>NC_086237.1:15775002-16086169 GCF_036321145.2 Pelmatolapia mariae | reverse complement strand
GCTGGTTGGTCACCAACTACTAGTTTTTATTATTATTATTGTTATTTTATTATGAGAAATCATGCATACCGTAAAGGAAGAGTGTGCTCACAGAGGGGCTCTGCCCAAGTTTGAACCAAGGAGTCTGGCTGTGAGGCAGACGTGCTAACCGCTGAACCACCATGCTGTCTGCCGAAACTCCTACTTCTATTATTGATGGCTGCACATTCACCTTTGCACACAGTTACCAACTGGATATAGCGATTTATTTCAGAAGTAATAAATAGCATTTTGGGCAGCTTTTCTGCTTTTTCAGAGGTCCGGTGAAACACTGGATGGGCCGCTTTAAACTACTTAGACGTCATTTATTCAGTGATGTCAGGGTGGAAGAAAAGTGGCTGGTGGAGAACTTAACAACTCACTTGAGCAAACAAGACCATATATTTAGCAACACGGCCGTGCTTAAATATTGTTTATGTGACTTTGTCACTTCATTGCAGGGTAATCAGAACCAAGCAAAGCCTATCTATCAAAAGTTCACCATTAACGTCTTTGCACAACACAAGCCCTCTTTTGTGGTTTCTTCGTATAAAACTCTGTCCACATCCTTTATTCCTACACGTTATCGCTGAATTCATTTTAACTGAAGGGAAACCCCCTATTTTCTTTTTTTTTCTGATCTCGATGCTTATAGTAGAGGTGCACTGTATATTCGCTGCCATTCCTCCGGCTCAACAACTTGTCTGCTGCCATAGCAACTGCGAAGGAGCACAGAGCAGCGCCGCCTGCTTGTGCAGTGGATGTCACTCGTAGCAACGACCAATCAGAAGTTCCCATCCTTTTGCAAGAGCTGTGGTGAAGATGGAGGGATGAAGTGGGTGGGCTTTCGGCATCATGCATCTGCCAGCATAGGACGCGGAGCTCGTCAGTCTTCGTCATTCTCGCCCGGGATTGGTCGAGGAGCTTTACTTTCCAATAATATAAACATGTCTACTGCTTGCCTGGCTTGAACCGAGGCTTACAAGGGACTGTGCAGTTCTACATCAAACTGTATAAAAACTCTCATTATGTGTTTGCTTGTATTGCTGCAGAGCTAAATCTTTGTTATTGCAAGAGAATATGCACATAGCTGCACGTGCACGCGTGAGGAAACGAGGATACCCTGCTGCCGCTGTTGCAAGAAAGAGAGGGGACTCAGCCGTGCTTTCATCATTATAATCACCATCCTAAGTACTAGCGCTTAACATTTTGTTTTTCGGTGTTCAGGCGAGAAGTGACAAGAATATAGACCCCTCCTCTGCAGGGCGGAGCGTGCATTTTCATTTCGTATTTTGTATTTTTTTTTTTTGTGATTATTTTTTTTCCTGCCCTCTTCCCTGCTCTGACACGTCTGCACTGAGTGAGTGGCATTGGCACACTGTCAATCGCTCACTACTGCTGCCATCAAACAACATAAAACACACACAGGCAGAGGCTGGAGCTCATAAATTTCAGAAGGGCAAGATATTTTTTTGCGCATCGCCTTTATACAGCGTTGTCTCCTAATTAATTTCTTCTCGCCGTTGCTTTTTTTTCTAAGCAGAAATCTCCCAACTTTTTGTACATTTCATATTTTTTGTAGTCACATTTGGAAACCTTGCTGCAGATTGTGTATTTTTTTTTAAATACTGTCAGTTGTCGCGGGGATAATTTCTGCACATTTATAGCTGACACCTGCGAGCCTAAGATTGTTTTTTTTTAATTTGTTTACACGTTTTCACAGCGGATATCTTTTTTTTTTTTTTTAAATTTTGTTGCCGGTGCTTCACGAGGAGGATTTGGACATTTTCGAAAGGAAATGCGCCGGAATCCCACGAAGAGCGCTAATAAATGAGAGACCACCAAGGACCGTTTCTGTCTCTACCGCCCGTCAAAACCCAGAGAAAAGACTGATTGCTATGAGGATCCGTGCGGGATGTGATGGACCGTCAATTTTGACAAACAAGTTTTAAAGAAGAAGAGAAAAAAATATTCATGCGATTTTCTACAAACACAGCCGAAATCAGCGTTTTGGCACTTTGGACCGCGCGTAAAGCGACGACAACTTGGACACAAGATTTACGCTAAAAAATAATATTAATAAAAACTGCTGCATATTTTTTAACAAAAGACGCGTGTGTGCTGCCTAACCCCGAAGAATCACACAACCGTACATCCTTCCAGTCTGCGGCACATGTTGTAGCCGATTTCGTATATGAGTTTTTCAATTTGTGTGGCTCAGTGCACAGACTCTTTAGCGGCTACTATGGACGATCAAGCCCGGATCATGCAGTCGATCGGCGGTGTCAGTCTGGCTGGCCACTCGGTACAAGGAGGCATGGCACTGCCGCCTCCACATGGACACGATGGGACAGACGGAGACGGAAGAAAACAAGACATTGGTGACATTCTGCATCAAATAATGACCATAACTGATCAAAGTCTGGACGAGGCGCAAGCAAAGTTGGTTGATTTATATGTTTTATTAACTTCGCCACACCAAAAAAAAGAAAAGAAAAAAAAAAAAACGCCGAACGCATCATTATTGAGATGTGGCCCGTTTAACTTAACTCCCCAATGCACAACAATAGGCTGGAGTGGCTTTAATGATAATCTCACTCTGAGGTGTATTTATTGCCTCGCAAAGCTTTAACACAGCGAAAGTTGCCACTGAGGGAAGCACAGCATTTTAGTTAAACTGTCCTAGTGAGCACGTGTTTTATAAATGTTCATTCATCTACAAAAGTCTACGTGGTGTTGAAACATAATTAATGCCAGTGGGCTCATGTTATGCAGGGAATTGCCACTGAGACTAATATTTACATTAGGGCTTGTTGTTATTTGGGAAATGCTTTTTAAAAAAATAAATAAATACTATGACACAGTATACATTTTAGAAGAAAATGCTAACTTTCTGAAGAAGAGGCTTGGAACATTGAAAGGCATTATTAAAGTGGCAACTAAACTTAAAAGCGTGTCCAACCCTATTAACTGTTTGTGTCAGACATGTGAACTATCAGTGAACTTATTTCAGTATTTTATTTTCTCTTATACTGAAACAGGAAACACGGACTGAACTGTCACAGAATGAAACCAGCACTCTTCAGCGTTCTCTGTGAAATCAAAGAAAAGACAGGTAAGATCTTTGTCTAAAATACTGTAATATCAAACTATAAACTCCACCGTTACAGTGATACATGCAATTGGAGAATCAATAAAAGCACACAGGCATATTTTTTTTACCTCTCAGTGAGCTGATGACAGCCTGCATCCAGGTTATAGGTGACCTCTGACCGAATGAATCAGTCACTTTTTAAAAATGTGTCACCGTACCACGCAGAAACTCCTGTTGTCACGGAACAATAGGCAGAGTCTTCTTCCACTGAAGATGCTCTTTTTTTTCTTCTGCAAGTGTGCTTTAAAGCACTGGTTTGCTTGGATTTGAACATAAAGTGCGCTCCAGATTTCACACTCACCACCCTGCCAGTGAAGAGGCTGGGGAAGTCCCGTAGCATATGCTCTACATATCCTAGATCACACAGAATCCATGCTGTAAAACCTGACAACGTTTTGCCATCAACTTATAAGAGATTTTTTTATTAGTCAAATCATACGATGGGCTCGCAGAATTAATAATTCGACTGCAGTTGCATGAAAGCCTTCCTGCAAAGGTGGATGGCTAATCTTGAAAAATGCAAACAACACATCTCCTGGAAGCTTAGTTAGAGAAAAGGATTGTGAAATAATAATAAAAAAAAATCCTCTTTTTATATATTTATATGAGCATAAACTGTTATTTCTGTTTTTTAGGACTAGGATTGAAAACCTTTAGCATGCACACACACTTCATTTATATATTATTGAGAGTTGTAATTACAAGTGTTCATTTTTTATAGCTTAAACTTTGTGTATTTTTTATTTCAAGTCCAAACCTGTATCCCATGAGATTATTGGTTTTACACCTTATGATCTATTTTCTTAAATAAGGACGCTGGCTTTTTGATGACAATTTTTTTGCAGACCATGCTTATTGAATAGGTGCTTCAAATATCTACTCTCCTATATGTTAGCTATTTATTTTTCTAGTAATATGTATTTTAAAATGATAAACAAATTTGACTCTACTAGAAAAAAAAAGAGTAAACCTGGTGTTTTGTCAGATTTGTGACCTTTGTGCGGTTTATGAGGAAATTAGCTTGAAGGAGGTCATAAAAGTTTATGAACTTCCTCAACACAGGTGGCGTCCACAGGGGCAGGCTGAGGGTCCACAGTCTAGCCGAGCTGCTCTGCTATGTTTGTGAGCCTGTTGATTTCAGGCAATGAAAGAGACGGAGCAATAAAAAAAAAAGAGTAGATGCAGATCAAACACGATGCCAGCTTTGAGGCGGACGTGTTGCTGCGATTGTAGAATGTAGAGCTCACTGAAAAAAACAAGTATTAGAAGTGATTTTTAGTTTCAGACCCAAACCACTTTCCCACATCAGTTTTACTTGTTTGTTTGTTTGAAGTTATAATGGCTCCTGTTTGAATGTTTAAGCTGTGTGAACTCAAGTCATTCAAGTTAGCATGAAAATTATTTAAAGCAAAATCATTTGGTGTGTGCACGCGCACGTTTGATCGAGATCCTGGTAAGAAGTGAGTGTGAAAAAGAGACGAGACAGAGGAGGAGAGTGAGCACAAGCCTGCGTGCGTGCATGTGTGTGTGTATGTGTGCATGGTTAACCTGTGGTTTAGAGTCACAGCCTCCCCCTCTTAGCCATTGACAGAGCTCAGCTGGTCTGGTGGCCTTGTTGACCGGTCTGCTTTTCCAGCTCACAGTAAGCCTTTCACTGGCTCCTGCAGCATCATTCACAAGGCTTCCTTGGCCCTTTCATGTCTGTTGAGATGGCACATGGGACCGCTGTCTTTTAGCCATGGAGCCCACCGCTGCCTGAAAATGGCTTTTAATAATAAATTTGAAAGTGGTCCAAGAATCATCAGTGTAATTACTGCACACATGTATCATGTTATCAGGGCTTATTGCATGGTGTGCAGATGATTAGTAAGACTAAGGTCTGGCTTTCGTATTATTTTGTGACGAAGATGGCGAGACTGAGTTGCATTTTGAAATGATTGCGTTTTGGAACAGAAAGGTTAAGAAAATGCATTTTCTAGTAATAGCAAGACACTTCAAAGCGTTTTTTTCCAAGGTGTTTAGAAGTTTATGGCACTCTTTTAACTGTTATTGTAGAGCTACGGGCACATTTCTGCATTGCTAATGCCCTCGAAGTATTAATTCACTTTGATATGCTAATTAGAGAGCATTATGCAAGAAATGAGATTAAGTGGCAGCATGAAGTCATTTGCCTGTCACTAAATTGAGTGTTTTAGCAGGAAGGCTTTTTCCTCCAAAATTTCTTGGTTTTGCATTTAGATAAGCTGAATGTGAGATTTGGTTGGCAAGTGTTGTTCTTTGTGCTTTCATGTGTGTTATCTTTTTTTTCCCTTTAGGTTCATACATAAAAAAAGACAAACAAATCAAAATCTTTCATGTCTCTAACTGTTTTAGGACAAAGGATACATTCACGCTGTACCTTTTCCCCCCCTTAGGCTTCATGAGGAGACAATGAATGCATTGAGTGAAAATTGCCTGCGATTCAGATGAGTTTTGCAGTTATTCCTCTGTGCTGGGTTTGTTTTATCCTGCTGGCTACTCCCTTGTCTTGCTCTCTTGCTTGGAAGAGAGGCTCACAGCAGCAGGAGCAGCGGGAGCGGCAAGAATAACAAAGGTGAAAGATTACCTCCATATGGTATTTCTGACCAGGAAAAGAGAGGTTCTGTAGCAAGACTCCTCTTTGATGTGAGGTTTAATCAATAGAAAGAGATTACAGAAAACTATTACAGGCTAAATCATGGAGTACTACAGAGAGGCTTAGCCCTCTCCACAGCTCTCTCAGCTGCGTGGTGCTTCTTTGGCTGCGTATTGACTTGTTGTTTTCGTGACCTTTGACTCATCAGGTTCAGAAATGGGGGGTCTGGAGAGGTAGAGGAGGGAGGGAGGGAATGTGGCAGAGATTCAGGCTGATGAATGCTGCGATCCTGTGTCAGAGGCAGTGGATTAGGGAGGGTACTGCACTCACAGGTCGAGGCGGTGTCGCCGTTTGGTGGTTTTTTTTTTGTGTGCACGTTTTTGATATGGCTGAACGTGCTTTCATGTGTGCATTTGGGTCTGTCCACGCTGTGTTCGGTGCTCGACTGAGAAGGACTGTGCTCACTAAATACAGTTCAGGATGAGCCTGTAATTAACCACATGCAAGGCGGACTAAAAGTGTTACCTGAAGTAAATAGAGTTAGGACTGAGTGGGTAAGCATTTCTGAATTCTGTAGGGAGCATGAATTTTAGTGCTGCCAAAGTTAATGAGGAAACTCGTTCTAATTGTATTATTATTATTATGATTATATTTTTATTACACTTTTTTTCTCAAAATTAGGGAGCTAGGGAACAAAAATATATGTTATTTTAGTCAATTTTTTTCTTTTCTTTTTTTTTGGTTCTACCTCATGGGTTTTTCTTCATCCTGAAAAGGCTCCAGTAAATGCATGACAGAGAACAGAAAGCTATTCAGCAGCAGACACAATTGACTTTGGCTGCTTTTTGTCTCAGAGAGCCCCAGTGATGCGGCTGCACTGACTAGATAGTGTTGTGCCGAATGGCTTGCGCACAGCTGGGTTCTTGACTGGCTCAGTGTCAGGGCCACTAGTGCTTCCCCTTCTAAAGCACAAGGGGGACCGAGGAAGATGTGGCTATTATCTAAGTAGCTCCCAAATACCCTCCATTTCCCCATCATCAAAGATGAAAAGAAGGAGAGCCAGACAAAGAGGAAAAAAACAGAGTATACATATTGGTTTCATTTGGAAGGGTAAATGCTTTTGTGTTGTGGCGATAGATGTCTCTGCAGCTGTAGTGGCTGGTATCTGCACGTACAGAACCTCAAATCTTTATTTATTTATTTATTTATTTTTGGGGGGGTGGTGGGATGATCTAGTGCTGTCCTTCTATCTGCACACGCACGCACCCATCTTCTTGCACACGTCTCCCTCTCTCCCCCTCGAATCGCTTCAAGCGTTTTCTGCGGGCTCCTGCGCGATCAACAGCTCATAATTGTTTTTTGCACATACGTTATGCAAATGAGCCTTTATGGCAACTGGCATAACAATTAGCATCCTCCAACAATATTTTAGTAGGTTAATTGCGAAATTTCTGAATTGTACATCTGAGTTGTTAATTAGGCATGACAGAGGTGGTGAAATAGTTATCTTCAGGCGGTGGCAGCCAGCAGAGGCTGCTTTGGATGCAAAAAGGAAGGATTGATTGAAATTAGTTTACAGCAGTAGGAGCGTGCCTGCTGGAGACTCTTTGCATGCCCCTCTTGCTTTTTGTGGCATCTGTTTGTTGCTGAATGCAAAAAGCATGAGGCAGACGCAAACGTGAAGAAGGTGGGTCACATTTTGACACCTGTAGAAATATTGCGCTTTTTTTTTGGCTGTTTGAAGAAATACTCGTCCTGCTGTTGTTTTTAATTTTTATTTTTTTATGTCACTACAGCTGGACTGTAAACAATCTTATAACTTATTTATTCCACTTTTTATTTTTGCATTTTTTTTAAATGTTAAAGTTAAATGTAGCAGGGAAAAACAAAATAAAATATCCATCTGTATTTATTTATTTATAGGCTAAAATGTATTGACGAAAAAAAAATTGTTGCAAAATCTAAAACCCACTTTTAATGCGTTTCTGATTATGAAAACACATTTCATTATATGTTTTTCTTCCCTTAGACTCATAGTGATTCTATATGATTTCAAGCTATAGCTGGAGTTTATTTACAAGTAAGTAAATAAAGACACAAAGAGACTTTATTTTAAAATTACTCTCCAAGTCTCTTGTGTCATGATGTTCATTACTGTGTCACCCGATGGCCAAGTGTATGTAATGGCATAGAGCTGGTTATTAGTGTAAAAAGCGTTACAGTGAAAGACTGGCGCAAAGCAAGTCCTCTCTCAGTAATGACTCTGCTATTTATAGGTCCCTATTTCATTAGCCCTAGTGTTTCAGGGAAGAGTTTTCCTCATGGGATAATAGACACCATGATGTTCATTTACTCTTGTACACATTACATGTGGACAACTAAGTGACCCATCATCTGTGAGTGCAAGAACATGGACAGCGCTCTTGAATTTCCTCCTAATTTACCTTTTTTTTGTGTGTGTTTAATCTTTTTTAATAGATGGACTTTTTTTGGAGGGTGTGTATGTGTGTGTGTGTGAAGGTGTTACAGGTGATGCGGTTCTCTTGCTAAAATGATGAAGGAGTTAAAGCCACCAGTCACTAAATGCACACATTTGTAATATCTCGACACCGTGGCGGTCTGCGGCTTGTTGTGTGACAATAGCGACGTGATACACAATCGTCACCTTTCTTCTCTTTACACGCGATTGTTTTCCAAAAACGGGGGAAGGAAAAAAGGGGCTCTTTGCTGTCTCTGCTACATTTGCGAGCTTGAAAATGTAGCCCCTCTCCCCATTGTTCCAGATGCCATTGTTCCACGTTTCATACATTAGAATGATATATTGAAGGCAGAAATGGGAAAAAGACTGCAATGCAATGAAATTTTAATCAGCGTCTTCTGCTGCTTTAATAAGGCAAATAATTCTTATTGGCTGCTGTGTTAAGATTTCTAATATTTAATTCATAACAAACCTTGCATTATTCTGCTCTTGCCCTAAGACAAGCTCCACTCTGCTGCCTGCTAAAAGGCAACGATGGAGGAGTGGAGGGGGTGTTAAAGGAAGTGCACACCCAGCATTTTTCTTATCAGTTTTGGCATAAATATCACACTGTTTTGATATCGCCCATGAATTCAAATATCTGTTTAAAATCATTTTAACTAAATGTGTCACTGGAGCTAATGATGGAGAAACTGGGCTGGCACTCCTGGTGATCAGTGGACAAAGACTTAAGTAGCTTTCTTTGTAATTTTGTCAGCAGTCAGTTAAGTGCAACCATTTGCCGGGCTAACTGTCTTTTTATTTTCTTTAGTCCTTGAAGTTCATTTTTGCGTCTGAAGTAATGGAGAGATGGCGAGGGGCCAGCAGCTAGGTGCTGGCTCATGTTACACAGAAACGGTGGGACCTGTTTTCGTCTCTCGGTGAAATGGCTTAATTGGTGTCAGAGCCCCAGGGATAAAGGCCTCTTGCTCTGAAACACAGCCACACAGGCCCTGTCTTCCCTCAAACCAGGAGGAACGGCCGACGTCTGCTGGTGAATGAGGACTAAGCCGTGGCATAACAATACCAAATGATGTTTGGGATGACAGAAATTAATATGCACTTGCTCCCAGAAAGCTATGATTAATGACGGCGAGCAGGGAAATGCTGTCCCTCCTTTTGCTCCTCTTTGATGGGGGATTGAAAACCAAAAAGAAGGAGGGAAAAAAAAGGCTGGTTTCTCCTCTCTTTAGAAAGTGGAGGAAGTACATTACACACTGCTATTCTTTTTTTTTTCTTACTTTATCCTCAAGCAAGAGGCAGGAAAATACCGAGCACTGGTAATGAATTTTGGAACCATTCAGTAACACTGTGACCTACTATATTGTCCCGTTGCAAAATCCTCACAAATACATGGATCCTTTTGCAAAGCTGCTCACCCACTGGTCATAATTTTGACTCTAGTTAAGAATCTGATATCTAATATTATTTGTAATCTTTAAAAAAAAATTAGCAAATGTAATTTTAATAAGAGTTAATAAGAGTTGACCTGACGATGGCTTCTTTTCGTATAGAATTTTACGCACGCCCATTGATTCCAAGCCAAAGGTGTGAACAAAATGGTGGTGTGCTGTTGCCATGATAATGATCTGTATCTGTTGTGTCCTAGGAGGAGACGCATGAATATTTAATTGTGTCTGCTCGAGAGATTCCCCAGACCCTTCTGTTCATTTCTTACTTTCTCTAATGCGTTTCCACCCTCCCAGGTACTTCCTCTCTAAGTAATGGAGAATTAAAGCGTGCATTAAAATGATCTAAATTGCAATGTAAGGGATTTCTAAGGACATTTGTCTCAGCACAATGCGGCTGAAAATTCAAATGGCAAGTTTTGACAACGGACATTCTGCTGACACCGTGTATTTGCTTCACGTTGGCTCCTCAAATAAGCATTTCCTCTGTCAAAGTGATTGATATGTATTAAGCGTGCGCTTTTTACATCACGCCGCTTTGGGAGATAATGTGGGTGCGCGCATATAAGTTTTAAACAGCGAATGAGTTCCCCCTCATATTGATCTATTTGTGTTGGCGGAGTGGCAGGTGCTATACGAAGACTGTGTCAGCTTTGATTGTTTGTGTCAGTGATCCGAGCCGACACTGAGCTCTTTTACTGTTCGTCACTGCACTTGCTTCCTGTTGATGAATGGCAGCACACTGCACAGATCCTCAAAAAAAACCTTGTGTCTGTGCTGTCTCACCAGCCCTCTGAATCAACCTTGGATCTCAGAGATTTTTTTATCTCTTATGTGTACACTTGGATTTTTTTTCCCTTCTTTTTATTTTGTAATGCTAAACTGTGGGACATACCTAAAATGTCCACAGGACTTTTTTTATTTTTTATTTTTTTTAATTAAATCCAATAATGTAAAAGCTTTCAGTGGGAAAGGGAACATCAGTTGTTGAGGGACAGAAGGTGTGGTTCCTTTCCTTCTCTAAATATTCAAGTTTAGTTCCTAACGTGCATCTGTGCGTGTGTGTGTGTGTGAGTGTGTGTGTGTGTGTGTTGGCAGGCATGCTAGGTTATGGCGTGAAGGTGAGCCTCTGTAAGTATGCAGAGCACGGCGGGCCTCGCACGGGTGCTGAAGGAGAGCATGGAGTGGCAGAGTTAATTTATTTAATGACTGAGCGTCTTATATCTCCCCAGCCCTGATTAGAATCCATGCTTGATGAGGGAAGCGATAGAGGGGAGTGCGCTGCCCCTAGGCCCTAGCACGTACATTCACGGTTTTCTTTCTCCAGTGCCTATTTTCCCTACCCCCCCTCCCAATCCACTGGGTTTTGCAATAAAAAAAGAAAGACATAAAAAGGAAAAGTGCACCACCAAGTAGGATAATAACCGCTTGTGTCCGTCGCGATATTTCGTGATTATGTCCGTACATGTGATCGTTTTGTTGCACACTGGCAGGAAATGCAGCTCTGAGCCTGATTAAATGTGCGTGTGTGTGTGTGTGTGTGTGTGTGGCGTGCTCCGTGATAAAGACGAAGTGCTGTGGAGCTCCATGAACGTGGGAAAGCCAAACAGAGCGTGTCACTTTGGCAGCACGGGCTGTCAGCATTGGGGAGCTGCAGTTGTAAAAACCATGACCTTCCTCTTTGCCAGCATGTCTCTTGCAGAGCCAAAGCACTGCCCTGTAGATCTGGGCTGGCTGTGGGAGGGAATACAAACACGGAGAGAGGGACAGTTGGAAAAAAAAAAAATGGCAAGAGCCATAATTGTGAGGAAGGGGCGGCTGAAGTAATGAAATACTTCTTGGAGCTATCATAACTGAGAAGGTGAGGGAGGGAAAGCGAGAGGACTAGCAAAGAGGGGGGAAAACACTCGGCGGCTTCTAACATTTCCACGAGCCATCATCAGTAATGCCGCTGCAGCCTCACAAACCAGAAATTATTTCTTCAGGCGTCGCTGTCAAGTGTTATTCAAATAACACCAGCCTCACATTTGAATAACAGCCGACATTTTGAATTAATTAATCAGACAAGATAGTCTGGGCCTTTTCTCATTAGTCTACAGGTCAGGCTGGGGAAGATATATGCGCCGGTGATGATATACTTGTCTTTAATAGTGATTTATGGAGATTTTGGATTGTACTCGATTTGTCAAAGGGCCTGGTAGCAGAAAAATAGAAGAGTGTATATTTCATTACCTAATCTTTGATACGTTCCACGATGCTGAAAGATACAGTCCCGTTGTGTAGCTGCACAGGAAGCTCTTTTTATATTTGCTCTTCTTGAGTGAAGAGGCACACACGCACACAGAAACACGGAGACACACATTTAATCTCATACTGTAGGCTTCCCATTTTACTTTTCCTATGCAATTAAGCGAGAGCTGTAAATTATAACTGTACCGTACTTTAATTATCGTGGTGTAAAAATAGAGTTCCTGTCTTTGAGAGGATTTCATTAACTTACTCAATATTCCATGTCAGCTCGGAGGATCACAAGATTGCAGTGAGGTTTGTGTTTAACATCCTCTGAATCAAGTGGGTTACTTACCTAGATGCTATTTAATTAATAGGAGGAGCAAATAGCAGTGGGTTTGCATGTAAATATAGACTCTATATCTCCCTGGCTGTAGTTGACCTCAGCTGGTTTGACATTTTATTTGGGTTTCATAGTGGGTTTTGTGCGTGCGTGTGTACGTGCGTGTGTCTGAGTGTGTGTGTGTGGTCACAGCGAGCAAAAAAAGTACAGTTTTGAAAAGGATAGTGCTCATCATGTAGTGTCATTTACTTCATGGGTTGTTAGATATGAAGTTCATCAGCAGCTATTTGTATATATTTTTTTAACATACAGAGGGTTTAATTACCCAGAGTAGACATATACATCTGTGATTTTATGCTGCACAATGTGTGTGTGTGTGTGTGAGTGCTGGAGAGTGTCAGGAAGCTACGAGCTGTTGCCATTCCAGTGAGCAGCCCACACAAAATGCACCAACACCAGTGTGACAAAACATTCAAATAAATTGCTGTCAGGCTGCCGAAACACCAAGTGCAGCGATTTTTATCTGACATGTGGAAGACCCAGACATGCAGTCCTGACAAGTAACGCCGGAGCACCTGTGAGAGACGAGCGATAAAAATCAGGATACGCCTGATCCTCGGCATAACAATACCTATCATTACTTGATATTATTACTCTTCTTTAAGAGAGAGCTCAAGATGGAAAGATAGTCTCAACGCGTTGGCTTCTTTTAAAGTCTGGATAATAAATGATCTTTGGCCGCTGTTTATTTAGACGCCCACCCCCAAAGAAGAATTTATGGTTAAGTGGAATTATGAAGGCTGATGGCTTTTCAACAAGTATTAAAATGGCTTTTACATTCATGGAGAATTGTTTATTACTCTGAGAAAATGGTCGTATTTTTTTTTTTGTCTGAAGGTTCAATATAAAAAGTGCTAGTGTTAGAAAATTTAATTTACCGGTCCAGCATCAGCATTCACAGATGCAATCAAATGCACAAGGAGCCTGCAATCTTGAGATTTTCACACACACACACACACACACACACACACACACACACACACACACACACACACACACACACACACACACACACACACACACATAAACGTTCTTAAATATTTACATTAGGCTTTTATAATGTTTAACGCTCTTGAGTAATTCTGCTTTTTAGTTCTTTGCAGCTTAAATAGAATTTAGTGCAAAAATCAACCTGACTGATGATCCTGATTGACTTTGTTTCACCGCTGCACGCAGCATGGAGGCACAAATTAATACTAAGAGAGTCTGCGTTGCTTCACTTATTCTCATTGAGTCTACAAAATTGACTCAGTAATTCTTAAATCCAATTGAGAAGCATTAAAAATGTGCTTTTTTCGAATCTCCGAGACAAAGGACTCACTGTGCAATGTGCCATCCATTCTCTACTGTATTGTTATTTTCTCCCTTATAGGTTACTAATGAGGAATCGGCCCTCATTATGATTTTAAGGATGAGAGAGGAAAGCTTTTAATTAATGATACGTAAATGGTTCTGAATTGATTATGTTAGAATATCAAGAGAGATGGGTAGAAGCTGTGGTGTAATATATTTTAATTAAGAATTAATTAAAAATGATGGCAATTTTATAGAGGCAGAAAATAGAAGAATTTATTCTCTGTCACAATTAAATCAGCCCCTGATTTAATAAACAGACACATGCTGTATTCACTGAAGAGTTATATTTATACGTTGCGAGGAAGAATTATCCCAAATATTTAAAAAAAAAAAAAAAAAGATCAGCGCAGTGTGTCAGTGGTCGACCACAAGCTGGGTTCTCTGGGGTTAATGGTGATTTATCTCATTCCTAATTCATGAGATCCTCCTGGTCTGTGTTAGGTGGATCAATAAAGCTGTGTTTCCTTTTTGAATTCAGTGTCTACAATTAGATTTGCGACGTGGAACACAATTAGAAGTAAGACATGAATGCATGTTTTTATCTCTGGTGGCAAGTGAATGTGCGCTCCCAAAAGATATCAATCTGTTTATGAGGTAAAAAGATTTGTGTGAAAAAGATGACTTGTGACTAGACGTGGACCCTTGTTAACCCTTTTAATTGTTATCTGCTTTCTTTCATTCATTCTTCGGGGCATGGGGAAGCGGAGGACGGCGCATTAGCCGTGCGCGCTGCTATTAAAGGGAGAGAGGTCTTTGTTTTCTGCTAACAGTGGCGTACATGCTCCGTGCTAAACTCCGCGATCAATGGCAGAGAGGCTGCTATCACAGCATTCGGAGCAGGCGTAGCTCAGGGGGGGCGGGTGGGGGGGCGTGCAGCGGGGGTCCCTGGTGGTTCATTTTGATTGGAGCGCAGAGTTTTGTGTTGAAAGGCGAGGGAGAGACAGGCTGTTGGAAGCAAATCCCCCTGGATCAGTTAGAGCTTTGCAACAAAAACACCTTGATATTCCTGGGAACATTTGCTTAGGAAAAAGAATGAATTTAAATAAACGGGCAACGAGAGAATGAAATGATCTAAAGCATTTCTGAAGGTTTCTGTGCTCAGAGAAAGCTTGTGTATCTCTGGCTTAGAATTAATTTAGCAGCCACTTTTCAAATCACAGTGAAGCGCTGCAGTGTACAAAATGGAAATCAGTGTAGCTGAAGTGTTTTGGTAATGTCGTTCAGCAGTCTTAAAAAAAATTAAAGTTTTTTTTTTAAACAAATGAAATATATAATAGGTGGAGGGTGTTTAAGATGGTGTTAAGTTGATTGTTTGTGTAGCAGCGTGTGAAAGAAAGCCTATATTAGCTAACCAATCTAGAGTGGGAGTAAGAAGAAGAAATACCCTTTATTAAACGCTGAATAGATTATTAGTCCGAGTCGCCTCACGCGAGATCACCCATAGAGGCTCAGAGCCATCAACAGTCACGTGCGCCCACATCAAACGTCTGTGAGTGCGCACACAAATATAAACGCGTACGTGACGCGCAGAGGGACACATGTTGAGGAAAAACGCACAGGGGCCCCAGATGTGTTCATGCATGCACACGCTGTATATATTGCACGCACGCCAGTGGCTGGCAGAGCATCTTCTTTTTTGACACCTGCAACTAGTTGCAATACATCACTGTCAGGATCACTTTCTCCACCCATCCGCATTTGCACGTTAGTTATCCGCGGAGGCCTTCGTCAAAAAGTTGAGCAGTCTTGACATCAGCTCCCTTGTGGGAACTGAAAAGGTGAAGTTGTGCTGGGAGGTGCCGCGGCGGGTGTCATCGCTGGCTGTACTCGCTGCACCCAACAGCACCGTAATGACTACTGAAGAGAGAAATGATGCTTTAACATGTAACTGTTATGCCACAATTAATTGTGCGATGGGCACGTGAAGAGAGATTGTGAACGGCAAAGCCAAACATGTTGTTTTCTTCCTGATACTTTTCCCAAGTTACAACGAATGCTGTCATAAAATGGAGGGAAAGACATGATAAAAAGCCAGGTGGAGCTTATTTTATTTGGAGGTTCTTCTAGTAAATGTACTTGTGTAAGTGACGACGAGTTTGGCTGTTAAGGAGGAAGTAGTGAGGGCATGCTACCCCCTCTGTGAGCCCACAGCGGAGATGAGGAGAGCCTGCGAGTGGCATTGCTAGCAGTGAGCACCAACAGCGCACCGGCCACGACAGAGAAGAGGTGGGGAGTAGCGGTTGGTGGGTGGGTAAGGTGGGGGTGGGGGTCAGCATCTGAACTGGCTGATGGGAGCCAGAACATGAAACAATGCCGGGGGAACGTCTGGTGGGTTCGCTGCACAGAATTACAAGCGAGGGAGCAGGCCTGCTGAGGCAATTACAGCTTAATGGGGTCATTTGGAAGGCAATTGCCAGGGGTTAATGTAGTATGGAGAGATGAGGTGAGATTGAAGTGAAATTTTTGGCTAGAAAATGTGTTCAAATGAAAAGGGAGCAGGCAGACAAGTCGTGCACTGATGGGGTGGGAGGTTGATTGGGGGAACTGGAATGCAGGCTTTCACTGCCACACAGAGAGACATTAGGCCTGACCGTTCACTCCGATGTACACCAGTGCAGGCAAGTGCACACGTCTGCACAGGTACTTTTGCACTCTTTCTCCTTTTGGCCTCTACTTTCTGCCCAAACTGCGAACAAGAGGCCCTCTGTTAGCACTCTACTTCTGAACACCGCCTGTATTACCCACAGGCATGCCCAGTGGAGGTTTTCTTTTGCCTTATATTACTTGTGATATCAATTCCTTCATTGGGAGCATCAACCATCAGGGTACAAAATTGATTTTTTTTTTGTGCAATACAGAGAAAGATGTGTCAGATAAAATACAAGAGGCACCTTAGAGAACAAGGATAAAAAGGATCATTATGTGCTGTTACGTTAGCCAGTTCATTACCTTAATTGCTCAACATAATCCGGTGTTGGAAGGGTGCATTGGAGCTTTGGGAAGGAGTCTTTGCCAGGGCTTCCTACCCCGGGTCTCATCTCCCTGATCCCCTGATCTGCAGTAAGCAGACTGATCATGCTAAAGCTAAACTTTGATCAAAGCCAAACTTATTTAAGGTCAGCCATGTGAAATCTCCTGGGAGCTGCCGTGTGCGCCGAAGCGGACTGCGATATAGGAAGTAGTACAGCGCTGTGGCTTGCTGCTGCTGCCGGTGACCGTGCTGGATCACTGGACAGCAATAGCATTATCATCAGCCTTTTCAAGTCTTCAGCATTTTTACACGATTATGTTCAACAGTGGAACTTAAAATCATCCACGGCTGGAGATTCCTTGAGAGTGCGTTCTCGCTCGCACTCTTATCCTTCTCTGTCTGTCTTTTTCTCCCCCTCGCTCTCTGTCATCTCTGTGAAGTCTGTGTATCCCCTTCCCTCCCCTCCTCCCCCCTCCCCTTTCCCCGTCTACACAGGGTTTTGGCCAAGAGCCGGCCACTTCACTGAGGCAGATTTTCCCAGGCTCCCCGAAGGCTATTTTACCAGGATTCCCATTAGATCTTTACCCATTACCAATGTTCCAAATCATTTACAGAAGAATCTATTTATTTTATGTCGTAATGAATTCATTTGACATGCCTTTTCTTAATGAAACTCTTCTTTTAACATGCATATATCCCCAAATGAATCATTTACTGTATTTTGTATATTTGGTTTGATTTTTATCTGTCACTGTCTCTGAATATGCCCCAAATCATCCCCACAGTATGCTCTCCGTCACAGTGCAATATTGCACAATGCAGAGGTGGTGGAGCATTGTGTCAGTGCTGCAGGAAAAACAAGTATGATGCAACTGTGTTGTCATTTTAGATTGACAAATAGACAGTGGCAGACCATCAGAAAGGGGAAGAGAGTGGAATGGTATCGCTGACAAACTGCTATGACCTTTGGGATCCTTTGGCCTCCAGAGTGCAAGGCACATACAGTGTTTACCGCAGGTCAGCAGCAGCATGAACATGTTGCTCCCCCATGGAGAAAAAGCCTATCGTGCTCATTGCACCGAATCATCAACACCAATAATCAGTCAGATAATCTTTAGTCAACTGGATGCAAAAAATGTTCCAAAATATGATTTTTAAAAATGAAAAATACAGAATCTGGGTGTCATTTTGCTTCGAAACAACTATTAATTGGCTGTGGTGAATATGCCAAATTCAGTCTGTAGTGCTTAAAGCCATGACATCATCCAAGGCAGGCAGAACTCCCAAAGCTGGTAGGCACTTCTCTTTCCCGTATTCCATGTCACCAAAGCATCCCATCAAAGCTCGCCTCCTTCCTGTTGTAAGGTAGGAAAAAAAAAATCGATGCTGCAATCTTTTCTTTTTGCCTCCTCCAATCCGTAATTGAAATGGAAAATCAAATGAACGGCAAGCAGATAATTGTTTTATCAATATTCCCTGCCTGCCCTACAAGGGTCAGTGCAGAATGATCATGAGTCGGGGATATGACGAGGACAAAATGTGAAATTGAACAGCTAGGAGGCAATAAATCAGCCTTGACAACTAAGAGTGACCAGCATGTAGCTGCAGCAGGCAGCTCTCCCTTCAGAATTTGTCCTAAAGCTGTCTGCACTAAATGGGGAATATTCATCTCATTATTGTTACACTTAATATTGCTATCAAATATTATTCTTAGAGTCCAGACGGGAAGTCAAGGTCACCCCTTCTATTATTGTTGTCATTGTTAGTGCGTGATATTGAGACTATAATGGAGGGCAATGCCATATGGTCTGCTAGGCTTATGAAGAGACAAAGAATACATTTAGTGACTTGTTAAAGTTGAGCAAATTGGTTTGTTGTTTGGTTTCCTTTTGATGACTCCTACCGCTTAACTTAACATCAGATTACATGAACTTTATATTAACTTATCTTAACTTACATTCTGTTGTTTATATTTCTTTGGAGCTAGAGTTCTCAGAAGATAACGTTGTGCTGCAAAAGTCTGCTTTTGTTTTACATCCAAAATCTGCAAATAGGCTGAACTATAAAATCAAAATAAAATGAATGAATGAATGATAGAAGCTACAGTAAGGCCATACTCATCAGGTAATCAATTAATGACTAATTAGTGATCAGCAATGCATGCTAGCTTTTTTTATGTCCTCCTGTTCTTATACATCTTAAAAAAAAAACATTGTGCCAGCTTTCCAAGTCTTGCAAAAACTGCAGATAAAACTGTTGCCAGGAATCGACATCTTAAATCATGTGACATCCCTTCCCATCTGGCTCATCCAGTTGCAAGGCATTGACAAAAATATGAAATTGATTTGGTTGACGGGTGTTAAAGAGCCGACAGGAGAATGTCACAAACAATGAATGGTCACAGCTTGGAGGAAAATCAATGACAGAGGTTGAAGCCAGTCTAGAGTGCTACTTGGCAGTGTTACACTGTTCCTGGGAAAGAGCTGTCTTCTGGCCCTGGTTGTCTGATCAAAAGGAGAACTTGATCGTTTTAATGATGGAGGATACGATAAAGATGACAGCTGAAATAAGGACGCTGGAGCAAAGATAGTCTGACTTTTGCGTAGGTCGAAGCTAATGTGTTGTTTGGAATTCATTTTAGAGATGATTATCCATATCCATAATTTGATGTGTGGCTGTAATTTAAAGCACATAGGTGTGCTTATAGCCTTTTCAGTACAACTTTGCATGGTGGAGATGTATAAATAACACTGGTCTACAGTCAACAGATGAGAGGAAACAAATCCCTTTTAGTTTTACTGTTTGGATTATCATCCTTGAAAAAAAATGAATTGGCAGAGTGTCTTTCAAGTGGACAAAGTGATGAAAATCCCCCCTACTTTGTTGGGATTGCAGTTGTAAGCTTTGCACCATATGCTACTTTCCTCTTTAGCTGGGATTATGCCATCATTATTGCTGATAAAAGCTGTTTACTGCCTTGGCTCCAAATCGATGCTCGGGGCGCTCTGAAACTGGCATTCCCTCTCCAGAAGAGTTCATTCCCTGCCAGCTGCTCAGGATTCAACCCCCTTTTGTTTAAGATTTCACAGTTTTTGTAATGTTTATTTTCTATTTAGCCCCCCTCCCCACTACCACCTTCCCCCCATGGATTTTTTTTTCTGCATTAGCATATGTTTACAATAATTTGACATTTACATTTGATTTGCTTACAGCAGATTGAAGGTGTCTGAGGCATGGTTTTTACAATACTCCTGGAGCTACAGTGCTGGAAAATTCAGTACATACAAATAACAAGGCCTGTTTGGAGTCGAGGCTTTTGGTAGCAAGGAAGCTGTCGTGGTACTGAAAATACCCTGATTTTGGAGCAACATCCTAAAGGCTCCCTTCTCACACTGTTACCAATCAATGGCATAATCAGTCAATGCAGATGCAGCTCGACAGCTGTGTTAAGATAACAACCGGTTCTCATGACTATACGGGCCCAGATGACCTTGTGCGCTTCAAATTAATAATGTAAAATCAACACAAGACAACCACCCCCCTGGTTCCCATGCAGACAATGATGAACTACCTTTTTGCCTTACCATCAAAGGCCACTCAGACTAAGTCATGTTTCAAGGCATATACAATAATGTCACTTTTTTTTCTTCACCCCCCCAACTTAGGCTCCATGTCCCTTAAATAATGTCTCTCACTCTTCCTCTACAGCTCTCTAGTACCCAGGGAAATCATACTGATCAATATTTCCCATTTTAGAGGAACTGCAGCAAACATTCACACAGGATTTACTGTAGCCCTCTGTTAGACTTTAATCAAGCTATAATTTAGATCCAACAAACAAAAGGTTCCCTAGAAAATAAATGGAAAGTCTATTTGCAATTTTACAGGTTTTTCTCTTTTATTGGGCTTATTTAGTCTTTTGTTGTTGTGCAGATTGTGCTGTAGTAGTTTTTTTTATTTAATCTGTCTACAGATGACTATCTATCTATCTATCTATCTATCTATCTATCTATCTATCTATCTATCTATCTATCTATCTATCTATCTATCTATCTATCTATCTATCTATCTATCTATCTATCTATCTATCTATCTACTGATTTTTTTCCTGCACCCTGTGTGTTGTTCTTTATGCATGCGCTTGGATGCATTGATAATGTCTTCACAGGGCATAAATCAGAACATGCTATCTCAGTACTTCTTTATATTGGTCAAGGGCCATTGAGCAAAACAGCTTAATGCACCCTTAACCATTTCAGTCATGGCAGGAAGTAGAAAGACTGCTGACTGGCTGACACCCCATGTAGTCTGTTTACTGTTTAACTTTAAAGTGCTAGAGATTTTCCTAAAATGTTCCTGTCTTTTATATGCCAGCCTGATGTATGCCATTCAATGGTGACATATGTAAAATGAGATAACTAGAATTATTTATTCTAAAGTCAAAATAATGAAACCTCCACAAACGGGTATGACTGGAACAAACTACGATACATTTTAGGTTTGCCTCATGATCTTTGCTTGAACTTGAGAACTGGGTGAGCAGAGTTAAGGCTTTCGTTGACTGTTGCCCATGGCAGGTGGTGGCAGCGCATGTGTGGTCCCCCATCACAGGTGTGTGCAATTAGCCTGACAGCTACTCCTGGATCACCATGAAATAAGACCCTCTACTCTTTATGTGACTATGCTCGTGTGATTTTTCTTTTTTTAAAAACATGCTTACATATGCATCATAGTGGTTACCAGGAAATACAGATTGCTGTACCCTAAAAAGATCTTGTATAAGCGCCCTATGGTGCAACAGTGTCAACGATAGCACACTGTGTAGATCCAAACTGGGTGTTGCAGCGAGGTAAGAGAATTTGTGTGCCGTTTATTCAACCTCCCGTAATGGGGAACGGACTTGGAAGAGAAGAGAGGGTAATGTATTGGAAAATATCCCTTTCAGCACCTCAGCATAACTTGTCATAGGTCAGGCTTAAAACGTAGCTTGATACAGTTATTAACTCTAATCCGGGCATAAACACAAATCCTCAAGCACCAGCCCAATTAATAATTTGCATAATTAACATGCATTTTAAATAGAGGCTGGTCTTGTCGTTGCCAAGGCAGGGATGGGGGTAATTAGGGCTAACGGAGCAGCGCCTAGGGCCCTTACCCGCAGACGTGCTGCAGTCATTTCCAGCAAAGGGATTGACAACTGCAAGACAAGCTCCCTCGGCTTAGAGCAAAACCCCCTTTGACAGAATTAATAGTTGACAAACTGCTCCTAAAGCCCTGGCATTGTTTCTGTCAGTTGTTTGGTTTGATGTCACTGTTAGACATTATAAATCAATAGTGTCAGGATTTAGTAATGTTTATAGCCAGCCATGGTTTATTATTTCATGTGACTGTCATGGACAAATAGTATTTATCATAGCTGTCTATAAATTATTGCAGACAGACTGTTGGTTTACCCAAACCCATTCTGCTCTTGCAGGGGCCCCTTCCAACGTCCACTTACATATTTAGAGTAATTTATTTTACCAGCCACATTAACCCTTTGCTTTCTCGTAGTCCTCTGAGACTTGTCATCGTAGGCCGACCGCTTCTCTTCCACCGACACATCAAAACAGCTGATCAAAGCTCATTTCGGGCTCCTTGTTTTCGGATTTCTTTTTGACACTCTTTATTTTCGAATGTGTTTTTCAAAGGGCTTGGAGCTCTGATTAACAACATTGACAGCCTACATCCTTTCATGTTTGTGCACGGTATGTCAGTGGCTCGTCTCGCTTAGGTAGAAAACGTGTGATTACGCGGAGAGATACTTTCTTCAGAACGAAATCATCGTTAAGTGTTTTGGTAAGAAAGTCCACTCCTGCTTCATCAGTGTCACTCTTGACAAATTTATAACGCATTCGTTCAGTCAGACGCCTTTCACTGAAACAAAATGGTCTAACCTTTGCGTCAGTGTTACACTCATCAAAAACAATTAGAATCATGGCTTTTAATGAGATGATTGATTGGTCAGCTCTCGCAACACTTTGTCAACACAGAGCAAGAACGCAAACGCTGCATTCAGTGATTGATGCTATCTGGTCACATTACCATTACTTACACTACCGCATGGATTTGTCTTGTTTACTTTTGGTATCATAATGAATACGTAACAATGAGACATTATTGACCAGCGGACTTTGCGCAGAGCAGTCGCCATTCAGCTGCATCGATGAATTTTGTGCCATTTTCTACTTCAGATAGACATGAATGCAAATAGGTTTTGCAATTCCCCATGTAATGTTTTGAATTAAAGTGTCTTTGAAAGCTTTTTCTGTGGCTGCAAAAGCACTAAAAAGAGAGAAGAGCAGGTAAACTGAGCTGAAGCTGTGGTATTGATCAGCTGTGCCATCGACTATAAGGTCCACTTTCAGCAGGGAGGTCATTAGTTACTCCTGTGTGCTAATTCATCCCTGGGTTGAGGCGAATCTGTTAGAATGCTAATTCACTACTATGATCTGACAGCTGGGGTAAAGAAAGGGGCAAGCAGGCTGCGGCAGAGAGAAGCAGAGGAGGGAGCTGCAACGGCTTAGTGGTAGGGTCTTGTGTTTGGGTAAAGAGGACGACTTCAGTTCATGGGAGTGTGCACAGAAAAAGGGGTGCGCAGCTGACCCCTGCTGTCTTTGCCCCCTAGCAGTAATGATGTAAAAGAAAGATGATTGGTGTCCACATTTAACTTGCATTTGCAGTCCACTTGAGAGGTCCAGTATGCGTGACCTACCTTGATTAAGCCCGGGGCTGCCTTGGACTGTACCCTTTAGACTGAAACAAAAAGTGGAAGCTCACAGGAGAAAGCTGAGCCTGTATAATTGGGCCAAGTAGAGCTGCGGGAGGCAGCCAGTCTCCGCTTTGCCTTTTGTATATTCATGACCCCCCTGACTTGATTGATGGAAGGATAGCATTTGGTGACACTGTCATTTGCAAGTTGAAAAGGTAGTGTAGTGGCTGGAGCGGCACTGTGGCTGTGCCTTAGAAGGGCCACGGAGGAGGCTCATTTCTATGCTGATGATATCCAGCCCCCTCTCATTTTCTTTGTCTCCGTTAGAAGGACATCTGCTGACAACACAGAGTTTAAAAGGAACCGAGTTGAAAATGAAACGGGGATAAAGGAACATGCATCTGCGTGTTTGCATGTGAAAAGCATGTGGTTAAACCACGATTTTAACAAGTGTGAAAGTTTGCTATTTGATATCTGCACAACTGTCGTATAATTTCAGATTTGAGCATTTGTGGAAGCGCCTGGCTCGAGAAAAGAAATATATGTTGTAGCTTTGAGCAGATGTTATAAATGATCTCATCAGCACACATTAAAAACAGGTTGCTTTGAGTTTTACAGATTAAAATCGTATCTCACTGATAGTTCTTTCCATAGCAGCTACAACAGCGATCCACTCCCATCTCTGTTTACGGCCCTCTGAAGTAAAGCCCTCTGTTGCACTGATGTCAGGGTTATTATACTTTTAGGATGATTAATGAGGATTAACTTCATCTTCTGTTTACACTTAAAACTTGTTGTATGATGATAAAAAGTCTAATTTATAGTCCCCAAAGCTATTTTTTTAAATTTTCTAATCTTTAATACCCTGTTAGATTTTATAACATCAAAATGTGTAATCACTAAGTTTTTTCACAACACCATCTAAAAATTGTACTATGTCAGTTATGGTTTTTTAACCTTTCTGGGCTTACCTCATCATTGTGTGACTGTCAAATTATGTATGTGAAAGAAAAACAACAAAAAAAGGCCGACATTCATTGGACTCTTAGTGCAAAATAAGTCACTGTATTGTGCTATTTTCACAGAAAGAAACATGGGGACAGGCAAAGAGAAAAAAAAGTGTAAAGAAACTGCAGCACCTCTCCAGTGAAACTAACATGTTTTCTGCCGTGGACCTGCAAACCAGTTGTTATTTTTCAGCCTTCCCCCTCAGCAACACCACAGTCAGTTTAAAAATGAATATTCTGAAAGTGGAGTTTGCTGTAACCGTACAGTAGTGTAGAAAGCCAAACCATCACCCTCTTTCTCCTGAAGGCACCAGAAATCAAGAAGTGTGGGTAGTATATACGTTATACTGCCTTTGATTGAACATTACTCTCACTAGAATGGAGAAGCTGCGGCTCTGTTAGAAATGGTTAACCATCTCTCCATATCTATAAAACACTGTCGTGTCTTCGCAATTAAGGCGACAGCCTGGTCCGGACAGTAGAAATGTGACACCTGACATCAAAAGGTGAATGAGACGTTCAAAGGCAGAAGATGTGAAGATGTCTTAAGCTATCTAAATATTATTCACGCTTTGCAGCACTTTGTGTAAAAAAAAGACGGGGGTTGGTGATTGAAATATCAGTTTCCTAGAGACACTCCTGCTATCCCTTCAGCACTACAACCCACACTTATCAGAGCCACAATTTATAGCCGCGGTGTGAAGTGTTCGCCTGCAACTCCCATCTTTGTATTTACACCAATTAGCACATAAACTCTAATTACTGAGATCAAGCGAACTGGGAGTCCATAAATGCAAAGCGACACGGAGAGCCAAGTCAGCTGACAGAGAGGGTAGGTGACAATAAATAGGGAAGTATCAATTAGGCATCAATGACGCGATGATGCATGCGTGTGCTGGGAGGTGTCACGCGGGGGGCGGGGGGTAGGAGTGTGAAATGTGTGGGGGCAGCAGGGTCCGCAGAAAGCACAGGTTGTGGGATCTTGTAACTCACATGCAGTCGCACAGAGCGGTGACACGTTGATTGTACAACATATCTCCATATTAACACCGAGCTGCAAGTGCGCACTTGTCTCTTGTGTCTCAGTGAAAAGTGGTATTTATCACAGCACTGCACTCCTCATAAAGTAACAATTAACACATGCTAATTTGAGGGGCACGCGACAAAGGTATAAAAGTTGGCTCGAAATAAAAGGAAACGAATACGCTACGGCAAAGGGTCATGGAAGAAGCGTCAACACTGGGCGACAGATTTGATATTCTGAACTTGTGTTTAATTACGGGGACTTGAAGCCCAGTTGCGGATGAAGAAAGTAGAGGCTTCACATAATGACTCGAAATGGATCTTAGACTACGCTTGAACCGCAGGTTAAGCCCAGTAAATTGAACTTGATCAAAGGCTATAGCAGTAAAAAACTATGGCTCGGCACATTAATCTAACAAACGCATAAAACAGGACCGGCTCAGTTCTATAAATTAAACTCTGGCTGCGATAATGCTGATCTGGAGAAATTTTGCCGGCATTGGCTCAAGCTGCCTCTGTACGTCCCAAGCCTTGTTATCCCCTTGTCTTGATCTGGAATAGTGTTATCTTTTCCCCTCTCCTTGTGCAGCTTGATTTTTTCTTCTTCTTTTTTTTTTCAAGATGGTCCAATGATGGATTTGCAAAGTGGCTGTTTGCAAGAGAGTGTAGAGCATTAAAGAGCTGCCAGAAGGCCCATTAACATAAATGTTTAAATCAAACACACAAACTTATGCGCCCAAAATGAAGCTGTTTCCTGCATTAATCTGCCACATCTGCCTTTGGTCCAGCAATTAGTCCCTTCTCATTCCATCCACCTCCCACTCAGTGGCCAGTGTTTATCCAAAAGGAAAAAAAAAAAAAGCACAGAGGAGCTGATATGTGGTGGGACCGGTGTGACGCACCACACAGTTTACTTCTCCTTTTTTTTCTCTCTCTCTCTCTCTCTATCAACACATGGCTCCGCTGCTGATTTAAAGCCTTGTAAAAATGTCTCACTTTAAATACTGTTTGCATGCAGGTCCCTGGAAGACATTTCCTGCTCAGCAGATTTACATTATAGGCTATTAAGGTTTTATGATGCTTAATTTAAAAAAAAAAAAAAAGCATTTCCCAAAAAAAAGCTGTTTGGGAATTGTCCGAATTTTGTCCGACTTTCTCTCTCCACCCAGAACCAGAAGGTCCCGCAACATCGCAGTCGCAAAAACATCACACTGTGTTCCTGGAACCCCCCCCTGAAAAAAACCCCAAACAACTGAGCATAAAATTTAGAGAGACAATGAAAAGTAAAGTAGCACATGAATAAATTTCCTTAGGGTTGTCAGTGAATGACCTCAATCATTGACAATTTCTGCTAGAGCTTCGCGTTCCTCACCTCTTTGCTGAGATAGCAGATTTAATGGACTGATTCTTATGCTGCTGACATCAAGCGGAAGATGACAGAAGCAGATTAGAGCAGAATTAGCCTCAACTTATCTATTTCACGTACACTTTCTTCTCTTTCGAGACGCTTTTTTTCCTTTTTTTAAAATCAAAAGTTAGTGTTTACGGAATATTTCGCAGACAGCTCCCTCTGTTTGATGCCTTGGAAATCCTGGAAGCGCTGTTTGGAAGCAACAGAATTTAGCTGAGATGAATAAAGCATGTGAATTGATTCCTCCATCACCTGGATAGGCTGTTGATTTTGGGGAGAGTTATCGCTGTTTTCCTAAGTGTGGCGTGGAGTATTTGCTAGAGGGCTGAGTGATCGATTCAGCAGCCTGTAGCATCCTAGTGTGTTTATACATGGCTTGTATGGCAGCTTTCATAAGACATTTACCCCATGATTTGCGATGAGCTTATGTGTGAATAATTAATGGCAATTAATCCTTAATTACAGTAATTAGGCAAGTCACAGGAAATTAGGCTGCAGCTGGAGAAGCCCGTGCCTAGGAAAGGGAGGACTGGGGCTCAGAGAACGTGCCATTTAGTGACAGTGGAGCCATGGTACAATGATTGTGTGGCAGTCCTGCACCAGCGTGCACGCTTACCAGCAGAGATGAGGGCTGTAGGAACACCCAGACGCAACCGTCCGGCAAACCAGACCCCGCAAAGCAATCACAAGCTCAGAGCTCCGACACACCCAATAAAACCTACCTATAAAACTCCCAGCAAGGTGACCTTTGACCCCGGCAGCACTTTTATTTCTTAGTTTGCTCAAAATTGCGTGAAGGCGATGAACCACTGCAACAGGTTGTGACTGATGAGCTAACAGTAATTGGTTAATGCTACACAGTGAGCTCCTTTTTTTCGCTTGCTTTTGTAAAACTAGATTTACCACTTATTGGGGCCCCTTAGGCTGCAGACTTGAGCGCCCAGTGCGCCGTTAACGCAAAGTTTATGAATCTACTGTGGCTGGAAAGGGAGACTCTCTGAGAAATATTTATTTGTACCTCTAGTAAAACAATTAGGCCGCTTGGAATTATTAAAGGAAACTACAGCGGGCGGAGTTGTTTGGTTGCTAATTTCATTGTTTGGTAATGGCGGGAGAGATTAGGTGGATCTGTTCTGGGCAAAGACAGAGCAGGAGAATAGGGACAAGGCTCTCTGTGTCTCGCTCGGAACTCATTTGTGCTTTTCCATGCTTGCCTTGATGAATTTCCGCTTCTTTCTGCTCCTGTTGCTTTCAATTACACTCTTATTCAGAATCCTAATTGATATGCCAGTCTCAGTAGATGAACCATGGACTTTTTACAGTCAGTTTTTCTATTCTTAGACCGGCAATTCCCCACGACAGAGCGGGACTGTAGCTATCACACATGTGAATTTTTTTGATCTTTTGTTTCCCTTTGATTTTATGCGAAAACATTATAATGATGCATTTCTTTATTTAGAATAAAAAAATAATAATATGCTTTTAGCCCACTAAACTTATTTTCTTAAGGGGTCCTTGAAAGATTGTTTTCATGGTGTAATTTGTGGGCCCTCTGCCATTACGAGCTCCCACAATCGTCACATCCTTTCATGCATTGCACCCCCCCCCTTTTTTTCATGGACAGACTTTTAAGCTAACAGGGAATGTAAGTGAGTTGAGGAGGCATCCAACTGTGATATTACATTAACCCATAGTGCTTGGCAATGTCTGTCAGTGACTGAAGAATAAAGAGAACATGCTCTGCTCTACTCTTTAGCCTTCAGAAGTGCTATTAGAAATAATGAGGATATATAGTAAGATAAAAGACGCTCTCCTAACTCCTGAATTTTGAATAGCTGCTCATATTCCGCCACCAAAAGCTAAATAAGGCTCACTGGTGATGCTTGCACAGCCATTGTAATATGATTAGTGTATGCATTATATTATATATTATAAAGCATCTCATTTCTCTTATATTCAGAAGCAAGCTGGGGTTTTCAAAACCAGATATTATGCAGTGCTGTGATATGAGCTTGTGCTGTATGTGTAATAAAATCTTTTAATCAGAGCTCAGTGGGCATGTTATGTTGTTCAGCCATTCAATAAGCAACTGTACTACTCCCATTAACTTCTCCTTTAACACAAGCAGGAAGCCACAGAGTGGTTGGATAACAATACCTGAACAGGCTCTTCACTAGCACGGAGAGATGCCGCTAACAGTGACAAGGTCAGCATGTTCTACAGGCCCTGCACATACATTGCTCACTATAAGTAATATAAATGAGGCCGTGTTAGCCGTAAACTCACAGCGTGTTGCCTGTAAGCAAAAGGGTAACTGCGCAGGAGCAGCACCTCCAAATCTCCTCCTGAGCAGGTCTCACCGCACATGGGAGTCTGTGGCATGAAAGATAAAGCCACCTGCTTGAATCCGTCTCCAGTGTGAAGGTTTTGCACAACTGAGCAAATCAGTTTAGGTAAATATGCCAAACGGCGCTCAGTTGCACACGAATATATACACAGAAGGCACCGCTGGAATTGGCGCTACATACATGCATTAGCATGCATCTGCAAGCTCGACTAAATTTGTTGAGCATACAGCTTTAAGTGGGAGCAGAGCAGAGATTGCGTTGTTAAGGACATTCTTGTATCTACAGTGGTGTTTACTCACATTGGCTATTAATTATTAATGCAGAAGCAGTGAGAGGTTACAGCGATATGGCGCTCAGACTTTCCAAGCACTGTCTGTATGAACAGTCAACACAGTGAGTGCTTCAAAGAGGCGCTCTGAAATGTTTCAGACTCTCATGGAGAAAGCTTATTACAGTTGAAATGTTTTTCTAGGAGCCCCAGATATTCTTTGTGAACGCTATTGCCGGGAAAATATGGGGGTATTTTTTTGTTTATCTATATCAAGTGGCATGTAAACAAAGAGACAGTCAGCACTTGCGGCTCACTTGGTGTGAGTATTTCAGTTCACAAGTGAGAACTTGTTTGTGCAAAAAAAGGAAAAAAATTGTTTTGTGAAGAAATAAAAATAAAAACTGTTAAGATACGACAAAGAGCAAAGATTCCATTTACAAGTCCGAAAATATATTCTTTTCTGACGCAGCTCATCACACAACATCCGCGCAGTCCGAGGCTAATCGATTTGTCCCGTTAATTTCCGACGGCGTGCGTCCAAGCAAACGCGGCCTGTGAAAGTTTTAATAACGAGCGCCGCGATAAACATCAGTTGGCCGTCTGCTCGTTTTGAGTCGCCTTTGTTGCTCCTCTTGATGACACCTCTGTGGATCTGCTAATAGAGGAGGACCTGTAAGGCTATCCCCTGGCCTTTGTCTGACCTCTTTGTGGAGCTGAATTCTTCAGATGTTTGCAGGATCAAGTCACTTAATCTGTGGCACAGACTAGGGCCAGAAAAACGAGGACAGGGAGAGCATGGAAGAGGGGGGGAGGGGGGGGGGGTGAAAGGGAGGAGAAGGATGAGGAGGAGGAGGGGAAAGGGTAGCAGACAAGCGCCTCACTCTGAAGGCAAAGCATTCAGCACGCGGGATAAAGAACTGCAAATGTCTGGCTGTTCTGCTATGCACCATTGTTTCATACGTAGCTGGAAATAGACAGAAACAGTGTAGCGGCAGAGCTCTGGCAGGCGGTGCGTTTTATTACTGCTAGACCATAGACTTCGACATTAGTGAATATGGCTCATTAAATGGCATGGAATGTTACCATTTTACATAATTCCTCCTGTATCGTTGTTGCAAATGAAATCCTGTTTCTGTCTCTGACTGCACTCCAGTCACTCAACAGCCATTACAGCTTTCCCATCATGCCCTAGCACTCCTTTAAAGTAGCTATCTATAATTTCATGTCAGTGTCACACACAAAAGGCATGCTTTACAAGCCTAATGGTTTGGCGTGGCTGATGTGGAAAGGATATTGCACAAATAAGAGCAAATCTGAAGAAATATTTGAGAATTAGGCAATGATGTATTCAGATGGCTAGGGAGACCGGGGTGGGCAACAAATATAAATAATGTATGTGGCAGGGCTCCGAAACATAAGCTGGAATTTGCTGCCGTTCTTTTTGTTCTCAATCACCTTGATGAAACAATCCCGAAGAAATGGCTTTGTGAATGAGACCACTGACAAGCTGATTTTCCACCCCTGGCATGAGACCGCTTTCTCCACTTAATGTTCTCCGATAAAGTGTAGCACAGAAGTAAACTAGAAGAGCCTCCACTCCTGACACAAGTGACAGTATTTGCATCAATTATGCAGTCTACGGCTGCGGCAGGAGGGAGACGAGTAGGGGGGGGGAGAGAGAGAGGGGGGAGGAGATAGAAGAGAAAAGGGTTCGTGACAAGATGCAGAGGCAGAAATGAGAATTTCTCTTTAAAATGCATTCTTTAGAAAATAACATTCAGGATCATTTACATGAAAGCGGCTGCAGCGGTGAACTCGACAAAGCAGCAACAAAGTCTGCGGAGCATTTTGACACTAAAGACTTTGGCAAACAGAGTACAGTATAATGGAGAGTTCTTTGTCTTCTCTGTATTCACTGTACGCTGAATATCTACTCTGAAGCGTACTGTAGGAGACAGTAAAAAAGAGGAGAATGACTGGATTGGAGCTGAGAGGAAGGCTTATTGCTAAGCCCCTTATTGCTAAATTCACTGAACCACTAGGCTGCACAGGACCAAATAAGCCTGGCAAAAAATGTGGACCGCAAGTAATGATCATTTATACACAAAAAAATTCAAATGCAAAATAGTTTTGTAAAGACGGTCCAAGTGGATCAAGGTCAGCAGTTACAATAACGTTCCGGACTTGCAATTTGACAATGTTATGCCAACAACAGTCTTTCAGAAATGTGTGTAATGAAACATATTTCCAAACCCATGAGTCTGCGTTTCTTGTGAACCCCTTAGTTCTAGAGGGAGGCCGCGTGTTTATTGGCAGAGGGAATAACTTTTAAACCGTGTCCCAGTTTCAACAGACTCCAGCGCAGCATTTTATTTCACTGTGTCCAACCCTATTTCACATCCTAGTTAAGTACACTTACAAATCTGCTGTGCCATGGTTTCTAACCTCTCATACACGTGTGAATCCACACACACACACACACACATGCACACAGAGTCACATCACTAGGCCTGTCACCGCCTTTTATCCATCGTCAACCTTCAGCTGTATGGTTTATCCGGAGTGACACTATAGCAAAGTGCTTGACTGCTTTTTGCCAACAGACTGCAACACTTTAACTGTACTTAGTCATGCATCATTATGGCAGACTCAAAGCGGTGTGTCTGGGAACGCCTGCAGATGGTGGAGGCTGAACCATTTGGAAAGGAAGCCTCTGTGACAGTGATGCTTATTGCATGAGTAAGTGTGTATGGACACAAGAGTGCGTCTATGTAGCAGCACCGAATAGAAAACACTGCTCGGAGGAGAAAAAAAAAGGTGCGACGCTGCTAATTCAACAGGCTTGAGAAAACGCTCTCTGAGAGATATAATATATGAAATCTGAATGTAAGTCTTTGTTAGAAGGAGCCCTTTATATGCGTATTGATCAGTCATTGTTTACTCCAATCGATGCTGACTTAGTGAAATGCAGCCTCTTCTCTGTTCTTTGCAGGGATTTAACCCTCTCTGCATTGCATTTCGTGGCTTTGTTCTCCTCTTCAAACCTCCCTTCTGCTGAAAATGTGATAGCATTTACTGTCACTTGTCACTTTATCTTTATTTCAACAGATGACAAAGCTTTTATATTCAGCATTCTGCTCCACACATGGGTATTTTCAACAGATCTCTTCTGCCATTGAAAGATAAATGTTAACTTCATTCAATAGAAACCTCATTCAAGGTTCATACAAAGCTGACTTCTTTATTCTTTAAGGAAATGAAGAAACCATTAGCAAAATATTCACTGACGGAGAAGGAGAATCTTATCTTTATTCTGCATGACCATGCAGAGCCGTATTCCTTTTGACATCATTATGTAGAACCAATTTCTCTTTCATATCATTTCTGCTGTACTTGCATTGCCACATCTATACGCTCGCTATTCTTTATTACAAAGTAGGTGGCCTAGAGGAAAAAATATGCATTTGTTCCCTATGGCATAAAATATGCATATAGGTGCCTCGTTTCATCTCCAATCTGTGTTATTCCTTTAAAAATTCACCACTGCCTGCAGTCCCTCTTTAATATTTAATTTGACAACTTTTTAATCTGTCTCTATGTGATGATGAAGTAATCGTCAGCTGTCACAAAAATGATTGAATCGTACAGTGGGACTGAAGTGACTCGTAGGTTGTAGGCTTCATTATTTGTTTTTGCTTCAGCTGTAACGTGAGCTTGAGGGAAAGAAAATCCTCTTTCACACACTAATTTATCTTCCATCTTTATTCATCTCCTGCACCCTCCCGACACCCCCCACCCTCACACACACAGACGCACGAAGCACGACTATATATAACATCCATAGATCATTAATACGCTTTTAGTTTGAAATCCAAATTGTATAGCCTGTTGGTATGTCCAAAAAGTGCAAATATTTAATTGTGTATCTGTGCTACTTCAAGTCCTAGCAAGAACCACAAAGCAGTGCTAATTACTCCCTTTTCTTAGCGCTGATCTTTAATGATCACATATTATCCATCAAGCTAGCTAAATAATTAGCAGGAACGTCTCACGAATGAACCGCCAACAGATGCTTTATCAGTCACAAGGTGAACATTGGTGCTATTTTTCCTCAGCGAGGTTACCAGCACAGAATCGTTTGGAAAACAAAACAAACAGATAATGAAGCAACTTAAATGAATGTTGTGGCGGATGAATGATCAGTCCCCGCTAACTCTGTAGTACCACCTCTCCTGGCCGCTCTGGCAATCTGGCCATGTCGGGCCCCCACTGTGGACCAGCATGGCACTGGGAGTTGTGCTAGCCAGTCACCCCCATAGCCCCAGGCTGCTTCTACCTTTGGTATGCTACTCAAGGTTAAAGGGATCCCAGTTGGGTGTTTAACAGTGTTGTGCTCGGATCTGAATGGCATTTTTTTTTAAACTGTCTGTACTGTAGAGTGTGAGCTTAGACAACTATCCGGAACTGTTCATCTTAGACGATTTCACATTTACAATGTAGATCCCGCTTCACTATTTCAGCTGCAGCGTTCCTCTAGCACACCCCTAAATCCCTTCACCAGTGTTGTACTCTTATAAAGTAGCAGGGGTAAGTGATTTGAACCATTTTAGTGTGAGGATCTGCTGTTTGCTGTACACATGCAGCTTTTGCTGACATTCATTTTGAAACCACTCGGAGCACTTGCGACTCGGTGTAACAATGCTGGGGAAAGAAAAAAAAATGCCTGCTGAGCTCTACAGTGAATATACCTCTGACCCAGACCGAGGAAGGGGAGATTTATGAAATCCACATGTTTAATACATTTCATTTTGTCCAAGGGATTTGTATTGCTTACCACAGTATTTTAGGGTTGAAGCATTCTGTATAGTCACAGCTTGTATTGTCTGAGGAGAATAAACCCTGTCCGGTTCTGGCTGCTGAAGATTTGTTTTATAGCACCTCCTTTTCCTTAACACACATCAGCCATGCACTGTCTGAGGTATTGCATTTTGTTGTGCTGAGGTATACACACCCCTAATCTTTAATGCATAATCCCCTGAAAATCCGCTACATAAATGAAAAAGATAACCCTCATATCAGCGTGGTGACAGAAAATAAGATAGCTGGGTAATTTAATAAAGGATTGATGCTGGCCCTGGTGTGATATGGTGTGTGACCTCTGTATATTCATTGTGTAGCACGGAGCAGGTGAGCACTGCTTATAGAGAGCAGTTCTTCCTATTCTGAAAACCCATCCGGGGAGTGTAACATCCGTGGTGACAAGCGGAATGCGCCATATGGATTAAAGCGCGGCGAGGGTAGTCACTGAAATATTTGCTTTCCCAAAGTGTTGATACAGTATGAAAAAAAAAAGGAGAACCATGGCTACGCTTCCCTCTTGTAATCAGGTAGCAGTTATCTCGGTAAAGTGTTTGCCTACCTAATGGTGTTTCCATCTTGTGCGAGTCTGTGCCATTGGCTTCCTATTTAGACGCGCTTTCTCCCACAGTAAGTGCCAGCCTACAGAGGCTTAGCATGTAGCGCTTCTGTGTTTGTTCTGCCCGTGAGAATCAGCAAACAAGACAAACAGGCCAAGTGGGCGAGACGGAAAAGTAGTTCGAGGACGTCGCAACCGTGGTCAGCCACCGCTGTTTAGTTCATTTAGCAGCTGACCACGCCGAGTCATAAATACTGCCCCCCACCCCACCAGCAAAGCGAAGGCTTGTTTTACATCTAAAATGCACTTGAGTGTAATGTTGACAGATATAGCTTGTGACGAGTGATAGTCAGAATGTATGAGCGCCCATAATGCCGCTGTCAACCTCTGGTGCCAGACTGAAAATAAGCAGTTCACCTCTGTTTTCATTCACGAGAGTGCAGCAGACAGCACTGACTTCTCCGCTGTATTTATTGACTTGTTTTACTAGCCCGAAACAGGGTGCTTTTATACGGGCCTGCTCAGTCTTAAGACTCTCCAGACATTTACATTATTCCTGACTGAGTTACACGCACATATAAAGGAGCAAGTCCGCAGGCTAGGTTAGATATATGCTTTTTCCACCTCTCCTTCTCTCCTACATTCATACAGACTCATGCACCATTTTATTACCCCACCATTTTAGATATTGTTACACTGCACCTTTTATCCTATTACTGCTCTACTATGTTCTTTTTGACTTTTCTGTATATATACATATATAAAATAGACACTGTTTTTCAGATGTGATACGTTCTCCTTATTTGAATCCTGCTAAAGCTGATTCAGTATTCGGTGTATATAAAAGCCTAGATTTCACAAGGCTCTAAAAATCATCTTTCGCTGACTAATCTGCGCGACTGCAGTGGAAGATAATGAATGCCAACACCAGAGTCACAGCAGACACTGTGATCCCCCAACACCCCACCCCACCCCACCCAGCCTAAACCTCCAGCAGTATTTACATGATATTTCATTTTAGAATAAACCTCTTTTCTCTCCCACTGTGAAGATATTGAACTCTTTCACACAGATGTCATCTTAACCAAAGCTTATTAAAAAGATGGACATCAAAGTTGCGGGTGCCCATTTATCTTATAGCACTCTAATTGGCCACCACAGGCTAGAGAACAACTAACTCCAAAATAGGAGGCGTCGAGCGGTTGGGCTAAAGAAGAGGATGTCTAAAGACCTCTCAGTGGATTCATTGCCAATAAATCCTCTGGAATGAAAGCGGGGCTTTTCCACGGGGTGTGGAATTTCGTAAATACATTATGAAACGCGACGCGGAGAATTAAGCCAACGCTCGGGTTTGCTTTCTTTGTTCTGGTGTGTTTTGCGGGCTACGTTGTCCTCCGCCTGACCAGTGACTTCAGCGTTTGCTTGACATATTTGGAGTTTTTAACATCATTGCTGACGACATGAGGTAATGCGCTCTGAAAAGGTCAGACGGCGCAGTAGCCGTGAGTGAGCCGAGATTGCATTTCACAACTCCGTATACTATGTATTGTTTTGAATTCGCCACGGTGAATGAAACTGATTCTTTAGTCCAGAGTCACTGCTACTCCATCAAACACCACACGCCGGGCCTGAGGTGAATAATGTATTATGTTTTCCACTCAAGTGGGCAATAAAAACACAAAAACAAAGTCATTAATTGCCCACATACAGTAACCAAATGCCATCAAGAGCCTGTGCTCTCATTAACCTGGCACCTAATTATCTGCCTCCAGTCTGAGTCCTGACAAGCCCTACCGTCTGAACCCTCAGCTCGGTTGTGTTGTGTTGTGTCAGCACTCGCCAACCACAGCCAAGGCACCATTAGGTACAAAGAAGACAAAAGCTTCTCGCAGCAAAGGTTCCCTCTGCATGCGCCACCACAATGTTCCTCCTGTTAATGCCTTCCCTTCCAATTAAATCTGCAACTGTTAATTATTGTAATTATGAGAGTGAGCTCCCAGCTCTACCCCCCTTCAACCCCTCCCTCGCCGGTGTGTGGAGACGCTACGGGAGCTGTTGTGTTGCTTCAGTGGCGCCTCGTCTCTGCTCCACTGAAGCCTTAGCGGGGAATTGGATGCGGAGGGGGACGTGGTACACATGACAGGGGTGACGTGAGGGAGATTGCATGGTTCATCTTCGGTAACTGGGCGAGCAAGTCACAGCCAATGGCCACACCTCCAGTCTAACTCATTAAATGTTGTGTAAAGTACATGCTGGGAATAATTAGCACCAAATAACCTCTTTTTTTTGCTACCTTGCTTTCAGGGTGTCATTAAAAAAAGTGGAGTATCCTCGGCAGGTGTGTAATACAATCAAAATAAAATGAGAAAAATGATATTTTCCTCATTTTCCACAAACGTGCAACTATTATTTTGTCCCTTTCTCATAGCAATGCAAAACTATATTCTTGCTGTGTTCTTTGAGAGTCGCTTGCGATGGATCCGAAGTGATGGGCTGAGTATAAGGAGAGCTGAAAAAGAGTGGATGGCAGGCCGGCTGCCTGTTAAATCTCTGCGTGTCTCAACATCCTCTTTGGCCTGCTTCTGTCACAAGCTGTTGTTTGGCCTGGACCTGATCTGCCCAGCCACTCCTTGCACTGCACTCTGCAGACCTAGCAGTAACCTGCAACATGGCTCAGACTCAGGATGCTTCCAGAAAAAGCGCTGTCGTCCTGGGTGCATTCAGCCTCAGATACTGGAGGTGGATGTGTTTTTGTGAGCTTTATCAGTCCCCACCGAGAATCAGCACGTCAAGTGCAGTCTTATTCCGATGTCATAACCCCACTTGCCTCGTAGCAGAGTCCTTACACGCTAGCACAGCTAGCAAAACATTCTGGCTTTACAATTTGGAGCTGAATTCTCTTCTATAAAAGACACTGAAGGAAAGAGCAGCTCCTTCTGCTTCAGGCAATGCAGCCTTTTCGTGGATACACTGCAAAATCTAAATGATGGACTGTCAACTCTCTTGCAGAAATGGCACTGCAAAGAATAATCTCTCTGGCAGTGGATCATGGTTGGCTGTATGCTACCAATGCCTTTTCTTTGTTTATGTGAGCATCTAGCCTTTGCACGCACACATGCAGACATGGACGTATGCACATGCACAGATACACACAAATACAGAACACACACACATAAACACACACAGACAAAATGCTTCCAGCCCAAATCCTTTCTTTGGAAGCATACAGTGAAATATATGGGATTAATAACCTGAATAGCATTATTTTTCACCTCTAGCCTTTAAAATAATGCATGCTTGGCTTAGTGTCTGGGCAAAGTTTTGCCTGCGTATTTGCCTGGTTATCGGTGTGTACAAGACCTGCTGTGTGACCTGGTTTCATGCAATCTCCATCTTCTAATTAGGAGGCTGTAGAAAGGCTGGAACGAGAGGAGGAGTGATTAGTTGCCGTTGGGTATTTCATAAGTGGCTTTCAGTGCCACATTTGCATTATTTGCTTGGGGTCTGAATAACAAATCAGCCTACCTTTCCAGCAAATTGAGGCTAGCAGCTAAAGACCATCAATACATGAAATATAAAATGAAACTGAAGAAAAGAAATAAGCAAAACATGCTAACACAATATAGGGGGCAATAAAATGAAATATTGAAACATGAGATGCAATAACGGTCTCAAAGTGATCTACGCTCCACGTGCTAGTCTAGATGAGGCTTACAGATATTATTTGACTAATAAGGGTGGGGGACAAATTAAAGGGAAGGCATAAATAAATGAGTGGAAAAATACAGTGACTACAGGTACACAGGAGTTAAGCAGCTGGCATTCGATCATGCAAAGACAACTTGTGAAGCAGTGGGTCTGAATCTTGGACAGTAAAACTCTCTGTCCCCCCCACCCATATTTCTCTTCACTGGTGAAAGAGTGGTTTCATTGTTGGGACACAGATGGCAGGGGCTTCGGTCACAAAGACTGCTCCGCTAGTGCTTCAGTAAGAACAGTGACTTAAGTGACGTCTGCATTGAGATCTGTGGGAAAGATGGTCAGAAACTGCTATTGGCCCGTGATGCTTGTGCGCTAGAGCAACATTCAGGGAAAAACAAAAGAGCAACTCTTCCCTAGCTGACTTGAGAATGCCAATGCAGCATGTGATCAGTCTCGGCAACAGCAGACTGTTGACAGTTACATAGAGAGGGATATTACAGCAGTATTGCAGTCCTTAAACTGATCCCTACAAAGATAGATGCAATTTTGAAGGTTCAGAAGTTTAAAAACTATCACTGGTTTAGAGATGCAGGAAAAAAAAAGGGGGACATTGTTGGATGATTCATCCCTTACCAACACCAACAGAGGGTGTAGGTCTGAATGCATGTCACCTACTGAGAGCCTGGTGAGGCAGTTCGAATATGTGGGGGGTGGAGGGGTTTCTCATGTGGTTTGTGTCCACTTGTCCCCCTGTAGAGGGAAGTGCCACTGCGGATCTTTACGGTGAAACATTCCTGTCTTGATGGGAGTGGTCTCTCCCAAGATGACAGTGTTTTTTGACCACTTTATTTGTTTCAAATAACAAATAAATGAAGATCAGCTGGAGGAATGGTGCTCAATCCTCCAGCAGAATCCCAAAGATTTATAAAACCAAAACCAAGGCACACTGAAGCTGCTGGGGAAGATTTTCCTGTCATTTGTTCCCGTTCTGTTTATCGAGCGTATGTTATGTTTGTCCTAGGTTTTGGTACGACTGCCTGAGTACAACACGGATGTCTCTGTGTTTGTTGCTCATTCTGTGACTAGCGGACCATGTGAACCACGTGAGCCCTATGTTGGAGCCCCATGCTGTACGTGTCCTGTAGGGTCAGTCAGTGTGCTGATCTGTAGCGGAGGTCCTGTCCGCTCATTTGGCCAGTCTCCCCCGACCGCCGCGTGTGTCCGCCACCACCAGGCCTGGTCAGCCATCACTGAACCACTTGGCTGTTTGCCCACATTTGAGTCTTAGAGGGCAGGAAACAAAGTGGGCACTCACATATCCACATATAAACACACAAATGCACATACACACACACACACAGGGGTGCGCGCACACACATGATCGCAGCGAGTGACAGTGGCTCTTGTTTACTCAGCCCTCCCACCCTCCCTCGCTCTCCTTTCATCCTCTCCCTCTAGTCTGTCATGTTGTGTGTCACTTCCCACAAATGTCAGTGCCACCGTGGGACAGTGATTAATTTTGGTGTGCCTGGCAAAATGTCTTCAAGATGTCTGTTTGGGTTGTCTTTTCCCACCCCCTTTGCCCACCCCCGCTCCTCGCATGTCTTGGAGTTGTGGGTCGAGAGTGGCATGCCCCTCTCCACCCCACCCCCCCACCCCCAATGCTGTCACAGCTTTTTGGGGGGGAGGAGTGCCTCATCATCACCAAAGGACAAAGGCTACCTGAACTGACAGAGATCTTCTTTTCTGACCAGAGCCACTTTTTGTCACTCCCCAGCGCCACCATCTCCATGCGCTGTCTGTTTAGTGTGTGCTGGTGGTGTATGATGGGAGAAGTCTTGACCCAGCACTGGGGGGCTGTAACACTTCACTGTCAGCGCGGCTGATTAGCTTATCACTCACTGCACTGGGAGGAAATACATCATCATTCCAGACAGGGATTCCCCAGTTTAGGGCCCATTCCCTGTCTTCTACTGCTCGGCATTTAATCACCACACTCTTTGTCCCTTCCAGTGTTTCAGCCTCACCTCTAAAAAACCAATCCTTAGCGCCTCACAATGGGCACTTTCTTCCTTTCCGGTGTTTTTATAGTAAAATCAGAACAGCTGCATTATTCACACGGACGCCCTTCTTAGCGTTTGAGCTGGAGACAGACAATATATCCATTTGCACTGACACAGATATTGTTCATGTGGAGGAAAGCAGACCGAGCCATCTTCCCAAATTATTCTTTTCAGCTCACTCAACAAAGAAAGTGAAACACAAAGTGGCAAATGTGCTTTGGCTTCCCCACAGAGTGGTATCAGGTATGGTAATTACCCTGCCATTAACATTGGGAATAGTTAATGTGTATTAATGTGTTAATGGCATGTTAATTACTGTACATGTTAGAGAGAGAGAGCCCACAGGCATTCTCTCAGATTCTTTGTGCCATGTGGATGTAGGCCAATCTTAAAAAAAAAAAAAAGCCTTTAAGAACGTCGATGAAAGAGGATTCTTATGTTTCATTTGACAGAACAAAAGATTTTCAATGGTAATTTGATCCAGCTCCCCGCCTCTCGAGCTGAAGGTTACCGATCCAGGCGCCACGACAAAGGAGATGATATGAAGTCAAAGGAGACGTGGAACGCGGCTGTAGTGACACTGGCCTCTTTGTGAAATGGATACTCTAAGCCCTCTGTAGTCTCTAGTGTTTTGCTTTGGCAGCGGGTTTTAATAACACGGTGGATTAGAAGCCCTGGATCCCGAGTGCCAAGCTTAAGTTAAAGCTCACCTTGGACGAGCTTCAGTAACAGGCTAGAAGCCACGGTCCCGCTCTTCCTTCCAGACGATTCTCTCCTCACACCATCAACTCCACGGCTTTAAGAGAGATGACCTTTGCAAATATTGACAGAAAATAAATTCTGTTTCGATTAGTTGGCTTTGGGAGACCTTTGCGGATCGATGCAATTAGATGAACAGACTGTCGATATGTGGCCGGAGCTGTTCACTAGAGGCAGTGGGTAGGAGAGGACTGCAGGAGGTCAGGGTTACTTGTAATGAACAGGATGTTTTGGAAACAGTGGTGGAAGTAACCGAGCCACAGCGCGTATCATCTAAACATAGGTTACTTTACTGCTTCACAGAACTTTTAATCTCGAAAAGTCCTTTAGTTATTGAGAGAAAAGTATTGCAAAAAAATAAAAATAAAAATCTCTGGCTTCATCTGCAAGAAGCGCCGCTCTTTCAGTGTATCATCTCGTGTCTGACAGTGCACTGAGCGAGGCAGAATGAGGTGGAGAAGCCCAGAGCCACCCCTGCACTCTTCAGCAGGCCACATTAACCCAGCGGGGCTCTTCCTTTATGGCTCTCCTGCTCACACTTCAGTGATGAGAGTAAACAAGCAGCGGGGCAAAGGTCAGCTAAGCCCACAGAATAAAAGAGGGCACAAGGGGGAAAAAGAGGTGGGAGGAAAGGAGAGCAGCCCGAGGCAGTGCTCAGATCGCTGTCAGGGCTTCAAGCAGGGAATGATGTACGAGACAACGGCCCCGAACCGGAAATGATTATAAACAGTGAACAGGGGAGAGTGTATGAGAGAAAAGGGCTGCATTGCCTTTATCTGTCAAATTTGTTACATCCACGAATCAGATAATGACAGTGAAACCTGTAAAAAGTGAAAAGAAGAGCCACCCCTAACTGATAGGGAAGGATTAATCACAGCGTCTCCTTTTGTCTCAGCCACAGAAGAGAAATGAGGAACAATCATATATGCAAGTGCTTTTTTTTTTTCTACCCGGCTACCCCACCTGTATTGTTGAATGACAAATGGGGCCGATTAAGGACATGTGACATTATTATTACAATTTCTCATTTTTTTTCCCTTTTATATCATGAAATGCGCCCTGGTAATTAAGTGAGCGAGCATCATCATCAAGCCCATGTGTAATAACTGGAAGATATGGATTTTTCTTTCTTAAATTCCTTTTCTTTTTTTCTTTTTCTTTTGCTTAGAGGCTTTACCAAGGTGACATGACTCCCGCACTTTCCCCTCGCACCGAGATTAATCCCACTTTGACTGTGGAGGTGGATTAAAGCTAAACTCGGGTGCCCAAACTTGTTTTAATACCCATATCATCAGACAAAAACAGGATAAAGATTTGAGCAGGAAAAGCAGCATTGCAAAATGTTACTGTGGAATTGCGAGTTACTATACAGATTTGTCAACCACACAGCAAATTAAAGATATTATCTCGCTTGAGCTTATATTGTGGAAGTTGTGTGATGACGCCGAGCTTAGCTCCTCCAACAAAGGTGCGCGGAAAAGAGACAGCGAGGCAGAGATATGCGTTTCGCTCTTATTCTTTCTTTAATTTTCAGTATTTATGTGGTTGAGATGAACTCACTATCCCTCCCATAACATGCGTTATGAATGACCAGCCAGAGCCGGCGTGGCACAAATACACCCTGGTGGACTCCTGCAGGGCCATCTCCTTCTCGGAGCAGCGCAGTAATCATTTTTATCCTGCTGATTTCCTAAATAGAAATGGACACGTATGATAAAAATGTCACGGCCACTCCACATGTCAGCGGACTAACAGGATTACGTGTCACTTTCTAATGCCTCGCTCTGTTTTCCTTTGCCGTGAATGGCCACAGTATTGCACACAGGAACTTTGTGGTAATATATGGTAAGAGACAAGTAGCTCTTTATGGCCTGTGATTATTTAGTTTGAATGAAACCAGTGATTTATGCCCATTTAGCTGAAAAGCCCTGTAAATTCCCTCAGCTGCATTTCCCCTGGATATGGAGTGAGTGGAGTGAAAGTGACAACTAGGTTTGGTGTGGAAATGTACGCCGCGTCCCAGAGTTATATTTAATATACCTGACATGAAAAACGTGGCTACCTACTTACCACCACCCGCAGCACAAAGAAAAGTGCAGCCTGCTGAGTTTGCGTTGATTCAGAGAGTGGGTGTAAACACTGAATTAGGGAAAATATGAACCGTCGTGGCAGACAAACCACCAGCTATTAGAGCATGTTGAGATCCCGAGCCGGGCATCTGGTCAGTCACATTTGAATCATGTGCCGTTTTGTTTCACGCAGCACAAACTGGAATGGAAACAGTCGAGTCTGTCCAGAATGATGGCTTTGGGTGGAGTTGTGCAGATGCAGCGTGATGTGGATGAGGGTTAGTGGAGCAGCGGCATATTGTCCACATGGATGGCTTGGCTCTGCAAAGCCTGATGGAGCCTTGTCCAGCATCTCAATGTCTCCAGCACAAATAGCCACATTCATCCACTCCTTTCACACCATTACACCTAAAAGACTCAAAGCCAGCCGACCTATAAATAGAGGAAAATTTGTTTTTCAGTGGCATTGCAGTTGAACAAACCACCAACGGGGATGAAAACATCAGAAAAGAGGTTACACTGTGGGCTTTTTTTAACCTACGATTGTGTTTATAAGAAAGATATTAAGAAGAAAAGGAGTGTTTTCTCTCTAGTATTTACTCTTGTGGACGCCTCGCAGGGTCAGTCGGTCAAAGCACAGTAAAAAGGGCTTCTCTGATTGCATGCCTACTGGCTGACACAATAGAGCCACTAATCTTCTTATTTAGAATCCAAAGGCTAGCCATATCTTAATGAAGCTGTAATGAGCTCTTGAAAATCCCTGAATTGCGGGAGGGATTATTGAATTGAAACAACTCTGGTAATCATAACGTTTGAGTAGCCACTCAGTATTTACTGCCCATTGAGCCACATTTTTATCCACTTACTAGACTTGATTGCTCGAGCGTGTTTTTGGTGTAATTTTGACCTGCGAGAGCTTTTTTTTTTGTTTGTTTTCTGAAAAGCCTGACATTGTGGTTTCACTGCCAGCGCATCCAGGTGTGCACGTAGCCCGCGCTATCTGCTGTGTGATTACGACCTGCTGACAGGCTGGCGAGACAGAAGACCAGAGGAAATAAACAGCACCATCTGAAAACAAACACAGAAATCAGGCTTTGCGCTTTGCATGCAATTCACTACGCAATTTTTTCCTTATTATTATTTCATAGCTCAGTCTTATAATGGCCTAGATTCCTCTTAAATTAAATTAATTGAAGATTCAAAACTCACAAGGAAATAGACGCGAGTAAAACAATAGTTACTTTTGTGGATTTCCCAGCATTCACTGTGTGAAAGACAGACACTTACTAGAGGTATAGTTTTCTGTTTAGCATCCTTTCACAGAGTAGAAGTGCCACTTCACCATTGAGCATTTGTCAGTTTATGGATGTTGCTGTCATGTCAGCCTTCCCGTACACACAGTGTGCAGCGCAGTGTGTAAATAAAAGAGAACAGGCGTACACATGGGCGACAGGAACACAGCATATACACAGGAGGCGCTCAGTTCCTACCTGACGGGGAAACATCACAGTATCAAACGATATAGAGTCAACGCTTCTGGTTTCAGCTGTTCTGACTTATTCTCTTATTAATAATGTTAATTTTCCCATCTTAATTCATCTCTTGAATGCATTTGCTGAAACCTGTCCCTGTTTCTGTGTCTCTGCAGGTCTCAGCATCCGTGGCGCTCAGGAGGAGGACCCCCCAGACCCTCAGCTCATGCGTTTAGACAATATGCTGTTGGCAGAGGGAGTAGCGGGACCAGAGAAAGGTGGCGGATCTGCCGCTGCAGCCGCCGCCGCCGCTGCCTCGGGCGGGGCAGCCGACAACTCAATCGAACATTCCGACTACAGAGCCAAACTCACCCAGATCAGACAGATTTACCACACAGAGCTGGAGAAATACGAACAGGTAAGGAGGGAGCTTTACAACCCCAAGGTTAAGATCCTCCCAAGAAATGCCTCCCGAATGAGTTTTTATTGGAAATAGCACACACCCTCCAAAATGTTCTTTATGCATTATTCCATGTGACTACCAGCTTTCGAATTTTCACTTTGTGTTTAAATGTTTAAAAGCCACTGAGTTCTACTTTCACAACTGCAAACTGTGGCGAATATGCACGATAGAGGAGGATGTGGGAAAAAAAGCAGCTCGGGAAAAAGCGAAATTGCCGTATTATTCACTGTGTTGTAGTTGATTATAGAGATCCAAAGGAGTGCCCCAGTCATCTGTGTTAAATGAAAGTATGATCAGCTCTTTCACCCAGCACTTTGAGCCTGCCATTAAACACGGGCATTATGGGTGAAAATAGAAGGTGAAACTGTGATGCCTCAGCAAGCCAGTGAGGTAAATTAGAGTAATTTACTTTGTGCTCTCTCCGAGAGAGGAGGTGGATATGCGGGGGCACACAACACTTCGCCTGGAGTAAATGCATCTTTCTTAAGGGTGTTTCCAGGTTTTAATTATCTAAATGTAAATACTTAACAAATTTTACTCAGAGTAATGAGCTAAAGTGTGCACTACGTAAATGAGTTATTCTAATTAATCATGTATGAACTACCGTGTTAACGAAAAGCTGCTTAACTTCAGTGCATTAAGGCCAGGCCAAATTGCAGATCTGCATTTATTCTGAGATGACTTCACCTATTATGTCACAGTTATATGCAAACACTGCACTCTGTGGAAGCTTTTATCAAGAACAGTGTGCAAATTAACTCATTCAATACATGAAAAATGGCTATAACTTTAATACATCAGTCAGGAGCTTTTTAAAGTTCTAAAACAAACAAACAACAAAAACCCCACCTCACGTTGGTTGTTTTTGTCACTCTTTCTCTTGGCAGGCATGTAACGAATTCACTACCCACGTGATGAACCTGCTGAGGGAACAGTCTCGTACGCGGCCCATTTCTCCCAAAGAGATTGAGCGCATGGTGGGAATCATCCACCGTAAGTTCAGTTCCATCCAGATGCAACTGAAGCAGAGCACCTGTGAGGCTGTCATGATCCTGCGCTCCAGATTCCTTGATGCCAGGTCAGTTGATCGTGTGTGCTTAGCGCGAATGCGTGCGCGCGTGTGTGTAGGTAGAAAGTTTCGACTTTTTTATTGCTTCTGCGTGACCCACATAACTAAATCCAGTGGGCGAGGTCATTTTTAGACGGCGCGCAGGTCTGAAGTTTCTTTTCACTTTTCTGGCACAGCACACAGTGTGAGCACTGCAGAGATGCATGATTTTAATTATGCCCATGTTCCATGCGTTATCCATTTCCAAGACAATCATGCCCTCACACCTGAGAGCAGTTAGGACCCAAATGAAATGGGGGCCGAGTCATGTGTAATGGATGGAGGGGAGGTCATCAGCAGGTGTTGTGGATTACTCTAATCACTAACAGTATGGTGCATTGTAGAAGCTCTGCGGAGAGAAGCACAAGTTTGGGCCAAACAAGCCAAGTGGAAGCACATTTGCTGCCCACTGCCTGTGTGAAGCGCAGTAAACAAGGCAAAATAAGCAAATGCTCAACAACATGATAAGTAGTGCCCTGGGAGGGAAGGGGACCCAGATCTAGTTAGAGTTTGCTTGTTTCTACTGGAGATCCCTGGGGCTGTGGCACTTCAGGAACAATGCTCAACTGTGCATGCCATGATTTCTATAATGTACCGAGATGCACTCCGACTGGGCTTTGTGCTCCATCATGAAGCCCACCCATCCGCTGCACTAAACTCTACACATTACACGCTTGGACTAGAGATTGGAGACCAACACACCAAATTAAACATTGTATGTATTTTGCAACGGTATGTGTGTGTGTGTCTGTCTGTGTGCTTGTCAGTTTATTGGTTGTAGTCTTTTGTGTGTTGATGAGGCTCTTGGAGCAGGACACGATATCCTGCTCCTGAGGGCCCTTAGAGCCCATTCCTCATTATTTTCACCATTTATGTGTGAGATTGATTGTGCAATTTGTGCAATCCAAATGGATGAGTTAATGCTGGTCTCACTAATAGGCTTGCTCGGTGTTTCTCTCGTTTTGCTCCCCACTCAGGCGGAAAAGGAGAAACTTCAGCAAGCAGGCAACAGAAATTTTGAACGAATATTTCTACTCGCACCTCAGCAACCCGTATCCGAGTGAGGAGGCAAAAGAGGAGCTGGCCAAGAAGTGCAGCATCACAGTTTCCCAGGTGGGTAGTGCTCGTCTAACAGTAGCTGGTGGGTAATCAAGGTGGGAAAGGCTAAAAGCCTTGAGGGATAGTTACCGTAGGTCGCACCACCAAGGCGCAATGTCCTTTGCTAACCTTGACATTGTGACTTCCTAATGATCCTTCAGTCAAGGCTGGTCCCAGTCAGTCAGAGCAGGGCCACAGGGAAGGGAGGCCTGTATCATCTTAGCCTCAATCAAAGCACTATGCTGTCCTTCCTTAGTCGCCCCAGCGCTGGGTCCCCTGCCATTTTTCCCCCTCATTCCCATCCACCATGTGCGCTTTCTCTCTCTCTTGCCTGGTCAGTCGCTCAGGTCATATGGAAAGAAAAAAAAAAGGCATCATCCATTACTTTAAGAAAAGCGGTCACTCCGGTGCTTCAAAAACACTGGATGATCCTGGGTATTTACTCATATGTTTGCTCTTCAAGTGACCTTGCAGGAGTCTGCTAATTCTGTTATATTTCACACTTAAAAAGTCAACTTTCCAATTTGATATCTATCATAGCCTCCTCATTGGGTAAACCTGAAGGCAATATCTCTCACACCTAACCCCCACATCCAAAGTATTATTACCCTGTCTTCTCTTTTTTTTCCTCCCCCCTTTGCTATGATTGTGACTACTATCTAGATTTTTTTATTCTCCATTGTTCTATGGTTGTCCTCTTGAGACACAATATCAGAGAAACATGAATCTATACAATAATCTGCAGTGTTTTGTCTGTGTGGGGAGGGGGTGATGAGGGGTATATTGAGTGTAGTCATGAAGAGTCAGATACTGTAAAAGCCCATTCTTTTTTGCCTTCAGGGGGTGGGAAGCACCATCACAGTATCACAGGTATGTCATAACTTCTCCTGATCCACTGTTTTCATTTTTTTGTACCTCCTTTGTTCATGTATGTAATGGCCTCACAGTTGTCCACTGCACAGACCCTCCCTCTCTTACACTATTGGATCCATGCTAATGCTATAATATCAAATTTAAAGTTTGAATTTACATTTTAAAAAAAGCGTGGCTAAGCTATATCAGCATTTACATCCCACTTTTAACAAGAGATTGCAGCCTATTTTTAATGTTTGACATCTTTACACTACACCCATATTATCACCATACTATGTGTGTACAAATGTGTCACATGTAATTTTTACTTTCTGGCTATGGTTTATGACATGATTTATTTGTTTTCTTTTTCTTTTCTTTTATTGTTGTTTTGTTTTCTTGTAGAAGATTGAATAATTGTGTGGTCTTTTTAAATCTTGAACCCCCCCCCCCCCCAAAAAAAAAAAAAAAAAAAAAAAAAATTGCACTTAGAGTTTATTTATATCCCTCCCACCTCATGATCACTGTGTGATTTACAGCAGTTAAAGAAATGGGCATTGTTGTCTGAGTGTCTCCTAAAGCAGTCCGCTGAACCAGTTCCCATGAGAACAAATAAGTCTTTGCAGAAATTAGAGGGCTTTTAAAAATTCACCTGAACTCATCCCGGGCCCCATTAGTGGTGTACTCCTCGATAAGCGGAGGCCATGGCAGACATCATTATTGACTTATTCTTAGTGCTTTGGCTCATTTTAGGAGGGTAACAGAGTGAGAGGCTTGACATAATGCTGGGTTCACTATAAGTATGTTATCCCTCACTGTGGCCCAGCCTTTCAGATTCATATATGGCTTACTGTGGTCACGCTGCAGGCTGGACTAAGTAACACCCCCCCCCCCCCCTTTTTTTGGTGCTTTCTCGATTGCACAAGTAGTTCATTAACTAAACACCATCAGTTGTGAATGGTATGCCAATATCGCTTTGCAGCTTTGCTCAATACATCTTTGCTGATGAAACACCCTGCATCATTTTAACAGGGATCATTGAAAATGAAGTCATCTTCAAGTCAAGCACACACTCAGATTCCAGCAGTCCAAATGCCACATTTCCTTTCTATTATTACTTTTAATGCCCTTAAAATACCCTTGAATTAACAAAATTGCAGATGTCTGTTTCATGTCCGATTACTGCTTGAGCACAGAACTGATGCACAATGATGTATTTAAGGTGGTAACATTACCTAGTGCGAGACCAGGTCTTATTTCCTTTTTTATTCATTTTATTTTTTTTATTATTATTATTATTATTTAATTTGCATGTGCATTGCAGTAAGGGCTAAGGGCATGGGATATGATGGATGTAGTTTGTGTTGAGGTGTGTGGATGCTTCAGAGGCCACCTTTGATGTAATATGTGTCAATATAACACTGGTTAACTGTTAAACCTGATTCCACCACAGGGTTAATATGTTCTGTTATAATGCAAAATGTATGACACCCTTTCCAATATTTCAGCTATTTAAAAATAATAATAATTTCAAAGCAGCGAATGCTTTATTTTTTGTATTTGATCTTACAGTAGGGCATTGCAAACTCACTTTTGGCTCATGCATTGGTCATATATTGATCAGAAAGCAGTATTTATCTGAGACACAATGAAATAGTCCAAACTCTTAACTACAGTGTGCAACAATGAAGCCAGTGGTATTATAGCTTTGCACAAGAAGTCTGCATTGTCATGACACAATCGCTGCCTTTGAGTGCGGGTGGTGTCAGGTAATTCTTACCAAACATAGGAGTCAGTTGAATGCTTGGTCTGCTGCGGTGCTGTGCTGTGCATCTATTCAATATTTTAGCTGAACCCGAGAATCACTAAAGCCAGAGTTCATCGGGCAGGAGAGAAATGTGTGTGCAGAATAAAGAAGGGTGGTATAACATCCACAAGATGTGACGCCACCGCGGCTGAGTCTGTCCAGACTGCTGAGGCTTGTAACACAATAAATGTGTGCACTACAGTCATAACACACTCAAAAAAAACCTATTAATTTTATGAAATAATCAGTCATATTTTATTGCAGGATTTGCCTCCTTTCTGATGAAAGTAATATGCGATGAAAGTAAACTAGTGTATAGTCTGTATCCATTAAGTCAAATTTAATGATAAAAATAGGTCTGAACGTGCAAACACCACAACTGGCCACAACTGACATTTTAATAAATGCAGATCTGTTTAATGCACTGTTTTTATGAACATTTTGTTAAATTAAACAGACTGATGAGCTTTACAAAACATTTTATATGATTTTTCAGGGGTTTGTGGGCACATTGCGAGCTGTCCAAAAGAGCAACAATATTGCATCGTCTTAGGCTCTACAATCCACTCTAAGCAGGTTAAGTAAAAAGGATGATGGCCAGGGCTTTCATTGCTTCCAATTAAGCCTTGCTTGTTAGTTTAACCTCTAGGTAAACCCATCAAACAATTGATGTCAAGGAAACCCTGCCAACAGTGGGCCTCGCCTGAATGGTCATTAATTTTAATTGCCTAGATATTAAAGATTTAGAGCACAGAGACGTGGAGGATAGAAATGATCTGATGTCCTGCAAATCCAGTCAGTTTTTACGCCACAGCATCGGCGGGCTGCTGGGGATATTAAAATTTAAGCACATGGGTGGAAATTAAATAAAGCGTCATTAGGGGCAGCTGCTCTTTGGCTGGTCCAGCCGTGGGCTGCAGGGCCTGAGAGGGGGGTTGCAGCACAGCGACAAGACACTCTAATTTATAGGACCATTAAAAACAAGCATCATCTCATTATTATTCCACTGTTATTGCAGAGCCAGCATTCACACATAAGGTTCACACCATACAACTTTTCAGTGTCTGATGTTGAATGGCATCGTTTCGGTCCAACAAAATTAACATATCCGACTGCTCTAAATCTGAACGTACCCAGTTTCTAGTGCATGTTTGATCTCGAGTCTTTCTCAAGCCTTAAGAGCTCTAGGCCTGCCCCAATAATCTCTGTACTGCTTCTCATGTCTACGGCGCTCTAAATCACTGAGCGTGCACAAATGTTTCATTGCCTTAGTGGTTTATGATCTTCCAAAGTAAAGCAACCCAGACCCAGTAATCCCAAAAAACTGTGTAATGTTTTCCAGTGGTTATGCTGGACGTATTCATATGATGAATTATTACAATGCGTTAAGCAACTGTATTTCTATAAAATGTCAATCACCTGGACCCACTCGTCTGGAACCAGTGAGAATTCTGTGGAGGATAAAATGTGAACATTCATATGTTTCACTGAGGGAAATGTCAAAATTTGTATCCTTAACAACCAGTCCTCATATGAGAAATATGTACCGACTTCAGTGTCTGTGCAATAGGAGCCCCTTGTGTTTTAGTTTTGTCAGGAGACAGATCTGAGAGCATGTCATGCTCCCATCCATGAGAAGACACAAGTGGCTCCTGATTACGGCTTAATTAGCTTGTGTACCCGGCGGACATTAGCGCAGGGGCTGGGAATTGGGTACTTGATGGACCCAAACATGACATCTTGAAACAATCGCACTGCTCAGTGCATGGTGCTGTGCCTGCTTGACATCTGACTCCTCTGCTCCTCCTCCTTCTGCTCTCCCACGCAGGTATCCAACTGGTTTGGCAACAAAAGGATCCGGTACAAGAAAAATATCGGCAAGTTTCAGGAAGAAGCCAACCTGTATGCCGCCAAGACTGCTGTAAATGCGGCACACGCTGCAGCCGCTGCAGTGCAGAACAGCCAGGCCAACTCCCCTACCACACCTAACTCCGGTAGGCATTCCTGCATATAGACAAATAAAACAAACAAAAAGATCTACCTTCTACCTCAGTCCTTAACCTGCTGCCTGCCTGCCTCACTCTCTCATGCACCATTCACACAGGCTAGAATGACAGGCTCTGCTCCCAGCTTGGGGATCACAGTGTCTCCTGTCTATAAGACAGTTGATGCCAAGCAAACTCATGCATAAAGAGAGCGTTCCTGACTTGTGAACCGAGAACACATGTATTTTTGGCAAAATAAGAAAAAAAAATTCAAAATAATGCCGTGGGATTTGTTTTCCCTTGACTTTCTGTCAACTTCTTGTCATTTCTAATGTAATGGTATGTATTCCCACTGAATGGTAAAGGCATTTTGCAAAAAAGTGAAACATAATTGCTGGGAGCATTTTACCTGCAGTAGTAGTATCAAAATGGTATTATGTGCAGTTGATGCTGAATAAAAATAGAGATAAAAGCAAAGAGCCTGAAAGGGCATATTTAGTCAAGTTTGATGAGTAATGTAATGCTGAGTTTGGACTAGCTTGAGCTTCGTCGGGATGTGGTAAGCTTATGAAGTGGTCCCTTTTTCTTGCACCCAGGATTCCAGATGAAAGATGAAGAGTTTCAGCTGGATTCTGCAGAGAGCAAAAACACTCTTTTAAGCAACATGTTTACTGGTACTGGTCTTTTCATAAGCTTCTTATTGTCCTTGTCATTTACCATGTGATACCTCCCTGCTAATTTAGACTGGAAGTAGGTGATGTGGAACAATTGGGAGCTTAAGCGACCAACCACATATAGAACCGGTCCCCTTGTTGTCATGTGATTTTCATTTAATTTGTGCTCACTGCATTTGTAAAAAAAGATCTTCAGTTCTTCTGCACATCATCCTCCTCCTCCTCTGTTTTGGTTCCTTGCCTTTTCTTCCGTCACCCCTGTAGTTGCCTGCTTTATGGGAGTCTTTCTTCTGTGTGTTTGTCTGCTTGAGCTGGGTGTGTTTTTTACAGATAAATGTGTGTGCGTGTGCGTGCGTGCGTGTCTGTGTGTGTGCCTGTGCTTTCCCTTTATAGCCCTCTCATGTATTCAGCTACTTACATCTTCCCTTTCCAGGTTCTTCAGGTTCTTTTAACCTCCCAAACTCTGGGGACATGTTCTTGAGCATGCAGAGTCTGAATGGGGATTCTTACCAAGGGGCACAAGTCGGAGCCAATGTACAGTCACAGGTAGGAGCAACAATCAGGGACAGTTCCTGACGACTAGTGCAGAGAGCTGTCCTTGTCTTGCCTGTGTACTGAGCCATCCACAGTGCAGTCTAAAAAGCACAACAAACTGAAAAAAGAAAAAAAAAATCCAAAAAACATAAATAAGAAAAACATGCTGCCCATCCACGGGCAGTTCAAATTACCAAGCGAGGCCTCCAATAACAGCCCATTGACTGAAGTGTTTACTGACTATTTCGCTTTGGATGGAATGCTTTGGCCGCCAAAATATGATCCCACCCCACTGCAATCATGCCGCAAAGCAGTTTCCTGGTTACTATTCAAAACATTGTCTGAATGCATTTGGCTTTGACTTGAGCTCTTGGGTTGGTATTTGGGTTTTTTGGTACGATGTTATCCCCTTTTTTCTGTACTTCTGTATCGCTATCTTCCTGTCTCATCTTGTTATTGTTTGTTGTTGATGTCTTCCATTTTGTGAGTTTAACGCAGCTACACAGCCGACACACTGCACACACTCACTACCACACCAGAAAAAATATATGCTCATTCATAATAAAGGTAAAGAAAAATCAAAGCTAATTTAAGATTTTTTTAAAGTCTATGTGTTCCATTACTTTTACTTATGCTTTTATTTGATATCAATCCACAACTGCTTTAGATGAAGTAGTATACCTGAGCATGCTCGTAACATCACTATCCTTTGTTTTTAATTTTATTTTGAAAATCTTTTTGCCTTGTTTATTTCTGGTTAGTACATTTGCTGTCTCAGAAGTCCCTTTTTGTTAATTTCACTTCAGTTAGTATCTTTTGCTTTATTAAGCATGTTTACAGTTAGTGTTGGAAGTCTGCGAGACACTCGGCTGACCAGCTTGTCCACCTTGTCTGTCCCTTCAGGTGGATACCCTGCGCCATGTTATCAGTCAGACGGCAGGATACAATGATGCTCTGGGGGGAAACACGATGTATAGTCCACATGGCCTAAATGTAAGTGAAGGTTTTATTGGCTTACACGTGGAGCTTGTTGAGGCAAAGGGAGTGTGAAATTCATTGATACTCTTTTTTTTTTCAATAAAAGTGCTGCATGGTTATCCTTTAATTTTATTTAATGAAATTACGGTGCATTACATTGCTTTACAACCTGCACAATAAAATATTAGCCAGTGTGTCACATCACTGTGTCACCTGATCTAAATAAAAGCTGCTTTTAATAAAAAATATGCTACACAGCAGGTGAATAAAATCAGATTTACTTTAATAAACGGCTTTTAATACTTTGTTTGACTCAAACCAAGAATGAGATTTGGAGGGGGGAAAAAAACATGCCCTATCTGTTGCATTTCAGCTGCTTTGAAATGCTTCACAGAATTTTCCGTAGACTTATCTTTATGATAAAATATGATCACGTGATCGCCCGCAGCCTTTTTCCAGACATGAATTTCTTCTTCCCTGATGAGGTTTGATACGGCGCCTTTTTGTAAAGCAGCACATAATCTGAAGCTATCAGAGTAAAGATTAATTTCGTTGATGAGGGAGGATGGAGAGTGAGGGAGAGAAAGAGAGAGAAATAGGAGGAGACAGCTCGTTCTCTCGGCACTGTATCAACACTGCAGCATTTGCTCTCTTTGTGTTAGCATGCCTGTTGGGTGAAATGCACAGATATTCACAGTCTTAATAGTATGTAAGAGTTAAGCATGAAAATAAGGTATTAAATTAGTTTTTTAAAAATCTGTTTTTTTTTTTTAAACATAAACAAACGGTGGCGGCTGTTGCCAGCAATTCTGTGCTGTTGGTGTCATTTTGGCTTTGCTGTAGCCTTATTGCTATAAGCTCTTTAGACATGTCAACTCCTTGTAGGATCAAGTGTTTTTCACTTTCTCACAAGGTTTCTCACTTCCATGTGCAGTGTAGACCTGTGCCTACTGGCTCAGCAGAGCTCAGTGTGATCCCTACTAAAATATTAATAGTCGAATAACCTTAACACATGAAAAGAGAGGATCGGAGCACAAAGAGTAATAAAGTAAAAAACATATTCTGAACAGAAAGCTGTGGAAAAACAGCCGTTTTTAGCCATAGCCCAGAAAATGCACTATTGATATATTCACATAGACCTTTAGCTGTGTTGGTGGTGACGTAGAGGGATCCAGTAAAGGCTAGGTCACGCCTGGAGCAAAGCAAAGTCAGGCTGGCTAAGACTGGCTCTCTTGGAGAGGCCCTGCCCTGTCACTTTCACTCAGCTCTCCCCACCTCACGCAGCCCGAGCCCTCCCTCTTCTTGACTGACAGGAGAATATGTAGCGACAAGCTGTCGGTCGCTTCTGAAATCTGCTTAGACACTGATTTCAGGGATCGCTCCCATTGGTCGGGACACAGGACAAATTTGTTTTTGAGAGTCTCTTTGCTGATGCTACTGTAACACGGAGACTAGACTAACTGCGTCTGCAACATTTTAATGTTAACTGACACATTAGGGCAATGAGTCTATATATCTACATATTCTGTTTTTGGAGTGTCTAGAATTTACCAGGTTCATATTGCATTGAGTGTTTGATTGTAATCTCAACCTTTTCCATTTGTGTCCAAGGCTAATGGGGGATGGCAAGATGCAACGACTCCATCTTCTGTAATATCTCCAACAGAAGGACCTGGAAGTGTGCACTCCGATACCTCGAATTGATCCGCTATTAATGCATCTTCGCCTCTAGCAGGACTTTTTAACTGGCTGACCACCTGAAGAGGATATTGAAAAATAAACTTTCACAGCAGATTGGTTTTCACGTATCTTAAAATGTATCACGACCGTGTCGCACGCATTGAAACTCCATCCTCCATTATGAACACCAAGTGTTTCCCGGTAGCTGTTTTGTTCTTTCTTCATAAATCAATCAAGTGTACACACCATGCTTTTTTTCTTCTTTGTAATTTGTTGGTTCACTGTAGAGGTAAACACATGCACATTTCCAAACAAAAATAACAGTAAACTTTCAGGATAATTGTCTCCACTCAAAAGTACGGGATGACACTTGTGTGTTTTCCGTGACATTTTATGACACCTTAAAGGCCCATTTGTTCGATTCTTGATTTAATTGCCGCTCTCCATTTTGATAATTGAGTCCTTACAACATAGAGATTAAAGCAGCTGTTTCTTTGACTGTAATGTGCTCGCAGTCTTGTCCGGCAACTCAACAATGCTGTTGTTGACAGCTCAATGGCAGCTTTGTAGTTACTTTCAAGATTTATTTTTGCCTTACAGCTGTATACATTAGTACAAGGAAATGACTATTCAAACTCTGGAACATAAAGAAGCATAATTGATTGCTTGACTATAACATGACACCACTGCATATTTTATAATTTGATGTTTAGTATGTACATATGTAAACCTTTTTTTTTTGTACTGCTTATGGAAGCCCCCCTCGACAGCACACACACACACGGACAGTAGATCATTACAACATGGCACACAGGAGCAGGCCCCCATTACACAGGAAAAGTTGTACATAATATAGCTTAAGAGTAATTATACACCCCACCAATCAATACCCAGCTTTATTACCTCATTCATAGAAACCAATAATTTCCAACATTTCTGTAGCTTAGAGCGCTCACCTACTACCTCTAAACCATATCACCACCACAGTTTCTTTGGCCCTTATTTAATGTTTTTATGTAGTTATTTTGATCACATCTTGTAACACTGTAAACTCTTCATTCTCTATGTAATCTAATGTATATTTTAATCTTTTAATAAAATGATGTTGCAGCTGTGCAACTTAAAATAACAAATAAAAACAAAACAAAACAATGAAATAACAATATTAATACCATGGAAAATAGACGGGGAGGGGATGGGAGGGGGTGGGGTGGGGTTGGGTGGCTGAAGATGTTGTTGCTCTGTGGCTTATATGGCTAGGGGGTGTGGGCGCGTGGGAGGGGTGGGGACGTGTGGCGAATATTGTTGATAAATTAACACCAAACAGTTAAAACTGTTGTAAATAATGAAGGGAGAAAAAAAAAAAGAACATTTTGAATGTTGCTCATCTTGTTACTAAATCATGCGGAGAAAAAAGACAAAAAAATCACTATAAAAACTGTAATGCATAGAGGTTTCAGTATTCAGAACTGTACATTTCCAGCTCTGTTCAACAGGGTTCAAGACTTCTTTTCTCTTTTTTCTATTGTATGTGATTCTGAAACTGAAAAGTCATGACAAATGATTTGTGGCAGTGATTCTAATGTATTAAAGATGTTTAGTGTTACTTTCTAACCAGACTACACCCTGGACTGAAAAGTCTTCCTTGTGGTAGTTGTGTAATTTCAAACATGAATAAACCTTTTGCTTTCATGACAGCAAGGGGGTGTGTTTGTTGTCTTTAGTTTTTCCCTTAACGCTTGTCTGGTAAGTAGAACCTCGGCTCCCTTCTCCATCTCTGTAAACTCTCAACGAGGGATGCAATTTAATGGTAGCTGACTGCTCCTGCTCATTAATCGGAACTTCAGAGTCATTAAAAGCCATTTCTTCTCATTTTTTAAACACATTTCCTGTTTAGTTTTTAGATAGATTAAATACAAATTAAAGATAAAATCATGTTATTTATTCATCACGTATGGATTTGCCAGCTTTACATATTGTGGGTAGACGCTGAGGACTTGACCTGGGTTGTAGCTACTGTAGAGCTGACAAAGTGCAATTAACTGAAATGTCAGGCACTTCTAATTCAGGCTGTTTTGTCTGTCTGTTGTGGAAAGGCTGGCTTAATGGATCATTGGTTACCAATTCCACATGGAAATTGACATCCATTTATTCTCATTTTCTTAGCATAGTTCTTCATTCTTGTCTTTCTACTAAGCTCGTGTCCAGAGTTTGTCCCTTTCAGTCATGGATCCCTCTAGATTTTCAACAAAGTGCTGCAACAAATACTCCCAGCATCCCCAGCAAGCAGCAAGTTCAAAGCACATGTACAAGTTTGTTTTTTTCTTTGATATACACAGTTAAAAAAAAAAGAAGTAACAGCACAAGTGTGATTGAAGTGCAATGCACAGGCAATTTCTAGAAGAACACATTTGTCCACCCATCCAGGCAAAAACACTGAACACCTTTCTCTGGAAACCATGCCTTTGTCCTAATACTACACACCCATGTCACAGATTTCTGTGCACATGCACACATATTTTCTTAGAAGATGAAATTAAAATCCCAGTTTTGCCCTTTTTTACATATGATCCTTTTCTGATCCACTCTAAGGATCTATGAAAGCATGTAGAGGTCAGTTCAGTGTTACTCAGCCATTCAGAGTGCAATCTATTTGCTTATTCTAGCTTTACAAATGCATTTGCTTCCTCAATTCTTCAACTATTACATTTTAAGTACTGCACTCAGCAAAATTGCTCTCAGAACCTTTTAAATAAAGAAGTTACATTTTCTAAGATTATGCCTATTAGAGGTTTTTCTAAGGTTCATTAAAGACGACATTTTCTAAGTAAAACTCACCATGAAAGGCATGCATCATTAAATATGGAAATCCTGAATTATATTAGCAATATGCACCAAGCTAGCGCCAATTAAATTAGAGAAAGATATCATTTGTATTATTAAGGTAGAGTTCATATTAGATTAAATATAAAATGTAATTTTGTCACGTTATGATTTATGCCTTGCAATGCTTGGTTCACGGACCCATGTTATACTGTATTTCAATAGAGTGATTGTTAATATTAAAATGTAAAAAAAAATGTAATTGCATCACACTTTTGCTCAATTTAATTGGTAGGAAGTTCAAACTGAAATTTATGAGCTGCCAAACGTATTGTTCCTCTCTTTAGTATGACTTGATATTCAAATGTACACACAAACGCCCGAAAACATAAGCAGCATTATGTTGTTAACCTTTAGTCAAATCAGCAATTAACACTATAATGCTGGAATCAATGCTTTCTGATTTCAGAGAATAATTACAAGCGTACGTTGGTGCTTTGATCGCCGATCAAAGATTGCAGCAATATGATAAAAAACAGAAAGTATATGTAAATCTTCTGAATTTGTATTTGAAGATCTGAACAGCACTGTGTAAGATAATGTGAGTTAATAAACAATAGTCTATGCATTTAAAAAAAAAATTGGAAATCCTATTAAAAAAAATATAATCAACAGTTAAACTCCAAAAGCATTCAAATCTAAAAGCATCTGTGGTGTCAAGTGCAAATGATACCAATACCCAATAAAGAGATTTTAAGAGGAAGAAGCTTACAGCCATTATATTGTTTAATAGGTTCAGCAGTGTGGCAAAAACAAAGACAAAAAAATCAAAGTCCTCTAAAAGACTGGCTTCAGTTCTTGTATTACTTCTTGTGAGAATCTTACTTATATTCTGTTGTTTTAGCTTTTTTAGTTTTAATCAGTGCTTTATGACACTATCATAGTGATGTAATCATAAGGACATTTCAATTTTTTGCATTTATCCACAATTATAAAATCTCTCTTTTGACTATTAAAGCCGTGTTTTACTAAATCATCATATTGAGAAGTGTATACTTCTATGTGAGCGTAACAATTCTCCTTAGCCTAACAGTGACTGAAGAGTGCAAATTAGAGTAGTCGTGTGTCTCTTTGAACATCTGTTTTTCATGGAAAAAATTTGTTATTCTGAACATAGAGCCATAATTAAGAAATCATGTTTTAGTTATTTTAATAGGATATTTAAACATGTAATTAAACTATATTTCTTTCTTTTAAAAGCACACAAGGTCCAGTAACCTACATGTAAACATTAAAGACATGTTGCTGTAGCTCTTATTTAGCACAGAATGTTTGGATGAGAAGGGTCTGGCTAACTCGCTAATCGCCACCCTTGGACAATAATTTTGATAGACTTTGCTTTGGAAGATGCTCATAAAGAGAGCAGTGTAGCCTGAGAGTAGTGTGCAGGAGTTTGATTCACTGAGCAGATGTATAATGGACCATAGCCTGCCTGCACTGATCTCTTCAGCCGCAGTGACTTCTATTAAGAGATGAGTCCTGAGTGGCCTTTGAGCTTAAAACAGTGGAGTTAATTAACATTTGATCTGGCTTCTCTTTACATCTTTAGAAGTTCATTTTCAATTTCATTTCAACCCATTCAGCCATTTTGGTGCTGAAAGATTGCTTTAAGATGGCACGTAATCTCTCCTCTGAACTGAAGGTGGCTTATCATAGCTGCTTGGACAAAAGCATATATGTGAAGGCTATGACAGGAGACAGATGTTTGCCCTGCCCCTTAGCAGACGCGTGTGAGTAACAAAGTGCTGCCTCCGCGCTGCTCAAATACACTCACACCATGTCACAAAAAACCCCCAAACAATCATACAAACAAGAAAAAAAACAAACAAAAGAGATTTATATTTATTTTTATTTTAGATTTATTTTTTTGACTCCCTCATACTTACAACTAAGAAATAAATGTATTGCATTAAAAGCATGAAGAATGTTTTAGAGGTATAAATATTATATTATATTAAAACAATGCTGCTTGAAAACATTCCACAGTAGTCTGTTCATGTTTCAATTTTATGTTCTGTAAGGGTGGTACAGATGTTTCCATCTGTATAAAGGCTCAGTGGCTACCAGTGATGGGAATAACGGCGTTACAAGTAACGGCGTTACTAACGGCGTTACTTTTTTCAGTAACGAGTAATCTAACTAATTACTATTCCTATCGTTACAACGCCGTTACAGTTACTAACAAGGAAACGCGGTCCGTTACTATTTTTCAACAAACAGACGGTTGAAGCTGTGTTCAGCTTACCGCATCTTATATCAGCTGCAGGAAGTAGCTGTAAGTAATCTGGACGCTACAGCTTTAAGCAGCTGCGCGCGCTCCCGCGGACAGCAATCACGATCACTGTCTAGCACAACACCTGGAGCTAAGGGGGCAAAACAATCGCAGGAGTGCTGCTGTTTGACTGAGGAAGAATAAAGTAGTCGTGGTAAGTCAATCACATGACCACTTAAAGACAAAGCAACAAGGTGATATATACCAGTTTATAAATTGTGTTGATAGGCCACGTAAAACCAGAGTCATGATAAACAAGATATACGCGGCGTTTTTACCTCAATAGTTTTGCCACGTTAGCGCTAGCAAGCACTCTCTGCTTATGAGCAAAAACCCAAAACAAAACAGGGGAAGTTTTAGGAGTGACGGCGAGAGAGAGAGAGAGAGAGAGAGAGAGAGAGAGTTTTGAGATGTGAGAGATTTGTGACGTTTAGCGTGTTTGGAGTGTGTAGTTAATGTGTTGTCTTGTGTAGTTAGTGTGTAGTGTTGTGGATAGTTTTGTGTTGTGTGTTAGAACAATGAGGCGACTGCTGTCTCCAGGTAGAAACAGGAGTGATACACCTGCTGCTGTCAGACCTGCAGGTATCAGGCTGTGATGTTCTCCTTTATAGTGGACAGACATTATGTTTTTGGAGTGGCACAAATAATTTGTGGCATCTTATTGAAGAACAGCTGATTGTTCTGTAAATAGTTTGAAATGGTTATTTAAAAAATCAAGGTAAAAGGATGCAAATAAATTTGTTGTTTGCAAAACTTGTGCATAGGATTTTAAAATTGACAATTAATATTTGCATTTGAAGTTATGAAATATGATTCATTAAACATGTTTATGGTTGTTACAGTAAAAATATAACTTTTTCTACTCAGATTTTATGTTTTTTGTCTGATTTTAGATCAATTCTGGTTATACAGTTTGTCAAAATGAAAACATGACTGTAAATTCAGACACGTGATGTTGTGCTAAAAAGAATGATACCAAACAAGGCAAAGTAAATAGTTTTTAAAGGTAAAATGTGGAGGGAAAATCAAAAGTAGTAAAAAATGGCCAATTATACCCTGGACCCCAGAGGGTTAAACGTTCTTTGTTTTTTTTTAAGTAACGCAATAGTTACTTTTCCAAGTAATTAATTACTTTTAGTATATTGTAACTCAGTTACTAACTCAGTTACTTTTTTGAAGAAGTAACTAGTAACTATAATTGAATTACTTTTTCAAAGTAACTTGCCCAACACTGGTGGCTACTTTGTTACTGTAGGTGCACCTGTTCACGCCTTCCTTAATGCAAATATCTAATCAGCCAATCACAGGCCAGAAACTCGATGCATGGGGGAACAAATGCTGATTTGATATGTGTATTTTATAAACTGATGATTTACTGGGAATTTCCCACACAGCCACGTGTAGGGTTTACAAAGAAAATCCAGTTCGCCACAGATCTCTAAACAAAAGTATCTTGTTGATGGCAGAGGAGAGTGCTTTGACCTGATAGGACGGCAAAACTAACTCAAATAACCTCAACCAAAGTATGCAGAAGAGCATCTCTGAATGCACGGATCAAACTTTTAGGCAGCAGAAGACCCCACTGGGTGTCACTCCTGTCTGCTGTCAGCTTGACTTAGATCATGGGACACTTGAAGACTTGGAAACAAAAAAAATTAATGTGGAATTCAGCTTTATTCTCTTTGATTCTCGAAGAGTTTTTTTCTGTCTTCATAACCCTTACAGCATAAAATAGTATATATATTCGTATCTAGTAACTTCATAGTTTTTGGGCATCAAGGGGCTCAGAGTTAGTGTATGTAAATATCCCATATTTTGAGGCTTTGTCTCATTTCTTGTCTCTGTTTGCCTTCTTTGCTTCAACATATAGCCTGACATGCAAAAACAAACAAGCCTGTTGTCAACTTCTGAAAAAAAGATAACGCAACTGAACCAATTTCTTTTTATTATTTTTTTTTATTTAAGATTAGGAAAGTGGGTCACTGAATAAATATACCAGACAACAGACTAAATTCATTTGCAAGCTTTAAAAAAGGTAAGAAGTGACAAGTCTACCTAAAGTGACAAGGTGTTTGTGATAGATTCCTTTGATGTTTTTCTCCTAATACATTAAATGGTCTGTTAAATATCGTTCGCTACGTTTTCATGTGGTGGAGGTGAGACGATTTAAAAGAAGGACGGCACCATTCTGAGAAAGATTATCAAAAGCTTCTTCAAATATTCAGAATCCCGTCGCGCTGCTAAAGAAGCTCTGCAGTCAGGGTTACGTGTGAGGTTTCCAACCTGGATGAACCTTATTGTGTTCGCCCTTTGCTCCTGCAAAAACAGGGCCCTGTTTCAGAAAGCCGGTTTAGAAAACTCAGAGTTAAAAATGATACTCAGGGTTGAGTAACCCCGAACTATCCAACTCAGAATATTCGGTTTCAGAAAGGCTGATAACAATTAGTTCAATCAACCCGGAGTTGCTTTAACCCCAAGTTAAGCGCGCGCATAAAGCCCTGATTAGTGGAGCACAGATTAAGCGAGTCACCATGGAGACGGAGGGAAAGAAGGCACGGTCAATGTATTTTACAGCGCTTGAGGCCGAAATTCTGATGGCAGCATACACCGATAACATGCAAATTTTGCGGAAAAAAAGTAACACAGCCTCAGCTGCAAAAGAAAGGGAGCATGCATGGCAAAACATAGCCGACAGAGTCAGAGTCAATGCGTGAGTGTTAATTTAAACATTTATCTAGGGATTTCCACCCATTTAACACGTTATTTTATTACATTTCATTTTATTTTTTATTTTATACATTTTATTTTGTGATGTGATGTGAGCGCAGGTGCAACCCAACAGGCCCCAAACGTTCCTGGCAGCAAGTAAAAATGAAATATAAAAATATAGTCCAAACAGGTAAGGTGTAATTGTATTATGAGCCATAGTGCTTGGTCTGTTTGTCCTATGTAAATCAATTGCAGTTAGAGGCTACATTAATTTTCTTTCTGTAAGCACTTATTGAAATTATCTGAGCACATTACAAGTACATATTTGCTTACTCTGTATGCTCAAATGTGACCCGTTATAGCCAACAGAAAAAAAGCGGAGGCCCGAAAAACAGGTGGGGGTCCTCCACCACCACCACTCACAGAGGCGGAGCAGTTGGCCTATACTATACTCCATTACTATAATGAAATAATTTGTTAGTTTGAAATGCTACAGGGTAGTGCTGGGCGATATGGAAAAAATATTTATCACGATATGAATTATTTTATATCACGATAACGATATATATCACGATATACCACCTGACCTGTGGTCATCTGGAAAGTATGCAGTCTTTAAACAGCGAGTGGAGAGGGTGCAGTCTTTGTTTTGAGTTACTGTAAAGCATGTCGCAAATCCGGGTGCACGTAAAGCAGCACCATGTTGTGAAACCACAAGACAGAGTTTCTTTGCAAAAAATAACATTTTTTTACACTTTATGGATGCATAAAGTTAAGAGTATGTATAGTGAGAAGACAACACTAATATATTTGCACAGGCTATTTAACCCTTTAAGACCTACAATAGAACCAAGTCCGCCAGAGCTTATCTTTACATTTATTTATTTTGAGTGTCTTCATAGTTTTATTTTTGAGATACACAAATTTTTATATACTACAGGAAAAATGAAAATAAATAAATGCAAATTTGCAAAAACACAGCATGTGCATCAAAATAAACTATTTCCAACAGTGTAATTTGACTTCTAAGCATCCCAGAAACGATACGGAAGAGCATAAAGTCAAACATGACTTTTAAAAATACCAACATAGACTTTGAAGCTTAAAAAACTACATTTTCCGCGAACATGACGTCACTTCCGGTTTCGGACAGGTAATGGCGGACATAAGATAGTTGCGCTGACTTATATTCCAACGTAGGAAGTGTTATGAACAGCTGATCGGATCGGCAAAGCCTGTTTCTGGAATATTGTGTTTTTGTTGCTGCAAGTCTGGAATATTATGTTTTTGTTGCTGCAAGCGCTTTTTATGCAATTTTTGCAAAGCTATATGTGGAAGAAAACCGTGACTTAGGACAAGCTAATGGAATAAGATGTAAGTACAACTACTACGGTTTCATATGCAAAAAAAACATTATTGCGCCACCTTACGTGGTTACAGTTCTACAGGGATTTAAAAATAGTTAGGCAAAACGGAGTTTGCCTGCTCCGACCGGTTGTAAAGGGTTAATGATATATTTTATGTAATAATTTGTAAAATTCGGGTTAGAAACGATATAAACGATAGAAGACAAATGGCACGATAGACACTTTTCTATCGTCCACACGATATATATCGTCATATCGCCCAGCACTACTACAGGGAACTATGTACCTGTACATTAATGCTGTGGAAAGACTTCCTGTTCACATAGTCTCCTTCATTTACTGAAGGAGCAATGATTGGAATGTGAGTGCCATCTATACGGCCAATCACGCCTGGGAACCCTGAAAATAAATGTAAAATCTAAGTAGTAGTTCAAGTATCACCACATCATGAATTAGGTTTTGTTCATCCTGATACCTGCAATTTTGTGGAATCCCTCTTTGATAAATCGTGTGGGTCTATGACCGGGGAACACCACAAACGAGTACAGGAGACGTTTCAGTGCAACTGTCACATTCCTGACTGCCCGACAGACGGTAGCCTTGGAAACGTGCTCAGCGTCACCAATATTATACAGAAAGCTCCCGCTTGCAAAAAAACGTAGTGCAATACAAATAATATGTACAGAACTGAGAGAATGTCCGCGGTGTGTCACATGAGCAATATAAGGCCTGAGGATGTTATTCAAATAAATTATGGATTGTGCTGAAAAACAGTAACGTTCACACAGAAAATCATCAGGAAATGATAAAATGTCCAAACGCGCTCTAATCACTCTCTCCCGGCGGAGAGCTCTGCGGAGAATTTGGGCTTCTACTGGCTCTTCAAGGAAGGGGCACGCCATGTCTGACACTTCCTACAGTCAGGTTTCCGACAAAGAGGCGGAGAAGGTAAGGGTTAGTTGAAGTAAACCTGCTAGGGGGCAGGTTAGCTTCACGGAGTGTGTCGTCATAGTAACTCACTCAGAATTAATCTAAACTCGCTTTGTGAAACCGAAAACCCAGAGTTTTCGTTAACTCAGGGTATACTTACTCAGAGTTTGCACTAAACCGGCTTTCTGAAACAGGGCCCAGGCGTTAACCCCCCCTCCCGGCAGCATGTTTATCTACAAAGACAGAGTGGCACTCATTTAAGTGCAATAAGACTGAAATCATCTGCACCAAAATCACTTTTTGGACTTCTTCTCACCTGCACATATTAAAAAAACTGTTTAATAAGATGCATGTGATTGCTTCCTGTGTTCTTTTTGTGAACCACCTGCTGGTTCACTTGGAGACGCTTTGTGAAGCCGTTTTATAATAGATGCATTTTGGAAAATCTTTAATTTTTTTTCTTTGCAAGGTTTTTTAACACCAATGACTACTAGTTAGTTAGTTAAACTTGGCATAAGGATTAGTCACAGAGAGAAACAGCTATCCTGGCTATTTCTGAAACATAAAGTTTTGGTTTAATGCTCGTGTGCTGGAGTTGCTATTTCCTCAATTTTCAGTCTTTATGCTAAGCTATGCTAAGCTGCCTGCTGACTTTATTATTCTACTTTGTGTGTCAACGCTTTAATGAGATGTATTTGTGTTAATTATAATCATTTAGAGAATGCGCCCGCTACTCTATAAAAAAATACATACACCATATTGCATTTTATAATAAACTGGCAAAATGTTCATTTTAGTGAAATCGATTCAAACCTAAAATCCTCCAGCTAGCGACTTTGATTCTGGTAATTACTTGGAATAACAGCTAGTCTTTACAGCACATTTTCCATCCTCCATTCGCTATGTATTGCAGTGTGGCTATAGGCTACATTGTGTAATGGGAAGTCATTAGCTTTTGGTCTGATGCAGTTTGTTCTCAGTCCCTCGCTGCTACATTTATATTTCATATCTTATGTTTCACACTGTATTAACAGCTGTGGCTTGTTTTTGCCATCTGCAGACAATTACTTTAGTTTACTTGGCTTTGTAATAATAGCATGTTTTCTTCTTGCAACTCTCTCAATAGACAACATACTGCAAATTCTTGACAGGTGCTGAGGCATTTGCTCGGGAGACATGGTGAGGAGGATTATTACTGCATTATTTAGTTCTCCTGAAATAAACAAACAGATTCCCTTCCTGGCATCGTGCGCGACTAGCGAGTCAGCATTGTGTTTTGCATCGCTCCAGCTCTGAGCAGCCAATTATGATGTACGTTGAGTAGCGAGAACCTCGGTGCCCCTTTTCACCTCCGACAAGACCCGCTCAGTGTCGAATATTTTTCCCTTCCATCCCCTCTCATTTGCTCAGTATCTTCTCCTTTTATGACCTTTTTACATTCACCTTGCCTTGTTTCACCTACTTGCTATCACCACAGTGGCTCAGGTTCTGCTCCACAGTCTAGTTTAAGTATAATAACTTGACACTTCACATTGCATTAGTCTTAGTCCCGACAACAAGGTTATGTGACCTATAGTGTCAGAGAGCATACACCATACTTGCCTGGAGTAGCTATTTATCAAGACAGCTTTGGGCCACCTATGATTCAGAGCAGAACAAATACAGATGTGAGGCGGTTATACCGAGGACATATTTGTCCAGAAACCGTGGTAAACACCATCGCACAGTTTTCTCTCACAGACACTTCTGTGGGATTTTCGAAACCTTTACACCACCTTCGTTACAGGTTAACATGAAAAAATATTCATAGCTGATCATTTTAATTCTCTTTAAAATTCACAGCCTGCCATGCAATCATTTGACTGAATTAAATAATGTGTTTGTTATCTTGTTGCTTCATATGCGATCACATCTAAGGGCACTTTCCAGTTCTTTTGACTCTGAATTGCAACATACTTTACATTCTGCAACTATCTTCGACTATTGATTAAAAAGCGTGAGAGGAGCGGCTGTAGCCGAGTAGGCTGGTTCTGAACCCCGAGGAAATCATTAGGAGACCAGTGACCTCACTGGTGCAGCGCACAGAAAAAGTTGCCCATTGGCATGATGTCATATTTAACATGCAATCAGTCATCCCATTACCCCTGGCAATCAAATCTGAAGCAATAGACATGGAAGATTGTCTTGAAGAACTGTTAACACTGTCCCACGTAACATAATAAATTTTTGATCATGAATCACAGATTTTTTTTACCCCTTAAAAAGTGATATAAGCCATACAAATATTGTCCACTCCATTCTGGCCCTGTTTCCAATTTCTAATAGGAAACAAAGTTACTGATTTTACTCACAATGGTTGTAGCATGGTGTAGCACTTTACTGGACATGTAAACCCCCATCAGTCTTTTACACCACTGCTGCTTTAGTGAATGTGTTTATCTTGTTTATCCCCCGCTCTCTCTCTCTCTCTGGGTCTCCGGGCTCAAAGTGGCCCCTGTCTGCTTCCTGGTAGTGTCTGGGAGCCCAGGTCTATGAGGCACCAGGATCATTTTCCCTCTGTAGCTGTTGTCACTAGCATGGACCCAGCTAATTCATCTTGCTAATGGCAGGTGGGTCAGTTGAGCGCCGTAATTGTGATTTCTGTTTTTTCTCCCCCCTTTCATCTGATTTGGTCGCAGTAGTTATTTTATAGTATAGAATAGTAGATTTACTTTCCATTTTCCAGGAAGCAATACACTATAACTGGTGTTTTATATACAATATAATTGATTTTTAAAAAGAAGAAGCAAATAATCACTCCTTTTTCACCGGCCTATGTTGTTACATTTAGGTTATTGTCATGAGATAAATTGTGAAGGACGGTTTTCTGGATTAATATAATGAGCTCTATGCTTTTAAAAAAAAGAGTTAACAGATTTTCTTTCAGAGTTACTAGAATGAAGCCAGCAGTCAGTTGGAGCCACTGGGGCATGAATCTCCAGAGAGCGGTGGACACGCAATGAGCCCGGGCTGATTTCAGGCAGGAGGAAGGTCGTCACCACACAAATGAAAAACATGAGAAGGGGTTCAAGGTCTAATCAAGTCCTCAGACTGCACTCACTGGGAGCAATTAAGTTCCTCCCTCTCCCTCAACATAGGTAACCAGATCCTCCTATTGACATCCTCAATAAAAGGTCATTTACTGTATGGATAAAATGATCAGCCTGCCTTGTCTGAGAGCCTTATAGCATAAAATGAACTTGAAAATTGTGGTCAGAGCTATGACCAAAAATAGCAAGTTATCCACCAAATTGACAAGGACACATAATCGAAGAAATGATTCACATTAAAAGAACAACAGGAATACATTTAAGATGCGGTTCGACAATAAATGATTGCACCGCATATTTGGAATCTACATGCAGGATCTTCGCTGCATGAATTTTCAAGACCTTGGCACTGAGTCCAACCCAACCACAGGAATTCATTACAATCATTGCTAGTCTGACACAAATTAAGTCCTGGTACTTTCTGTCTTGCCTCTCAGACCACAATACTTCATCATAAGTCATCCTTAATTTGTATGGTTGTCACAGGCTCTTGTTGTCAAGTCTGTTAGCTTGCAGCTCCCTTTGTCAAAGCCTGTCAGGACTGCACAGACTGGCAAGGAAAAGCATGGCAATTTCCAGACTCTGATCCTACCTAGAATGTCTTAAAAAAAACAAAAAAAAACGTTGTTTGCTTTCAAACTAGAAAGTAAGTTATGGTCCTCTCAAGTGCTGATTGTCTGACTGCCTTTTTACAGGGGGCTGACATCATACTATATATTATACAACAAGAGATAAAATTCTATACCAGACTGCAAGATGATGCTGTTTCTGTTTTAAAAAAAATTAAAAACACGAATGTACCGGTGGTGAAAAGACATTTAATTTTTCCATCTCTCGTTCCCAGGAGGAAACAACGTGTCTCTGTTTCATCTCAGAGCATCTGGCTTTTACAACGCATCTTAGTTCAAATTAAATTTCATTTTGACGCTGCCAAGTAAAATTGAATAAGGGCTGCAGACGTAAAATGATACTACAGTATAAGAATTGTGATTAGTAATTCAGCTACTCTGTTGACTCAGCCTCTGGGGGAAAACGGACCTTTTTTTTTTGGTGCTATCGGTGTAGCCAGCAGATATCCGGGTGAAAATTTCAATTTGCACTTTTATTTATGAATGCAGATAAATGTTAAAGCTAAAGTGACGATAGCTAACGGTCATAGGATAGATTTCGGCAAATGCCAGCGTTTTTTTAAAGGTTTCCATAGGGACTGTTAATCGCCATGCGATCAAAAGCCATTAATTAGTAGGACTCGACTACAAGCAGACTACAAACGGGAAACGGCTCCGGACATATTAGTCACAGAAAGACACCAGTTTGAGAGTGACTTATGAGTCTGACTTTCCCAGGGCAATAATGAGCACATATAAAGTCCTAAGAAGTCTCAAGAATGTTTAGATTAGCATACGGTAGCACAGACAATGGCTTTTCTTTTGGCATGCCTTTAGGGAAAGTGACAGTCGGTGCTGTAGGTAATAGAAAAAAAAGAGTTGCATTGACCGTAAAATACTCGTCTCCCCAGGACAACGTTTAGCAGGAGCCACAAAAATGAGCAGCAGAGAAGAAAAATGTAAATGTATGATAGTGAGGAGTGAGCTGTCATTTCATTTGGAATTCCTTTGCTGTACCCCTCCATCTCTGTTAATTACTTCCACAGCAATGCATAAATTCCCCTGGGCTCTTAACCGAAAAGCAATAAACATTGTTTCACACTGACTCACCCACTGGTAAACAATTGCAAAAGAAACAAGTATAAAAGTAACCAGTTCAACAGAAAATCCATTTGCTATTATTGGTAACCTTTTTTTTTGTTTGTTTGTTTTTATTTTCTGATAACTTTCAACCTCGAGCTAAATAAATGTTCAATTTCAGTCAATTTTCCTTCCCATTTTCACGAGAAGTCGGATACTACCGCATTTCCAAAAACAAACCTAACCCAAAGAAAGAAACGTGAAAAAAATCTGTTAAAGTTTACAAACTGTTTTTATTTTCTTTTTGATGAAAAAGAACTACTCTTAATCTTTCAGCACCAAAATGGTTAATAAAGTTAGGACATCAGCATGTTTATTAAGATGTTGCATCATCAGCTCCTCAACAAATAAGGACTTTTTAAAAAAATTCATATTCCCCCAAATGTGTTCAATGTGTGATAGGTCTGGACTGCAGGCAGGCCAGCTAAGCAAACAGGCTTACTGTTTTCTCTTCAGCCTCACTCCATTAGTGGATGAAGTAAGTGGATTATGTTCCACTTATTTTGCTTTTATCAACACAACATCAGCCGAAAACATTGCCATTTAACAATGTATGGTAAACTATTCTAAATATTAGAACTTTAAGATTCTTGGTGAAAGAGGTGCAGTTATCCATCTTGACTGGTTGAAGAGAGAGGAGAGCAAAGGGAGAAACAGCAGCAGCACAGAGACACAGCAAACAACATCACATCAAATGCTCAGCAGGTTGGTAGTGTTGGTACCTGAGCATCAGGAACATATGGCTCTGAAGGAGGAGGCATTTGCAGTAAGGTACAGGGAGAGAGAGGCGAAAGTACAAAACACAGCAGAGGGAAGATACAAAGTTAATGACATGCGGTAGTGTGGAGTGAAACAGAGGAGAGTCGAGGAGGCGTGCTCAGTGCAGAATGGAGCAGTGTTTCTGGTTCTGCTTTATAAAGGTTTCTTCTTTGCAAGGTTGAATTTAAACTTGGTGGATGTAGAAGCAAACTATGTTCACTGACAATGGTTTTTGTAAATGTTTCCGAGGCTGTGCAGTGACATCCACCACAGAATCACATCTGTTTTTAAAGCAGTGCCACCCGAGGCCCTGCAGATCGCAGCCTCTTAATATTGGATTCCAGCCCTGTCCCTTGTAAGCGGCGATTTCCCCAGACTGCAAAATGTTTTAATTATATCATATACCATACAGGATGAAATCCTCAATATTTTAACAATTTTACAGTGAGATGCATTATTCTTAAATTGCTGAACTCTTTGCTGCAGTCTTTCAGGGAGCAGTAAACACTCTTCTCTGGGACGCTCTTTTTTTATACCCATTTACATTTACTAATTTACAATTGACCTAATCAGCTGTGAAATCTTCCAGCATTACAGAAGTTTTTCAGCTTTGTAATGTTTTTAAACTTCATGCACATTAATTAAAATTCATTAACTGTAATCCATCATGTAAATATGCCAGATTAAAGCGGATTTTCATCTGTTGTGCCTGACTGGTTGATGCCATTTATAACAAGTAATGTGTTCTTATTACAACGTTAGAGCATGTTTATTAAATATGTACCAGTAGAAGAAATTAATTCCCACTTTGAACAAAACCAGGCTTGATGTTTTTCTCTGTTTCCTCTCTTTATGGTGAGCATAGCTGCCTTGCATGCAGCATATTAACAGTATCAGTGGTGTCATCTAACCTTTAATCTCAAGAAAGCAAATAAGCAGATTTCCCGTGGAGTTTTAAGTATTTCTTCATGGCGAGCGTAACGCTTGAATTTTTTAATTCATTAGTTGCAAAACGCAGCAGTGTAACAGTATATAACAGTGCTCTCTTTTCTTACAACGTCTGTGTTCTCTTTGCACAAGAGCTTTGTAATCTGAAGCTTCTTACTTAAAGCATGAAACCAAATCTAAATTGTGTAGAGGACAATTAATCAGGATTTCTGTAAAGACTTCAACCTCTCAACCTCTGTTTTTTTTTCTCCTTTTTTGGTTTCTTTTTTCAAGTTTATACAGTTTCTTTGTGGTTGCTTTTATTAGATTTAGGTAATTGAGTGCAGAGACAATAGAGAATGAGAAATGAGATTCATTTTTACAGAGCACTACACATTTTGGCACTCTCAATCTGCAAAATCTTACAAAAACATTTATTACTTTGGGTAAAATAATTTGTGGAGCAATAAATTCAGTGTTACATGTAGTAACTTGGTTCAGTGGTAACATTATTGTTTTACATTATTTGATAAATAGCGCATGGTAATTTTGGTAATTTCTTTATTTCACAAAACTGTTTGAGAAGACTTGTTGTGAAATGACAAGACAGTAGGCTGAATGATGGCAGCAGGTAAATGGCAGATTTACACTAAATATTACCAGAGGCCTAGTAGTACTCACAGGGAAAACACTGTATACTTATGGCATCTAAATTTAAAGCTCTTTGTTTACTAGTTCACATGGTGAAGGAAATTTCAGTTGTTAGGTCATTGGTTACAAAGAACATTTTTAGTTATAACTTTATTTTGTTATGTGTCCCAATAAAAGATTATCCTGACAACATTCAGTGAACAAAACCAGAAGAGGAGCAACTTACTCCTGTGCCAGAACAGGCTTGTACAAACTTGCATTCTGGCAACATCTGGAAGTAGGAATCACATCCACTTGTCCCATCTTCCCGCCGGCCTTTACCTCAGCCACTGAGTTGATCAATAGAGCATCTTAGTTGGTTGCTGGAGGATAGAGTGGAAGATTGTTGCCTATTGGGGCATACATCGGTGGACCAACAACTGCACTAAAGTAAGATAGAAGATGATGCTAAAAAGCACGTATTATCATTTGTTGCCCAGCTGCCAGCATCATGCTTACTGGGATATTATCCATATCAGAACTAGCAGAGCAGACAAAGGTGGTGCCCAAGCACAAGGACACTGTAGGTCAAGTGAAGTTAAGGAAGAAGGGTCTTGACCTTGGGGAAGTTTCTCTTTTTGACCTTACGTTGATTATGAAACTCCAAGAACCTCGAAATAATATGAGTTTGAGGGAGGTGCTGGAGTGGGCATATTTCTTCATATTTTTAGACAGAGCCAGCCTGTTTCCTGTTCCAGTCTTTGTCATAATGAGTTACTGGGTATGGATTTATATTTAGCTGCCTTGCAGACATGACAGTTTTCCAATAATATTCCTCTAATGTTATATTTGATCTGGAATTTTCTTATGCTTCACCAAAGATTTCTTTACACGTTACAACTTAACTGAAGTTGACTGAAGTATCAATTTCCCCACGATATCGGTGATATTCAACACGGGAGTCAATGCAGCAGAGTTTTGAATAGGTAAAGAGGCAGTACTGCAAACACGTTCCTGCTGGCACTATCAGCAATGACTCATGGATGTGGTGAAGGACTGTATTTATCTGAGAACAGGACAGGGACAGGGGAGGGTTATCAACAGTTTCACACATCCACTGATTCCCTCTGAAGTGAGATGCACCATATAGGTGTAAGAATGGGAACAGCAATAGCAAGAAATGTTGGCAATATCAGCTTCCTGTGGCCTAATTATTTCTGGAATATAGCATTTCAAATAATCACTGAGGTGCTCTTAGAAAACAAGACGGACTGAGAGGATGTTAAACTTTTTAAAAATCATTATCGCGTTTGTTCTGGCTTCAATAGAAAAGCACATTTCAGCAAAAGGTGTCACACCCGTGCATCTTGTTATGTCTCCATAGTGCTTACTTGCAAAGTGACATTCTTATTCATGTCTGAGTGGGCATATGCCGCACAAAGGACACCTCACAGAGAATGGATTCAAGTCATTGTGAGCATACAGACTAAGTAGAGGTAAAGTAGTTGTACTGATGCATTGACATGACATCAAAGCAAACCTCAACATTACACATAGCTGGCTATCTTTGGAAAGTGATGATGATCTTCTCTGTACTTCTCATCAACAGTGAGAAAGATTGCAATGTACAGCCGTCAGCGCGCTACATCCCATTTGACATGTTGACACAGCGGGTCCTTAAAAGTGCATGTGTCAGGAACTCGGAACTAATAGTGCAATGTCTAACTTCAGAAGATTAGCCAAGCAATGACATAAGCTGTGGCTGCTCTGGTGTTTAGAAGGCGTTTTTGAAAAATGTGTGTGGCACTCGTACGTGAGGAGAGAGAAATGAAGGCGATGGGAAAGGAACTGCGAGAGTGGAAAATAAGTGAAATGTAAGTCATAGGTAGCAATATTTTTATAAAGTAATCATGCTTCAGGAGCAAACCTCGGACTCTGATATCAGCCGTTGGTGATTCTGCGAAGCTCCTGCGAACATGGCAGCATCAGATTTACAAATTGAAAATCATTAATAATTCTAACCAGGATGTGATAAATCTGGAATCACTCCCGATGAACCTGGACACACTTTCATAAATCAAAAAGATTACTTGGAAATTTTTTAAAATCTGACGTCAAAGTGTCAGGCTTACTAATGGTTTTTGTAGATCCCTTACCGTGATATATCATTAATCTGAGATACATTTGAAGTGTGTCACCGGGGGAATATGGCATTCCTCTAATATTAGGAATATGCTGGTCCGTGTCAATACTGGAGATAGAAGGGATAAAAGCAGGTGGAGGTGCTGGGGAGAAACTTCCCCAGCGGTTACATTTTGATAAGGTGGTTCAATGAATATTTAAAATGACCATACACAGCAGAAACTGAATACCCTTATATTTGAATGTAACACTTATTCTGGTTGTGGAAGTTATTAGAGCCCGACTGATATACTGGCCGGACGATATTATCAGCATATAGCTAACTGGCCAGTATTACGGCCCAGCCGTTTAGCTATTTGTCGACGAATCAGTATCTACAAATAATTTTCATTTAAAGGCAAAAAAGATGGAAAAATACTCCTGAACATGTTACATTGCACAGTGAAACATCCCTGTTTGTAACACAACAACCAGCAGATACAAACAGAGTTCGGGAGAGACTAAGTGACCCGACTCCGTCCTGTCAACCCCAGTCGCTCGCAGCAGATGGCTGCCCCTCTCTGAACCTGGTTCTGCCGGAGGTTTCTTCCTCTTAAAAGGGAGTTTTTTCTTCCCACTGTCGTCAAGTGATTCCTCATAGAAGGTAATCTAATTGTCGGGGCTTACTCTCTATTGTTGTAGAGTCTTTAGTTTCAAATAAAAAGCGCCTTGAGGTGACTGTTGTTGTGATTTGGTGCTACATAAATAAAACCGAATAGAATAGAACTGAATAAACAAGTAAAATAAGTTATTTTTAACACGGGCTGTCGTATCTTTGTAAAAATTTATGAGTAACTATACAGATGACAGGGAAATCTGTTTTTTGATATCAGAAAGAAAAAAAATATCAGCCCATGTATCAGATTATTAAATCTCAATCTTATAATTTATTTATCTAGCAGGGATGATGACGATGTTTGAACACTGCAGTCTAAACAGATAATATGCTGTCTCCTATGCTTTAATGCAGCGTCAGTGTTTGCCCCCTAAATCTGGAGAATATCCATACAGAAAACTCTGCATCCCCAAAATCCACATCACTGCTGAAATGTGTTCTTTATTCTGAGAGCAGTGTTGCTGAGACTTAGGAGTGCTATTGTGAAGAAGGAGGTATTGACCGTGATGGTGAACAGGGCACCTCTGTAATCTAAATGTCATTCACTGAAAAGCATCTCCCACACAGCCAATGGCTTTCATCTGAATGTGCCTCCAAAAGATTCAATTACTTTTTCTCTCCTTCTATTTCTTTCACCCTCTGATCTCCACCCTTCCCATGCACTAGTTGCTTATCTGCTGTGATTATAGTCATTATGAAGCAGCCGTGTCTGTAGTGCGATTTCATCAGGGGCAGACATACTCTGCCAGCTGCCTCTGCAACCAGGTCCCGTTTAGTAAAGGAGCTGTACAAAGAGCTAACTGCAGATGTAATACTAGATATTTCAGCTACTACTTGGCCTTCCGTGGATTGTTGTAGTCGTCACTTAACTGGAGAGGAAATTATAAATAATTACACATTCTGCACCATATATTCTGTAAACATCACATTAACGCGAGCGGCGGCATCTAAAACCTTAAAGGTTATGTACTCCCCAGCTCTTACTATTTCCTATTCTGGTGAGGCAAAGGGAGAAGTATGGCAGCCCGAGGATAGAGGGCTGTATCAGTCAACACAGCTGCTCTTTTCATGTTCAAAATCTGTTTCTCGCACGTCTCCGTCAAGGTTTCAGCGGAGGGGGTGGAGTTTAAATGCGATGGAACAAAACTCATTTTTTGACAATGACATCAAAGGAGATGGCTGCTTTTGTGTTTGAAGTGGAGCATGTTTGAAGTGTTCAGAAGACAGTGGAGTGGTAGGGCAAGTTCATTGTTGCTTCGCTCTGGGGATGATTATCAGCTGCTATCGGCACGAATCTCTGAAACAACTGTCAGCATGACATGTGAATAATGATCTCCCTTTTTTACCTGCTGATGCCAAACCAACTCTGACACCTAAATACCTACAGTACTACTTGAGTTCAGGCATTCATTTCCTTTCTTCTTTCTGTCTTTGGCTACAGTTTCACACAATTCGAGGAAATTACAGGAGCACATTGTTTTCGCACACCCTCCCACTTTGCCCTTGTAAGCACTAAAGAATTAAATCGTTTCCTTCATACTCTTCTTCCAATTATCAATAGGGTACGAGTAAAGACATATGCTCAAGGTTGAAGTATTTTCTTCTTATTATGATATAATAATAAAATGCGGTGTGATTCATTATTGTTAAACCCCTAGAGTTAAATTCAGTCATCTCTATTGTTTGGTGGCTTAAAATCAAAATGATCAAAAAGTGTCACTGTCCAAATATTTTATATATATATATATATATATATATATATATATATATATATATATATATATATATATATATATATATATATATATATATATATATATATATATATATATATATAGATCTGTATCATTTATACACATACTGTTTTCCTTTTTTCCCTCCATTATGCTGGGAGTCATAGAGTAATGGCGGACACTGCCCTTGAATATAAACCTTTCATTCATATTAGCTACTATCATATAAATGTGTGCTCCTAATGGTTACATTAACCTAGTAAAATAAACAAGTCAACACTCCTACTAATATGTGTAGTGAGCTCTAGATTTAGTTGGGCCTCTAAAATCCTCCTCTGCTAACTATTATTGTACATGGGTTGGCAGTCTATAGTCCAGCCTGTAAAATCTTTCAGGAAGGGTCATTAAGGATATTTCATTATCTCCATATTGCCAAGGTCAGGTTGCCCATATATCCACTTTACGGCTGCTAGGGGAATATGCTGCGACTGTAGTATAATAGACCAGAAAATGTCCACACCAGGAATGATGGGAAATCAATATCGGGCCCAGCTCATCAATACAAACCCCATTTTCACAAGCAGGAAGAAGGTACTCCTGAAAAAAACGTCGAGGGAAATAGATTGAATCAGAGCGAGAAAATGAAATAAAACAATGTTTTATTGTTAATAAAATGTTTGTTTTTTGCCATACAATATGCTGCGAGACTCGTCAGGGAAGAGGTTTAAACTGGTTTGGGTTGATTTTGCTTTAATCTGCCAGCACTGGATCAGGCAGTCCATAAATGTCCCAGCACAGTCATGTAACCACGTTAAAGGAGAAAGAAACATGGGTTGTGACAATGATTTGCCCCATTTGTTACAGCAGTGGCAGCCAGGAGCTTCAATCTGCCTTTGGTTAGTTAGAAGAATGTTGATGCTCTCGGTTTATTGCAGGGTAATGGCAAGAAGAAATGTAGGGATGCCGACAAACGAAAGAATGTTTGTATCATCGCAACTTGGGGAGGATGTGCGGTGTAGACCGTTCGATCATTCCTAAAACAATTCTGCTGTCATGGCGAGCTGTTATTTTTGTGCTAACCATCTTTAATTAATTAATTACTGAAAGCCTGAACAGAAACTGTAAACAAGGTGGTTTTTGAGATGCAAGGCGTAAATATTCCGAGGTGAAATTGTCAGTACATGTCGGCTATTTGTTAAATAAACATAGATGAGCGTGTTGTGGTCCAACAAGGAATTTACAATGTGCTATGGTAGAGAAAAGAGAAAACAGCCCGTGGTTGTTTAACCAGCCAGTGGTAGCCTTGGGCGTTGTTTGTTTATGCAGCACAGCTTCCAACAAATGAATATCACTCTGGCAAACTGATGTTGGGGAAAAAAAAGGACTGCATACAAAAAGCTTCTCCCATGCCGAACGACCAATAGCATCCAAACCCTCCAAAATACTTCAAAAGATGCTCGCTAGTTCTATCTCTCCGTTTCTTAAACATATTTTATTTCCCCTCCCTTCAGTTATTTTACTGCACAAACAGTGATTCACTAGTCTTACTGTACAGTAGATACATTGTCTTTGTATGAACATTACACATTGTCTGCTGCATGTTAATGGCTTATTGACCATGTATGGTGTAATGAGACCTTGGGTGCAGGGGCAGCCATGATATATGAGGGTGAAAATTGGCCTCTGCTGCACTGATGACCTAATTTCAATATTCAGGGACTTGGGGATGGAAATGACACTTTTCACATTTAAATGCTTTGTATTAGCCCCTGGCTTACTGTACCTCTGCCTAATCCCAGTTCACAGACAGAAATGCACAGAGAGCGACTGGGAGCTAGCTTCCTGAATTGCAACCATTCATTGCAAACACAGCAAGGTGTACACCCTACAACCGCCAGGCAGGGTGCACAAAGAGAGAGCGTTTGACTCGTTCCAGGAGTCACCTTCATCTTTTTCTTTTCAGCCGACTTGATGCATGCATTCAAGAAAATAAAGCAGAAGCAGATTCCAAAAGGGCTCTGTCTTCAGAGATAACCTTGAGGATGTATGGCATTTAGCATTCCACTCAACCTCGGTCATGGCTTCCTGAAAGCGGTCATGATTTCCCTAAAGCACATATTTTGATCCTCAGCCTTACAAAGGGAAATATTACTACCTCTTCAAGCTAAATAGGAAAGTTTCCCATATTTCTTTTCTCTTTTTTTTTTCAGCTTCCTGCTTCAAATGTGAATTTAAGGACTGTCATTGCATGTTAGGGCAATAGGGGATGAAGCTCGATGACCTATTTGCATTTCTGTCTAGGAGCTGAAAAGAACACGAGGGTGGGGTATATAGTGGAAGGTTGCGAAAACGCAGACTTATTTATCATTCATCCTTTATTTCTCTTGTATTAGTGAGTGGAGGTGTCATGTTTGGCACATCGAAACTCTGTGTTCTGCCAAAGAGATGTGACGCCAAGAAAAATAGATGTTGTTTTAACCTTGAGCCTGATTTAAGAAAACATGAATATATTAGGCGCAGTATCCCTCATCTCCCAGCTGACGTGCTCGCACTGTATTCTTGCAATGCCTCTGTATATTAAGTGCAGTCTTTACTGCAGACAAGAATATGAGCTGTCAGGGTCCACACAAAGGACAGGTGAACCACAGTGTAGCAGCTTTGCTTTCTTCCTTGACAAGGGAGAAAAAAAATCCTCAAAGATGCTCTGTAAGCTATAACAAAAAGATACACTTATATTTTTCTTTCTTTACTCACCTAAGATGCCATACAAGAGTAGATGGGACAGTGTGTTGGCCACCGCTTCTTTGCGAGTTTTTGTTGTGTATGTGTGTGTATTTTTGTGTGCCATGGGGACAGCGCAGTAGCTCACGGTGCTCCGACAGGTCCACTGTGTGTGGTGTTCTGCAGCATCAGCAGCCGGACAGGGGCCAGACGGTGGATTTATGATGCTAGCGAGCGGAAATGACCTGCTTCTGTCATTGGGTGTGTGCCCCATCACGAGAGGCCCTAAACTATATTGGCACAGCACTGACAGACATGTTTGTCATCCAGTCAGTTTTGAAGATACCAAGCAAGGGGTATTACTTCTTTGACAAGCCCCTCCACTCAATCTGTCTGTGAGTGTGTGTGTGTGTGTGTGTGTGTGTGTGTGTGTGTGTGTGTGTGTGTGTGTGTGTGTGTGTCTGTGCCATACCTGTCTTTTCTACTCTGTCTGCTCTTATTATCCTGCTTCTTTTCTTTCACGTGTTTTGTTGCTCAGAGTTGCTTTTTAGTCAAATTAGATCTAATCTCATGAAGTAATGAAGAAACAACTCAATTTTTTTAACTGTGCTGGCAGGTACAGTGCATCTTTTATTACAGTAGTAGGCTTACTAGTGTACTCTAATGTCATTAGTAAGTGCTGAATGATGTTTAAGGTGTTGGAAAATATGAATTTGTGCCACTGTAACTAACTAAATATTAAATTCATTCATTCAAATGAATGTCCATAATACATTAATTGCTGTTACCTTAGCCCCAATCTAACACAAGCAGCTTTTACAAACCACTGATGTGCTTTCATCTGTCCATTTAGTGTGGAAGTATTGCATGAACAGTGACACCTTCTGGCTTTCTGAAAAGGCCAAGTATGGCTGGGTTCACATTTTCAGTCACAGCCTGCTTCACCTAAAAAGAGTTCAGCATTAGCGTAACACTGGTATTGGTACTTCTAATAATTATCATTTCTAATTAATTAATGATTGTCATTAAGTCACTGATATAGGTAGTTTGTGTCTTGATGTTTCATATAAGGAAAGGCCATCGGCACTGAAAACATTACAAGGCAGTTAATTTCACAAATACATGTTAACTAAAATTCACCTTTTTCTTAAAGTAAGAACATAAAAGTGAGTCTGGCAATGCAGTCATACTGCTGAACTGGAACTACACCTTTGTTTTGAAAGTCTGACATGCACGACAGTGGAACCACAGCTACTTATTTTTAGCAGTAAACTTTTCAATCTTTCAATCTGAGACATTAAACAAATGCACATCCGTGTCAGTAAAGAGCGAAACAGTAACTGTACGCACTCCTGAGAATTCAAAAGCTATTTGCCGGGCTTTAAAAAGTCATTAGTCATCTTTGTGTGAGTGTGTGTACGTGTGCGTGTGTCTATTTGTGCCACAATTATAAGATTAACACTGCACTGAGCCCAATTTAGTGCTGCACATACTTGTTTGGTGCTGGCTCAACAGGAATTAATTACAATTACGCAAATCAGGTTAGGGAAGTTAAGAATTACACACACTTTTAGGACATACATTAAATGGATAGCTGATGTAATTGGGAATTTGTGTTTTCACAGGAATGTCAACACATGGATATAAAATTTAAAATTACAAAGAAGGCCACAACCAGAAGTGGAACCACAGAGCAGAGACTGCCAAGTGGGTAATAAAGGATTCAGCTATAATTGAATCACGATCATATCTTAAATCAATCTTTTGTCCGTACAAAACGGATGAAAGATGCTGTAACAAAAGCCATCTCACAACAGTAAATCACTTGATCAACTCATTTACTAGATGCGCACCATTTATTAAAGACTAAAAAACTGAGCGCTTAATTAAATACTCTGAAAAATATCTTTGATAAGTACGCAAACTCACAATGGATTTCTTTCTTTTTTTTTTTGGAAGTTTTAGCATTAAATCCCTGACCTACTTGTTTGATTTACGCAGAAGACACCAAATTCAGTTTCTTTTCCTCCATCACCAAGCAACCATCTACAGAGCCTTGCCTCACCCATCCACTCCAATGAATATTTTATAAAGATGCAAAGATTTCCTCCTTCTCGGTGTGTAATCAAATGCACACTGTGCTGCAGGGATTTAAAGAAGAGATATAAAGTCACATCTTAAGGAAAAAAATCCATTTTTCTCTAGCCTTGCATTCATTTAGGAATCAATGTGCCTCTTAAGAGACTGGCTATTTGAATCACACACAGTCGCACACACTTGAAAACCTTTGTTATTTTTCTGATCTTTTGAGCTTTAAATGGTTTTAGACAGCAACCATTAATGGACTGCAGGTACTTAGTTTTTACTGTAGTAATGCTGCTTCACTGAACACATGAGACATGTTAATTAGGAGAACACGCAAGGTCAGAACTGTGAGTAAGACGCGGGATTTTAACCTAAAAATGTATGTGCTTTATAAAGAAGGTCTTTCATAGTAACTGTAAACAAGTTTTTACATCCAACATTTGATACATTTTTTCCATAACTTCATGGCTTTAAGTGAATAATGTTAATAACTTCTCTCATTCTTGCTCAAAGCTGATCTTTGTGAGTGAATTTTATAATTAGTTTTCATTTTACACATGCGGTTAGTGAGGGCAACTCGAGATAAAGGGTAAATAGTTAGAAGTGATTAATTTAAAACACATATATTTTGTGTAATTATATTTTTTCTCCTTAGCTCTGTTTCCATTAGAGTGAATTCAATGCCCTTTGAATTTCTGAGACAGTCCTTTTTTTTTTTCCTTGGAACTACTGGCACAGTGTGCAATCCATTTGGGTCCTCTTGTTATTTTTATTGTCATGTTTTGAAATGCTGTAATGCTGAACTGTTTTAATTAGTACTCTGCACTTCATGGAGATCATTGTTCACGCTTGCCTAATTATGTTTAGATGGCCCAAATCTCCATCAAAGGAAACCATTATCTTACATTGATGGTGAAGCGACGGGATTCCATCTTCACCCCCTAGACAAGGCTATTACTGCTCTGCCTTGGCTTGGACACGCTAAATAAACACATCAATTTCATAGGTCTGGAAAGTTAGAGATTGAGGGTAGATTGTAGTTATCAGCTGCATATGGTTGATGATACACACACTGTAGTGAGGATCACAAGGAGTTTTGCACAAGCTGCGCTGACTTCTTAAACCTCTGTCTAACTTCAAACTGACCTTTGCTGGAAAAACTAGAAAAAAATGAAATGCTATACCATTACTTACATATTCCTTTATAGTGCCTTCCTAATGGTGGTATTTAAGATGTGTGGGGGAGGGGGGATGATTGGTGATGTAGATGTTTTTTTTTTTCTTTCTTGCATGCATCTCTGCCTGAGAGCATAGTGAATGTGATGGTTTCAGATTTGATTAGGCAGCCCAGGGGCCTCAGCAGTCCAGCCCTGCAATGGGCCGGCAGGGGCCTAGTACAGGCGTCTCATTGCTCACCATGCCTCAGTGGTGATGTACACATCGAGTGTGACCGCCCGCTTGATTTAAACAGCAGTCCAGCCTCGATGTGGGAGTGCGCTCACTCAGTGCAATATTGTGGGCCATTCATCCAGTAACCACTGGACATTGGTCTCTGCCAAATACATCGAGCTTGCCACCACATTTGTGTTTGGAGTGAGTGAACTGATGCTGTATGAGTGCCATGAGACTTTGTGCTTGTGTGCCATGTTTCCTTAACACTGCACAGAACAAAGTTCTGCACAAATCTTGACAAGAACAGATTCTGCTCATTGTCACAGTGTTAACTCTAATAAAGGAAATTTTATTTTAATATAAGCCTTCCCTCTAACAGTATGCTGAATTGTCTAAAGTCTTTCTATCGGAACTATATAGCGCTAATAAAAAGCACTGGTGTGTGACAAAGAAGTAACTCAATCTCTGTCTGTGTTACGAGTATAAAGTTAAAGTCATTAACAATGTAGCACTTTTACCTAAGTACCTGTCTTTTTCTGGCTATTTCTTTTTCTGACAGCTCAACAATATCAGTCCTTCTGCAACATATATCTAAATTGAGCTAAGGCCTCTGTCACAATGCCCTAGAGATTGCTCAGCAGCCCATTGGCAACTTCTGGTTGGCAGTGGGCTGCTGTGCATTCCCGCAGTGTTTGGAGTGTGGTCATTGGAGGTTGCTGTCTGTTGCTGACAATAAATTGAATGCAACAGCCAGGAGTTGCAGACTGGTCTTTAGACTTGTGTGATGGAGGCATTAGCTAAGTTTACACATATGTTGCAGAAGGACTGACATTATTGAGCTCTCAGGAAGTCCTACTGAAATTGGTTTGGTCAGGAAAATATTCTGCCAAACTGGTCATTTCCAAACTGTTTTGTTATGCGTTAGTTTATAATGAATATTAGAAACATTAAGTACATAATGATTTACAAAATGAATGCGCTGACCATTTACACTAATAACTTTACGAAGCAATAGCTACTTGCCTGAGAATGTATCGTCATTTCCCCTTTAGCTCTTCTAAAAGTGCAGTACTTTAGACGATAGAATGGGAAAAATGCCAGTAGTAAAGTGTTTTGTTTGTCTCGTATCGGATGATATAGACTATGAAACTTTCAGTTTCTAAAGATATGATTGATATCACCCATGTGGGGGTGATATCAATCATGCTTCCACCACAGGTTCCAACACAGCAAATCTTATACACATAGCTCACGAGGAAATACACACTGAAGTTTTTTTACATTTGATTTCAAACTCTGTGCAATTCTACAGAAAACAGTGGTTCCATTAGCAATTTAGGGGCCTTGTAAACTAGCCTATCATGCCATTTCTTTATGTTAAATCACAGCGGCTTATAAGCACTTAAGTTATATTTAGAGATTAAATTCTTTACTCAGACCTTTAGCCTGCAGGCCTTCGCTTTGCACAATATGTGCAGCTATTTTCATTTCCTAATGGTCACCACAGCCAAGCAGTAATGAGCAGAGCTAAGGAGAATTGTTTTTTCTTAAGGAACAAATTACAAAAAAAGAAGGAAGAAAATTCCTGAGTAGCTCCATCATTACAAAAGGAAGCCTAGAGGAGAGTTTGCAGTTCATTAGTCTACACGCTTGGTCCCTTTATTCCTACAGGGTGAGGGAATATGGGTGATAAATTGTGCATCCATTCACTTCCACGGTACAAGTTGTCATTAAAGGCCCAACGTGGAATTGGAATATAGTGCCACCTTTGAGATCCACCTGCTGCTCTAGCTGTGTTTGTATTTATTTTGTAGGGCTAGAGACTTTTATAACTCCCAGAGAGAAAGACTGAGTTTCTGAAATAAAGACTACTGGGTATGTAATACCCTCTAAATGTATTTTGAAGCCAGACTGATTTAGCGTTATTAAGTTTTTAAACACAAGAACAAACTGACCTGGATTTTTGAGCAAAGCTGTTATTTATAGTAGGACCAGACAGACTCGTTCGCACATGGAGAAACGCCATGTTTTTATGTGCTGCAGAACATGTGGACCACGTGAATACACTATGCTGATTTGATTCAGTGCAATATTACTCACTGAAACGGCGCACTAAGTGGAGCTAAAGCATCCAGGTACGTGATGTAGTTTTCACAGTTTTCGACTCTTCATTGTGCCGCTGTGATGAAGGTTGACATGTGAAGTATGACATCATGCCAATGGGCAGCTTTTTTTGAGCTCTGCACCAGTGAGGTCACTGGTCTCCTAATGACTTCCTCAGGGTTCATAGTCTGCCCCTTTCTCTGCAGCCCATAGAACCACCCCCACTCACAGACACACACACACACACACACATTTACACACCCCCAACCCCTCCACCCAACGCATGGCTCACCCAACATGGACAGCTCAACGCTTGGCTAGCCTCTCTCATTGTTCCTAATCAAGAAATGTGAGGCATAAAGATGCAGCAAGTCAGTTCATGCATGCCCAGTGGCGTCCTCTTTGTCAGACAGTCAGATGAAGCCGAGTGGAAAAAAGCGGTCTCTAATACTGTACGCACACACATTCACACGCAGAGAAATTCTGTAGGGCAGCGGTGGCTACCTTTGGCTGGTCTGTGTGATATGAGATGATCACATATTCAGCTTCCATGAACATAAGCTCTTGGATGTGATCTAGCATTGGGCACAACTGTTGTACATTGTGGCATTAACGGCACATCCTCAGATCATCAAAGCAATGCATTTTTAGCACACTATATATTTATTCTGCATGCAATTAATGGACCACAGGCCTAGAGTGATTTTTCTCACTACTTTTGCATCTAAAGGCAGGATGAGAGGCATGTAAATCAGGCAGCCCATGTACTTCTTTAATATTTAACATAGGTTATTAGACAGGGCAAAGATTTGACCCCCGAGCGCTTCTGCACATCACATGAATAACTAATGTTGGCTGATTATGTTAATCAGTAGTACTAGGCAGTGATGACCAGGAACGCAGCACCACTGCTGCAGGAGAGAGAGCTATAATCTAAGATGCATCACAAAAACACAGCCCGAGCCCATCATTAGCTCTGAAACACAGCCACTGCACACTGTGTGCAGCACTGGGCAATTTACACTTCATATGCTCAGCTTGAATTTTCCTTTAATATGTATTCTGGAGATAAACATGCTGCATTCGCAAAGCTACTAGCTGTGATCTCCCTTAACAGATAATCAAATATTTGCATAATGATAAGAACACTGTGGCTACACCAGTCAGCGCTGCATGTTGGCAGCTTCAAATGGCAGCGAGGGGAAACTGAAACAAACTTCAATAGCTAGAAATCATCCAGTGTTACTGCTTACATTACCCCCTGCGCTTGATGCCAAATTATAGCAAAGACGCAACAAAAAATTTCAAGCTCTGTCATTCGTGGAAAAAAAGTATATATTTCATTCAGTTGTGTATTTACAGGTTTCAATTTATATTTGCCAGTTTTTGTGGGCAGATATGTGCATATAGCGGCACATATGTGCTATAATGTTCCCAGCAGTTTAATTGAGCCAATTCTTTGTTACATCCAGCCAGTCCAGTCAGTGTTTATTTGTACTATTGATAGCTGTTTTTTTTATGGAAAAGTTTGTGTGCTTTCAACAGTCGTGCCAGTTTTGACATTTTTATCATATGAGTGAGTGAACTTTAGGCACACTCAAAGAAGACGTCTTTTTTTTTCCAGAGTTGATAGCGCTGATTTTTAAAGCTTATTGCTGCATCATAAAGCAAGTGCCTGTCTTCTCTCCTGTTTGTTTTGAGCCAAAGATAAAAACATACTCTTGGAAAGCCATTTAGAAGTAGAAGCGGTTTGAGTGTGGCTATATTCCATCCCCATCACAGGAGTTCTTTGGCCTCCACCATAAAGAATTCCAACGAGACAATTTTGCGCAGTGTGGGGTGAGCTGACAGGGAGTGTTATTAAAGCGCAGGGTGCTGACCGCTCTCAAAGTTATTAAAGTGCTGTGAGATTGTGTCTGTGATAGCCCTGCCGGTCGGGATGTCCTTCACACACATACAGGTACATTACTGTGGGGATGCGGTCATTGCAGGGAGGGGGGTATGGCAGAGGTGTGTGTTTCAGGGATGGCAACTATAGATTGATCAGTGACTCCCTGTGAACTAACTAGCATCATAGATTGTAAAGATATGAAAATATTACAAATCTAATTCTTGTGAGGAAAGAAATGAATGAAACCTGAAATATTTCCAAAGATATTTCTTTAGTTTGAGTTCTGGTTTGTTTTTTTTCTGTGACCATTTCTTCAGTAGCCTACCTAGCATTGCTAGTAATGCCGTTCAGCAGTCTTCATTGCATTATTGTAATTTGATTACTTTTTTTCTTTTCAGTGATGAGAAGTGAAAACCACTGCAGTTTTTGAAAACATCTGTGTTTCAGTTGCTGATTATAATTGCTGTGATCTGCGGGGTTACAGGAATACTTGCCCATTGTACTCAAGTCTCAAGCTAGAAGCTAGCTAGCTAATGGGATGCTAAGGCTAGAATTTTAGCTAATGTTAAACAAGATACAGCATCACAACTGTACATAAAAACACAAAAATAGAATAACAGGCATGTACAGGATGATTTCAATGACTTCCACTTTGGCTAAACAACAGAAACTGAGTATCAGAGGAGGACACACCTTAGAGATGTTAAGTAGACAAAATGAGAGCAAGCCCATCACTGCCAGGTTAGATACACTTCAGTGTTTGTAGTTTGGCTGATTCTTGACTTTTCCTTATTGTTCCAGAAAATAGAATAAGTAGCTAGCTTAAGCAATCCTAAAGAAAGATAATGCAAAAGAAAAATAGAAAATAATGAATAACATATCTAATTTTGGCACAAGGTAATATAACCTTTGAGGGAGCTAAAAATGGGCCATTAAACTATGTTAGTAGAAATTATGCAAATAATATTTTTTTCTCCTTTTTGATTTAAAAGCACAAAATAAATCTAACGATAGGCAGTGGATAACAGCTTTTCCTAATTAGACTGGTTGATCCACTGTCTGCTGTAGTCGAAGGCTGCTTGATACAATACAGTACAACAGAAAATATTTTTTTTAAAAAATTGTAAAACGTAATAAATAAAAAAATATACAAATCACTCTTCATTTGTATATTTTTTTATTTCTTTGATTAAGCCCCTAGGTGAGTTTCACATTTCAATGTGGAGGTAGCTGCCTGTGTAAAATGATAGGCAAATGGGAGGAGGGCTAATGGGCTGATTCTGTGGATTTCAGAGGAGATGGAAGAAGCCTGGAACATCAATCTGCTGTCTGTTCCCTCTCAATCTGTTTCAGCTCCACTCTGACATGACAGCATGGGGGACTACAGCCCTCGATTCATCACCAGGTCTGGAAATAACAGGACACCTCCAGTTTGTCATACTAGATTAGTCTGTGGCCCGTAACCACTGTCCTTAATAGAGTCTCCAGCGTTTCATCTGAGGTGTCCACGAGACCACCACTGTAGACCTCAGGGGAAACACAGAGGGTGTGGAGACATCCCTGCTGACTTACATGTAGTATATTCCAGTTCTACTGTAAAACTGCGAAGAAGTCAAATGCAAATATAAATGCAAATTATATTATCGTGTCTAACATTTTTAACAAATGCTGTGGATTATCGTGCAAAACCCACAAAGTAACTCTAGTGCTTCCTCTACAAGTCCCTACGGGCCATACATCTGATTTCTGCACATGAAACCAATTGAATGTAATCCATAATGTTTCTTATTTGGTGATTAGCAGAATCTTGGTGGATCACAGGTCCTGGCGGTAGAATTAGCCCCAGTCTTTAATAAGTGCTTGACCAGACAGCCGGGAAATGTAATGGACAGTGCAGGGTTAGGGCAGGACTCTGATAGCTCCTCTCTACTTCCCCTCCTGACCTTGACTGGCGGTATGGCTCTTTGAAAGTCTAAGTGCCCATCTTACCGTATGCCTGAAGCAATTTAGAAGTCCATACACATTCATATAAGTCCCACTTATTGATTCTTTTGCTGCTGTTCACACACAGTCTAGCAATGCAGAGTTTCAATCATCTCTATGTGACCTGCCATTGTCTGGGAAAAATGTGATCTATAGCCAAGGAACTTGTAAGTTTTCTGGAAAAACATCTTCGATGGCATCCATATTTATGTAGAGATATTTTTGACCTCGCTGACATAATTTGAGGAAAAATGTGAAACTTCTATGAATACACATAAATAATGCCTAGGCTCCTTTGGAGTGTTAACCAAAGCAAAGCTACAAGTAAAAATAAACCTAAAATTGACAAAAGACCAATTCACAAATAAATGACAACATTGATTTTATTGACTACTGCCAGTTTTGTCTGTAAGCACATATAAGCAACAGAGTCAGGGCCCCTGATGGAACTGCTGGGGTGGGGGCGGTTGCTTATTTAGTCTAGGATGATGTGCGCTGTCTCTGGCTCCAGAGGTTGCCCCTCTTCCTGTTTACCTGGGAGTCCTTTGGGGTGAGGTTGAGCTGAAAAGCCCAGTCCGAGCCAGTCAAAGGGAGCGTGGCGCAGTCTTGACCCTGGCGCTCCACTCATTGTGTAGTGCAGCGGTGTAATGAGGCCCTGTGTGGATATTGATATGACAGAACAAAAGGCCAAGGTGCAGTAAGGACAGCAATCCACACGTTTCACACCATTTGTTTTTCACACCGTATCCATCACATTAATGGGTCACCTTTCTGTGACAGCTCATGATTACCTGCTTACCCATGGAGAGAAAAGGGGGTGAGAGAGAGAGAGAGAGTGAGAGAGCGAGAGATAGAGAGAAAGCTAGGTAGACGCAGAGACAGCGAGATAGGCAGGAAGATAGGGAGCGAGGTTCTCCAGTAGTGAGGGTAAAGGGTGAGTTGGGGTTGGAAGGGGGCTCAGGGAGTGGGGGGAAGGGAACCTTGTGCCATTTTTTTATTCTTTCATGAAGATTGGCTCCGGCCCTGTCATCATCCCCACAGAGTGAATTTATGACAGGTCAGCTCTCCATGTAGTCACCTGATGGATGAAGAACATCCAAGTTTATTTGGGGCATAGTGGAAATGGCTGAACAATTCCCTAAAGCACTGATAGATTCCCCCCCCCCCCCCCCCCCCCTTTTTTTTTGTGTGTAATAATGGGGTGAATGTACCCCTTTATTGCAAAGGGGTACATTCGCCAGTAGTTACCAGTAAAATTACTGTCGATTGAAAAAATAAACAGATTTTGTTTTCCACACGCCACCCCTTTTTCACCGATTTTACTTCCCTAAAGTACCTTTTTAATTGTCTTGTTTATGAGGAATTCCAAAAGCATAATATATCTGTTACCCTCTGTAAGTGAATAATTATTGGCAATAAAAAAAACCAGCAGATGTTTTTTCTCCCACTGACCGCATATCTTGATATGAAGTTGTATATTTGCCATGTTCTTTCTCCATCTCTTTGTTGATTATTGCCCATGCATGGCTCATTTGCTGTAATGTCCAGCAATTTCAATTGCTGAAACTCTTGACCTGGATATATTTTACTGCTGCAGCAATGAGTCTGCTGCTGATACTTTGAAAAGATGAGTTACAGAGAACATTATTTTTTTTTCCTATGAAGGCTGTTCTGACATTCACACCGGCCTCACTTGGACCTTACAGACTAGTGCAGAGGTATACTTCTAAGTTTTATTTCCAGAAGTTCAAGCAGTTGGCTTGAGCAGCATTTACTTCTCACAAAAGAGCTTTTGTTCTCAACCATGCACAGCATTTTAAATGTTGTTTTGCCTTGATCTGGCAAATATTTAACCTTCTGCTTAGCTCAACAGCTATTCATGCCCATTCCCTGAGCACTACTACACGTGATATCATATGTGAAACCTTAAGCTAGTTCCCGTCATCGTAAGCTAATGGCAAGATCCTATTCGAGGATAGAACCAGACAAAATCTTAGCTCAGCATATCGCGGGAGAGGCAAGGGAGGATGAAAGTGGAAAGAGACAGAGCTCGCCGTGTCCCAAATAAAGATCAGAGTGTCATCTTTCAGTCTAATTGCTTGGAGCCATTACTTGGTACTGCAAAAAATACTGTCTGCATATGCATTTATTTTGCAGTCTATTGATGTTCTTTACTCAGGGGACAGTCTACTGGGACCAAACGGCGGCAATGCAAACTCTTTTTGTGTGAATGGATGAAAGATTGCAGCCTGTATTACATACAGACAGTTTGCCATACAGTATGTCATAGCAGCCAGCACATATTAGGTGATGGTGTCAATATATCTTGCGTCTGCCCAGTGGAGGCTTACTCTGCATTACGCTAAAACATGAATTATATGAGTGGAACAATGCTGTGTTGGGCTGTGATGTAAATCAGAAGGGAGAGAAATTGCTGACAAGTTTTGCTATTAAAAGATAATTGTAATCAAGGTGCAAGACGAGCAATGAAGTGGCGATAGCAGATAGATAGACAGCTGCAAAAGATGGATTGTTTTAATTTGCACCAATTAAATTGAAGTTCACTGGATCATCTTCCTCAATCTTCATGAATACTTGATTTTCTGGCCGCTACAAAGCTATTAAAAAGAGTGATTGGACTGTAACACTTGGTATACCATATTTTAAACTTTCATTAACCCTTTGCAATAATACTTAGTTTTAGAAGAGGAACTAAAATTCATAGTAAGCGCAAGATTATTATGCACAGATTATGTTTATTGTCTTTAAACGTGTCAAACCATGATAACAACTGATGCCTGATTGGTTGGAAAATGGTGACTGTTGGACCCTTGAGATGTTTTATATATACTTTTCTAAAAAATGTACATATATTCCCATCGTGTCTTTAATGACATTGTAAGAAGTTATCACCACGTGTCCATTATTATGGTGAGATTGCTCAGAATTGATCTTGCTGTCAAGAATTTTCTTAAATCAAGTTAAACCAACAGTGCATGAATACGTCTATCATGCATTACCCAGTTTGGAATACTCTAAAAGACCAGAATATGTATGACACACAATATAACTTTTATTTAAATTTTCATGACTGTTGCAGCTTGTAGGTAACATCACTCAGACAGGTTAACATGGCACATTTGGAACTATAGGGACTGTTTTTTATTTGTTTTGGGGCTTTTTTTATGCACATTTGACACTTTACTGACTTTAGTGACTCAGAGCACACTGCATTTCCCCAAGCGATGTATTGATTGATATTATTTTAACAACAAAATTCTATGGCACACAGGATTAAAACATAAGGTAAGATACTCAAAAAGAGATAATGTATTATTACCATTGGGCATTTTAGGTATTTAAGCAAATACGTGACAAATTTTGCAATTGTTGGAAATTGTATGTTGGTGAACTTACATGTTTACTTTTACACTATATATTGGAAAATGTCTGCTTTTCGATAATATTTAAAGTTGTGCAAACATGTGCACGCCTATGACAAAAGTTTGAACGTATGTTTTTCAGTAAAGATTTCTTACTAATCAGCTACATTTTTATTAAACCATTCTAACAAACAGTAAGCTGGGTAAGGTGTTTTTTTCCTCCACAAATGACAGTCCTCCTACTCTGGAGGAGCACATTTCCAGGGATTTCATGGTCAATTTAAGAGGAGTCTAAACAAAGACACAGCTGTGTGCATATATCCCAATCTGAAATGTTTCTGTGTTAATTGGTGCTGATTCTCTCTTGATGGCAGTGTTGCGATTTCCAAAGGTCAGTGATCTTCATGTTTGTTTTAGTGTGATATATAAGCTTATAGTATTCTGAATAACCTCAGAGGGCGAACACAAACCCTTTGAAGCAGAAACTTTATGTATTTAAGTAAAAGTTACTTGGTATTGGCAGATGTAAATTGATGTTGTAAATCACAGTTTCATACATAGGAAAAGCAGGGAGTGCGGCTGTGAGTGTAGTGAGGCATTTCAGGGGGGCTGGGAGCAATGTTCCACAGTGTTTGCTTCTGAGCCAGACTCGCTCCAAGGCAGGGTGATTAGTGCTTGTCGGTAATTTGGCAACCTTGACCATGTAACCTTGCTAAAGCTGGATTAACATTTTACCCTGGAAAAGCCAGAGATGCCTTAAAACATGTTCCATTTTTCTGTTGCTTATTATGAAACAACAGCCTGCAGAGGCTATTGAAATAAGTGCCCATGGTGTGCTGCATGAGCACTCAAGGAGAAACTCTTATTAGATTTAAGCATGCTAAGTGTCAAAGAAATGTTGACATATCCATCTGATTGCTCCTGAAAACATCCCATGTTGTGCAAAAGTATCGAGACACCTCTCATTTTTTTGTATTTAATTAGGAAAATGGGAGGTCGGCACAGTGACTTATTGAAACATGTACAACACATAAGGCAAAAACAGAAAGAGTCAATATTTGGTATGACCACATTTGTTCTTCAGCACAGCCTGAACTCTCTTAGGCAAACTTTCTTAAATAGTCTTCAGGGAAACTACCCCTAAACCCATTCATGGGTCTTCTTTGGATGTTGGCTGCCTTTTGTTTCATTCTCTGTCAACATGATGCTGCACTGTTTCAATAAAGTTCGGGTTTGGGCTCTGGGGACCATGACTGAGTGTTTTGGGTCATTGTCATACTGAAAAATGAAGCCACTGCCAGTCAGACACTTGCTTTTATTGTAGTGCAAGGTTGATCAAAATCTGCAAAGTGTGTTCTTAAGGAATTTTAGGAAACTGGATAAGTAGAGGACAAAATAAAAAGTGGTGAGGCTAAAGAAAAAAACTATCTAGGGGATGTGAACCGTATCTGGAAGTCATGTTCTTAAGAAATGGGAAAATAAATCTAGCAAGGACCTGGCGCAGGACCTAAAAGATGCATCTGGTCTTTCAGCTGAGCCATATACTGCTCACCAAAGCCTCATCAGAAATGGTCTCATTAGAAGTGTGGCTGTCAAAAAGCCATTCTTAAGGAAACGGCTCGGCTGCTTTTTCACTAATGTACCCAACCGTCGTCAGAGGAAGTTTGTTTGTCTGTTATGCACTTATCAAACTTTCATTACTCATAGCATTTAAAGGTAGCTCAGTCAAGGGATGAGTCATTGTTGTGTCCGCACATAACAGACAACTCAGCAAAGAACAAATTTTAAATTGAAATAATGTGTTCCCTTTAATCGAGTTAAATATACAAACAGAGCCAAAGATAACAGAGTTTGACAGACATGAAAGAATATTTTTGCACCAACAAGCCGATTTGCCAAAAAACTTGGCGTATATATATTTGAAGCGTGTCAGTTCCCGAGGGTTAACAACCAGGGTTAATGCTCAGCTGTAATATTATTCAATAAATAGAGTTAATATTTTCTTTAACAAACTCATACTGTAGACCTTTTCACTTTACCTTACCCCTTTTTTAATTTTGTTCTGTAGGACCCCGCATGGTTTTATTTAGCTGTAATTTTTTCTTGTTTGCTGGAAACTGTGTGAAAAAGATTGTGGTGGAGTGAGAGGATAAACGATATGTTTCAGTTATTTTTAAAAGCGCCCCAGCACAAATTTTTCCCTCCTCTGGTCTGTCTGATTGAAGCAACATCTTCGAGGAGCAAACTAAAAGTTCCCACATTTAAACTATGATATGATATGTTCTAACAAAACTATTCAAACAGTTCATCTTGTCAACTCACATATTTTCCTTTGTTGACAAATGCCACTTTACATTGGCACTGCTAATTGTTAAGATGTAGGATAAAGTGAAGATGGATGCTGCTGGTTAGTGACAAATAATGCCTTCTCTGGATAACATTCACTCATTAACGAGCCTCTCCCTCTGCCCCAAAACGTAGCCTACCTTCCCTTAATAATTTTTATACAGTCCCCAAAGAAGCCAGTTTCACGTTGGCCTTTAGAATTAATTGTTCTCTGTTTTGCTTAAAGCCCTCTTTTTCATTCGAATACAAGGTTGTTTGGTAATATTTAAGTGCAGCCCCCGTGTTTTTGTGAGATTGGTGCATCTGAGGTAGGTGGTACATTGCCCTCCCACAAAAAGCTCAGGCTTATTATTGAGCCTCTTTATCTTTACTGTAGCTAAGTTGTTAATTAGCTAGACCTTGAATTAGATTATTTGCATGTCTGAACAAGGGCTAAGGTATTAATGCTCCCTTAGGACAAACTGTAATAACCTCTTCGGTGGCTCCAAGATCCCTGTGGAGGGGGCTGCGTGGACGCTAGCCCCTGGAAGGAGGGAGAGAGCCAGCCATTTCATCCAATTAGCTGTGGATTATACTGCTCCTCTCCCTTTGAATCCTATTTGCTGTGATAAGGTGTTCTCCTACAGGGACAGAGCTGAGTTTTGCTATCAGGAAAAATGATTAATTCACAACCCAATATTAAAATGCAGTGCCTTCCATTTCACACTGTCTGACATAGGAGGAAGAAACAGCTCAGAAATCAATACAGGCACTAAACAACCACACAGGAGAAGGAGAGGTTGGCCAAGTAAGAAAATACCCCGAAGAATCTCAGAAGCAAGCTGCATTTCATTCTACACATCACACTTATACAGCTCTCCATGGTATGGTATGTCCTTGAATTATTCAGAAACTGTTAAACCGTGGGAATGGCTTTAAGACTAATGTGGCACAATATCATGGTCGCTATTGTTATTGCATTGTACTGTGGAATTTTCACAAATATTTATCTCTTTCTTCCTATCTTCCCAAGGGCATGTATTTTAATTTTACAATTCCATGGTCGTTGTACCTCTTTGAATAACCAGCGTAGTCACACGTACGACGGAGTCAAAGGAACATTCCTTACAGGTGTTCATGTCTTTCCTGGCCTGCGACTGGAATAGGCGTGGAGAATCCAGAGTCCAGATTTTTATTTTCCAAGCCCTCTGACGCTGCACAAATGATGTTTAAACACCCAGCACCTAGGGTTTAATTAAGTCCCTCTAATCGTGTTCCAATCAGAAGCTTGGACTGATGGGCTGGAATTCCTGATGTGCATTTCTGTCAGTCTTAATTGGATAATTGATTGCCAATTTGAACCTGGCCACACACTGCATACACAATAAAGCGCCTGGCCATGTTCCTTGAGGATTCATTTTCCATCCGAATAAAGATGCTGCTTCGATAGGCAGAACTCCAACTATTGGTCTTGCTGAAAAATAAGCCCTGGCTGCTGGTGTAGACTGAAAGTCCACTTATGAATGCCTTTTGAATTTTTAGTGCATGAAAACAGGCTTTGATGCATTTATATTGTCTTTTGGCTCTCTGCAGAGCAAATGAATGCAGCATTTCCTTTTGTTTGCGAACAGTGAGTTTTGGATAAAACATTTGTTTATATGATTATTCTATAGCAATCTAAAAATCAAACAACCCCCAAAATTGAAATTGTTAGCTTCCAGTGTTAAATTTCAATAGTAGCCAATGGAAAACAACAGCATAAATCAACAGAGCATGCACACACACACACACATATATTTCTTGAAATAAAATTGTAAAATTTGGGGGTTTGAACAAGCGGGAATTAAGATCACTCTTGACCTGTGCTGACCTCAGAAGGCACAGGTGCACCACATCCTGCTGTTCAAAGGAAGAAGAGATGTTCTCAGAAACAGCTTTCATTGTAAAGTGTAGCCGGAGACTGCACAATAGACGTGGCAAGCAATTAAAATATTGAGAAATTCATTGCAGAACTAGTACATTGCATGGCGTTGCATCATACAGGTGTTTCTGATTTCCTGCTCGGTGCGCTTTGCTAACGCAGCCATAGCGTGAAAACAATCAAAAGGTGATATGAGGAGGCTTAAAGGGGTATAAAAGACAAGTAGGATATAAATATTTATTAGATAAATTATTTGTGATGACAATGAGGTGGTTCAAATTCAAGGAGGCTATTCCTGAGGCTCTACTTGATCTAAATTTGCTTGGGTCTATTAAACTGGAGGATATCTATATTAAATCTGTCACATTCACATGTAATGACCTTATTTATATAATGACCAGTCATGATTATATGTTAAAAACAGATAAGCGTTAATATGATATATTATTGTTACTATTGTTATCAGTGTTGTCTGCAGAAAATATAAAAGGCTGGAAAACCTGTTTTATATTTTCCAAATCCAAACATCTATATTGCACTGATAGTTGGGCTAAACATTTAGCACTGCAGACTTTCATTTTGGCAGAGACATAGATCTGTGAGGATAAACAATGTGAAATAACATATGAATAGCGTCAGAGGATGATAACCGGCTATGATAATGGTGAACAGATTTCTAAATATCTTCATGCAGTTATACAAATTTGCCTTGTCAGGCAAAATTCCTCTGGAGAATGTGAACCACAATGGCTTGATGGGAAACAGATTCGGAGAGTCAACACAGCGCCGACTGATCTCCTCTGATCTTACTCATCAGTGACCAGTTTGCTCTCTTCTGGGACAACTGTGCATTTGGTTCCATTTAACCTCCTCTGCCGAAATGAGGTCTGATGGTGTTCTTAGCTATCAAAATGTCACCAAGCTCACCCCAATGTGCTCATTTATAAGATTAACATTTTCTCAGTTTATTGCCAAGGAGGAAAATTACACAAGTTGAAGGTGTTTTGTTATGCTATGGCAAAAAAAAAAAAAAGCCTGTAGATCATTGTGTAGACATCCATAACTGCTGTAAAGTCTGCACTAAATCTAACATCTTCTGCAGTTTTCTCACAAGAAGTTGCTTCTTCTTTTTTTACCCTCCAAATAAGAATTTTCTACTAGTGAAACGGTAAAGAGAGAATTCCCCTATTATAAATGGCCTTTCTCAGCACTGTAACCTCACTACAAGTTTTAGCTCTAAAGTGCAACCCTTGGTGGGATTAGATATTTTGGCCACCATTTGTACAGAGTGAAGTTTCTTTGGAGTCTCCTTGAGACAAGTGACCAGTGCAGGGCAAAGTGAAGGCCTTATCAGTCACCCCACAATGGTGCCACCCCATGAATTATATTAGGGACGGATGTGGCTCTCCAAGCCACTGCATTGTGGACCATCTGGGTGACAATAAACATGTCGCCACATGGTTTCTTCCATCATTCAAGTCTAGATAGCAGATCTGGACCTTAACTATAGCTCACTATCTCCTGGATCTCGGCGTGACCTGTTAGAGAGATGGAGGTGAGGCTCAAGGATATCTCTCAGAGAGTCTGCTCCAGCACCAGGAGGTTATTATAGCCATGCTGGGGGGAGGCAGTCAGTATATCTAGTGTGCTGCTCTCACCGTCTCTCTGTATGTGTCTCTGTGTTACACAGACAAGGAGGAGCAACTGAGAGAAAAATGTTCAAGTTAAGTAGACAAGGAACGTTTTTGATTAAATTCAAGGGTTTGCAGGGTCTTTGCTCTGTTAGCCCTCTGTTAGATAAAATTTCATAAATATCAGTTATTAAATTGTTTCACACAATCAGATTTGGCACTATAACTAGGCATAACAACTAATTTTATGGTGGGCATTAACATTTTTATTTGGTCAAAATATTATCATATAACTTCCAATGTGGTGTGGTTAGCCCTTGGCTCCAGCAGCAATAGCATTAAATAGTGCCTGTGGCAATCAGGTAAATGTTAATGATGTCTTTGCTGTGATTTTGTCTTCTGCTTACTCAAAAGCAGCATTTTAGCTGAAAAGGGTTTTTAAAATAGTTTTGCTGAAGCTGCTATAGGAAAAGTAGCATGCTATGAAAGACTATGAAAGAATTCAAGCACTGTTATTTATTAATTCAGCTGAATATTGTAAATACTGATGACTTTAAGGGTAAAAAAATGCCAGAAGCTTTCTGTACATTTGTACAATATAATATAGACTCGCAAGAATGGTTTCCAGTTTTTATTTAGCTAAGTTAATGTTTATTTAGTTTATTTAAGTTGTTAAGGCTTATCTAGAAATAGGCTATAATGACTACAATGTCCTGTAGTGATCAATGAAGGCTGGGTAGCTTTTTTTCTTCAGGTTAGCTGTTGAAATGCTGAATACAGGCGTATCACCCAGGGGCATTTAGTTCATAGAGTACGGGAAATTTAAAGAATGAAATGTTGTCTCATGGTTTAAAAAAGACAGGAAATTGAATTAAGAGTTTGTGGTGAGGACCATAGACTGTATATGAAAGATGGACCTAGCTACAGTGATGTTGCCCACTGGTTTTAAGATCTCTTGAGGCCTCAGTGTTAGCATTTTAACACCATGTTAGACCATATGTGGAAAAGCATGTTATCAGCCAAGGCTAGCAATCTTGGTTAGCAACGTCTTTCCATGAACTGCAGAGGTGCAAGTCACAAACACAGATACCACAGGCCTGTAGTATGAAGCAAGATTTCCTCTCACTACAAGGTTAACCCTGGGCTTTCTATACTGCAGAGTTGGTTCATGTCTTACCAGAGTAGAGTGCCTTCGCAATTTATGCTGCAGCTAATCTGGTGCAGAGGAGGCTCTCTTGAAAATAGCATTACAATTCCTGTAAGATCCTGTGAACATTAGTGTGTTGATAACAAGTTTTTTTTTTAAACCATCTGATCTTAATGATGTATTTGCATTAAGTGTTTGTCAACTCACATAGCTGGCATGTTTGCTTTGATTCCTGGCTTCAAATAGGCCAGGGGTAACAAGCATAAGGCCCAGGGGCCAGAATCGGCCTGACAAAGACTACAACCCGGCCCACTGGACAGCTTTGGAAAACAAGGAGGCAGAAATCTTTAAAAGATTTACAGCTTTTCCTGCTCATAAAGAGCTGCCCCACACAAACAGGAAAATTCTTGTTATTTTACATGCAGGAATTACTATTGAAATTTCAGTTATGTTACAATACAATAAAAAACAATTGAAATGAACTGTAAATTAACAGACATGGTTTTTTTTGTAATGTGACACATTTATAGATGTCTTACAGTTAAGACAGCAGCATTTCTCTATCATGCAGAAAAACTAAGAAATATTGTTGGAAAGACGTCTTTTTCTCATTTTATGATCGTCACTAACTTTGTAGTACAGTATATATTGCCTATAGTACAAACACCTGATACTAACATACCATAAAATGACACAATCTCATAGTTGTTATTTTTTAAAATACAGTAAGGAATTGTTGTAGATTACACTGAGTTACAGAAGATCGTTATTCCCTGTTGTTGTTACTGATAGAGAACCACACACATGGAAAACTACCCAAAGTCAAAAGGAAAACGATTCAGCGGTTTAAAAAAATGTGAGGTTCCACATATCTGACAAAAAAAGTAATTTGACTTAGTATGCAACGCTTTAGTGATGAAACCTAAAGTGAGACTCAAATGAAGTGCGCTAAAGGCAGGCAACAAGAAAACAGAGGAAGACCAATGAGCAAGTGAAAAGTGAGGCATAAACAATGGCATTTAATACAATTTCATAAAACCACTTATACCACATGACAGGAGCTCACATGTAATCACTGTAAGTAGAGACGAGGATGGGGGCTGCAGTGTCGTCGCCTCGATGCCAGAACACTCCTCCATGACACATCCCCTGCTTCTTCTCATTAATCCCCTAAGCTACATTCATTAACGGTCACTCCCTCCATTCAGCAAGCCTGCACACCCGAGTGAAGTCACACTAGCCATCACAAAAATAACCTGCTGCTGAAATGCAATAAGATAATCTGTTATAGCTTTCCGGTCTTAATACTTGCAATGTTATTAATTATCGAACACGGCTGTTTTATTCGCCGTGTAAGATTTAAATGGAAAGGATACGTTGCATGGATCAGATTCAAGTTCAATCAGTAAAAAAAAAAAGTTTAAAAGAGAGGCTGCCAAAGACAGCCGTGTTTCATCATCACACAGTGAAATCCAGCTAATAGCAGACGCTGAAGGACAGTTGTGTAAGTATGGCAGTCAGCAATGAGAGGTACAAGAGGAGACGATAAATACGAGAGATTTACAGGTCCTGGTAGTGTCAGATGCACTGTGGAAATAGTGCTAGGTGTGCTGTTATCTAGATGGGCCAGTTAGTGGCTTTTGGAGGAACCCCTGTTCTGAATAGGGTTGTAGCTTCAGAGGGCAGCCTTTATGGCTCACCAGTGCACTGACCACAGCCCATTAACTCAAAGAGCCTCCACAGGAGCACTGGAGCAGGGAAAGGGGCCGTGACCTACCCACGACCATCTTATTACTTTAACACATTATGTCTCCCTCTGCGATCTTTTTATTTAAGTGACTTCAGCAGAACGCATCATCTCGGGCCAAGTCGGGGACAGACAGGGGTTTCTAGACAAGAGGCGAGAGGAGGGGTCCAATGATTTATTGGAAACTTCTGCGATCGGGTGTTACGGAAAGGGAGTGCAAGGATGGACTTTGAGCAAAAGAGTCGGGGGGAAACAGTTAGTGATGAACCTCACTGCGACAGGAGCTGTTTATGATGTGGAGAGGCCGAGCTGACCCCAGAACAGCTCCTGGGAGGATTCTCAAGTTCTCACTGATGAGCTTTTGCTGCTCTCTGATGGCCACATGGCCCAGACAGTAAGGGAGGGGCGTAAGGAATAGCAGGGTCCGGGGGGCTGGGCGAATGATTTATTTTACTACTATGTCAGTCTTTATTGGCCACACTACGAGAGATGGCCTCAAATGTTACTGTCCTCAGGAGGAAGCTCAGCACACTTTGCCTAAGTGTTACAACAGCTTAGAGAGACTTATATGCCTTTTGCGCGCTTTCATGGCTTCTGTCTGCATGTTTACATTGGCCAGAGTCAAAGGTCAAACGTTACATTGCCACAATGCATCTAAACCTGTAGATCTTTAATTTTGTCCTAATATTTGTCCAAGATAAAATTTATTTAACCTAGGTCTTTATAACTGATAAATTTCCTGCTTTATCACTAAGCTCTAGTGGTCGTCTAATCTCCAGAACTAAAGCAGTTATGTGCTGCTTTATTTGTTTACTGTACGGGTGATCTCAATGTGGGAAGCCAGAGCTCCCATTCTTCTCAAGAGATGATTTTGTTTACAATAACTATTAACTTTTCCTGACTACGTTTTGTAATTATTACCATACGCTAAAACGGTAGACTCAATCCCCAGTACTTTGTCGTATATTTCAGGGACATAACTGGAAGTGCTGGCCATTGAAAACAAGGGTAACTATTGGATCTGAACCATCAAATTTGGGCATTTGGGGGAAAAAAACATTCCAGGGATAATATTCCAGGGATCAGCTAATTCACTAATCATCCAAGCTCTACCACGCTATACAGATATAAACCCAAAATACATGCAGTACACAGCCCACAAGTGCAGGAAATATTTCCCTTTTCTTGTTCAGAATCTTACAAGGACCCTTTGCTTCATGGCATGGGTTATGGACATTCCAGGATGGCTGATTTATTTCAACCCATTAGGATTACAGAGACAAATCTGAAATCGTCCCCATTTTCCAAGGCCGTCCCCTCTTTTTCACCCAGCCACAGCTGACAACCCACACATCAAAACTATCATTACGTTCTTGTTAGTTCACACTGTCGATTAGAGAAGGGCAACATAGATTCATGCCAAGGGCTAAATGTGTTTGTACTAATTCCTCCCCCCTCTCTACTTTGTCAGAGACAGACATCCACAAACACAGAACATCTGAACGACTCCAGCAGCTCACATCAGAAGGACTCAATCCTTCAGGAAGTGGAAGTAACCGATTAGATTATGTCATTGCCACAATCTGTTACGAAAAATAAACACTGGGCCTTTTCATTAACCTAATGAAGACGAAGCACGCTGATGAGCTCTTAAGTCAATTAACGATATTTAAAAACAGGCGGTGCAGCCCCAAGGTAAATTAGCATGCAGAGAGTGAGGAGGACCCAGGTTCAAACAAATTGTGCGTGGAACCCTCTGGTTCAAGCCGCTTGACTCTCTCTCCCCTAATGTACACCCTCCTCTTCTGCTCAAACAAGCTTTCATTAGCCATAATTAACTGCATGCTTTCCGTCTTTGCAGTGCCAAGAGAGTTCAAGTTAAAGATGTGGCTGAGGATGTGGAGAAGAAATGTAAATATATGCGCTTAGCTACTTTTATATTGACCTATTGAAGCCTTTAGTTTTTGTACGGTTTGATGCGAGGATGATGTAATTTATCAGATTACGAAGAGAGCACAATATGGCTGAAATATGCACTCGGAGCATCTGGAAGTCTGCTTGTTTTGTTTTCACGGTGTTCTCCTCTCCCCTGTCTCGTTTTTCTGTGTCTGTAAACTTATTTGAAATCCTCCTGGGTTTTAAAGCTCTCTCTCTTTCTTTCTTGCTTGCTTCCTCGCACACTCACTTGGTCTCTTGGCTGCAACAAGGTCTGAAAAGATTGCAGTTCATTTCGACCCGCAGTGGATGGAGGCCTCATTTAGTGGCTGCTGGCAACTCAATCAGCCTGCCTCACACTGATGAGTGAGTGACTACTTTCAGAGCACCAGTCAATATGTGTCTGCTGTGATAGAAAGTCAGCACCCATGCCCTGTGTTCTCCTGACCCAATGTTATGGCTTTTTTATTTTGTCTAATCAATGATATATGAAACAACACAGACACATTTCAACAATAGATCTCTTTTTTTTACCCCCCTCCACACAATACCCCACAATGCTTGGTATGATCTCTGTTCATGCAGCTGCTGTGATGTTTAGGATTAAATAAGTAGATGATTATTTATTTTTTTATTTTTTTCCCGGCTGTCTGGAAGCAGGGAGAATTCAATATAGATGGAAAACAAGCAATAAACAGTGTACCTGGAGTGATCCAAACACATGAAACCTTTCCCTACTTTCAGTGGACTTCCTTCAGGATTATTGGCTCTGAAACCAGTGCCTTCCCCTGCACGTTCTTAGCTAAGTTTGAAAAAATGAACACCGCAGTAATATAATGATAAGTATTTTCTCGATGCTTCAGTGTCAGTGCTGTGTTGTCAGTGTGTAGGTACCTTTTCCCCCTCGTGTTTGTTTATTCTGTTCCTTCTGCTGCGAGTAAAGAACAGCCTATATTTTGAAGCTGCTCAGATGAGCCGATCTCACTGTCCCTTGTGTCCTTTATTTCACACAGCCCACTGCACATGCTCTGCAGTCTGCCGACCTCTTGACCCGCCTGTCACTGTGATGGCCTCTGTTATCTGGAAGTAGTTATTTCATATAGATGGTCTCCTGCACTGCTGGTCTTTTATTGAAAATAATCATTAGAAAAATTACCTTAGAAGGAGTTTGAGCAATAAACCTCAGAGCAATATTTTACCCAAGACCTGGTGTTTTATATTTACCATACACCCTAATTAATTATTTTATAGTCTACAAAGCAGATTGAAATCCCTAACCATTGCCAATGACTCATTAAAAAATTAGCTTTTATTTGTGTATCTATACCAGACTGAGCACTTTCCAGCTATTTCAAATTCAACTAATGTAATGAGCTCATGTGCAAAATCGCTATAGAAGGTTCTTACTAACTTAGTGTGCAGGGTTTTTATACTACAACTAATACTTGAGATGTACCCTATATATTAACATGCATTTTTGCATCTACCAAAGTAATTAAAAAAGAACTAAAAACATTTGATTGTGCAACATTTTAGATTTCAGGCTTTTTGCCTGCCTCAATATCAGGATGCCAGTGCATTTGTTTAATCAAAGCTACTTTCAGCTACTCCCTTGCCAAAAGAGGTGCTCCAACAGGTAGCGCTGCATGTTTGATATGGCAGAGGTTTATACTGAATGCCCTTCCTGATGCAACCCCAAAGGGGATTTGTGTCTCTAGGGGCGGGGGCGGCTCATTTTGCCTTAAGAACCACCTTAATCCTTCACAGCAGGGATTCAACAAGTTGTTGGAAACATTTTGATCCATATTGACAAGACACCCTCGCACAGTTGGTGCAGATTTATTGGCTGCACATCCATGATGCAAGTTTCACATTGGACTGAGATGCTCTGTTGGACTGAAATCTGGTGACTGTTTAAGTACAGCGAACTCGTCATGAAACTAAAATGTTTTAGAAACCAGTTTGACATGACTTCAGGTTTGTGACATTGTGTGTTGTGGCATGGTGCTGTCATAGTCTTAGTCAGAGGTCTTATGATGTGATCAGAGCCACAGCATCTTGTAATTGCACATCAAATCTTTTGTGAACAAAGATTTAAAGTTTGATTATCCTGTATAGCTTCAGTGTGGTGCAACATAAAATAGTCATAAAACCTGTATTGTAGTCATGTTTGCAACATTTTAGGAAATACAGACATTCCTTCTAGTCGTAGGTTTTAAATTGTAGCAAATATTACTGTGAAATGTAGTACAGACATGTAAGTTTACATTTAATCGTGGTTATTGCACATAAACTACCGCACATGGCTCCATGTAATCGTCACACTTCTTGGATTTTGATTTAATAGGTTATTTATATGAAAGTACATAGAAAACAGTAGTTTTGCATTTTGTAACCATACACCCACCCGACAGAATATTTATACTGTTACCTTCAAAAAAGACTAATGGTGTGTCCAGCATTATAATAAGGCAGTAGTTAATTATAATATGTTATAACATCAACTAGCATTACTTTATTATTATGAGGTTACTACCACAAGTCAACGCATAGAAATTCAAATGCCCAGATGTTAGCATTTTTATTGCTAGCATGTTATCACATTTTTACAAAAATATGACTTTGCTGTTACTAATGTGTTTTGGCTCATATTTCTGTTACTCACAATTTCTGACCCTTTACTACACAGTTACATAAACTCAAGTGTAATATTAGCTATAACGATGGGTGATGCAAAATATTTATTTGGATTTAACTTTGGTAATTAAGTGAAAATAACTTGTTATTGCCCTGTTATTATCTTCTCTATGCTACAAGAAGACAAAATGTTTCAGGGTGCTGCTGGTATAGCTATATTTCATTTTGACTTAGTTGCAAAAGGCTGTCAGTCAAATTAGACAATTCATATATTATATTGCTATTTAAGTTGAGAAGCTAGAAAAAACTCTGAAATAAGCCATTTTTATCAGTAAAAAATTGCTGTGATATTTTTTTTCCAGTTTTTAATAATGTCTTAGTAATAAACAAATACACCAGTATAATACACATTGTCATGATAGTGTGTATTTTTAATGTAAGCTAAGTTTGTATTTATTGGCCATTGCACTTTGATATCTCAGCTGTTAAAGAAATACTGATTTTGCTGTGGGATACTGTGGCCACCTAAGGCTGGTTCCAAAAGTCAGCAGAAACAAACATAACTAAAGGAAAATTAAATGAAAAGTTTGGTCTTTAGCTAATTTACCCCTTTTTAACAATCAACACATCTGCTAAATGCCAACTCATCTTTTGAAGCATTTTTAATGTGGTAATAAAATAACTCACAGCACGGGTACTTGTACTAACAGCCCATACAAAGAATCTGTCGTCCAGTTTTGGTGAGTGAAATACTAATATTTTAGTACGTTTTCTTACCACAAATTAGTAGATATCTGTATTTGTGTTGTATGGTGGGCCTGACTGTGAAACTACTTGCTTATTGGCTAATGACTAGTTAATCATAGGTGATTAGCCAATTGGCACATCACAAATAATCCTACATTTTGAAACATAGTATGACAGAGATTAATGAAACAGACTTTGTTTTTATGACCAAAAATGACTGATTGAAACCCTAACTCAGTCGGAAAGTGCTTACAGAGGTCGAGTCGCTGTTTTCCCACTGACTTCTAGAGAAGCAGAACCAAAGGTATCTCCATCTAGTGGTCCCCAGTTACACTGCAGGCACTTCTGCACTGACTTTTATTTTTCTGAACCAGAAGCTACATCTACATTTTATACTATACATTGTCTATGGATTCAACTTCAAGCAAGAACTAATACTTCTCATCCCAAAAAAGTTTGGACTGACCGAAACGGTAAGATCACACCGCCTATATGGATTTTATATACAATCTAATCAATATTTTCATTATCAAAAATATATCCATCCAACCATCCGTCCATTCATTTTCTTCCACTTAGAAAATTAAGCACAAATTAAACTGCTACAGTCCTAAAATGAGAAATAAATGAAACATATTGAAATCCCCAGAGGATAAGGGAAAATCTGATCTCTGTCAAAATGATCAGGTTACAACTACATGCATGGAAAATGTACTGTTGACACTTGACGTCTTTCCCGAATTGAATTTTTACGTTACTGTAAAATGGTAAAATGTCATGTAAAGCAAATATACAGTAATTGTGTGCATGTGTGTTTGCATGCTGGTTATTAAAATCTTCTGTGGGGAGGGGGAGGGCAGGGTGGGGGCACTAATACTAAGTAAATCAATCAACTTCCAAAGTCTTCCAAGGCTTTTTAATGGCTGTCCCTCTTTGCCTGTCTCCTTCAGTGTGTCTATCGCAGATGCATTCAGCAGAGATTTTCAATTTATTTCTAATCAAGCTTTATCTAATATTCTCCCGACAGGCAATTAAAAATTCAAACTACCCTGAAAAGCCATTGCTCACTTTTCATTCTCTCCCTCTGTTCATTTAAGGATGTTATTTCATTAAAAGCTCTTGTTGATGAGTTTGAGGTAATTTGCAAGCACATTTGATTACCATGCTCTGCATTGCCATTGCCTTGTTCTATATGTAATGGTGATTTTTGTGTATGTGTCTGGACGTGCATGGATGTAATAAAACATTTTTTTATCATCTTACTAAACACTTGCAGCACATAGGAGCTTAAATAATCTGTGCAGCACTTCGAAATATGTACAATGAGAAAACATTAAAGACTTCCTACATAAGACCTTTTATTTGTCAGCAGTATTGCTCTGAGAAGGTATATCACTACCCTGCCTTGTGCACTACCTCAGGTTTATGGCCAACCATGCACAAACCGAATCCTCTTCCCACAAGATAGAGCTTTGAAATGGCAGCAAATAATTGCAAAGGGTGAATTTGTCATTACGAATCATAATGAGATTCTCCTGGTGAGAGGCTTTGTTTGGTCGGCTGAAAAGCCGCTCTGTTTTAAAGCCTCATAAACAAAATGCCACATTGTGCTTTTCTCCTCCTAAAGGATCAGCTGCACACTCTTTTATTCTATACATCATTCCCAGTTGTTTATTTAGAAAAATAATTGTGTCCTTGTTTATTGTCTAAAATTATGTGACTGCAATTAAATTAGCAGTCATTCCGGTTTGGTTGGTTTGGATTTGTCTGAAGTAATAATTTGATGCTAGACTCAGTTAAACCTCTGGATTTACCCAAGATGGCACTCTTAATCTCTGCTTTGTTTTGTTTTTTTGTGCCTTGATTTAATTTAGATAGATAGATAGATAGATAGATAGATATCGGTTTCAATGCGACTGAGAATAACTGAGAGACGACTCTTGGCACAAGTAGTGTGATGTCTGTGATAAATTCTCCGTGGGTGACAGTGAGGGGAGGAGGACATTGAATATTTGGGTGATGTTCCCATCAATTCAGGGTGTATCGGTTCATATAAGAATAATGTATTAATATTTGTTTATAAAAGATAGATGGCTTTGATTTTCATGCACTGCTCCATTCAGCTGTGATGTTGATGGGTACCAGGGACATGAAGTGCCTACAGCTAATGTGAGATAAATGCCTAGAAGGGCCTTGATCAGTATGTGCTGGAGGTGCTTGAAAGAAGAAGGGGGGAAAAAAGAACACATGGAAAACAAACCACCCTTGAGTGTTGCACGCTCTTCGCCTATTTAGGGCAGCCATGTCCAGCAGTAGATTTGAATATGCATGACTATCCCAGCTACCCTTGCAGCACAAGTCCGTGTCTAGGCACCAGCCTCTTTTCAGAGACAGAATACGCATGCATCTCATTTAAATGTGTTACAGGCCCTGTCATACACAATAAATACAATATTTATTGGGTAAACAATGGAGAAATAACCCAAAAGTACAACACATGACAAGATGCTACTCGAAGCACAGTTGAGGATGACTGCCATTAATAATAATGTGATATTCTTAGAGATGTTAGCCAAATAACGATTAAATAAGTACTCTGACATTTCAGTGGAAAGTTTATATGTAAGAATAATAGTTGTCTTATGTTGGAATAGTATTTATGAAGCTACAAAACCCAACAGGTTATCTCATGTGAAGCTATAGCTTGCCATTCTTTCAACAAACAATAAAAAACATCACAATAACTTTAATATAAAATGACTTTGCTCAAATGTGTCATACCAATAAAGGTTTTGCCAGCCCTGCCAGTTTTGTGCTGTGATCATTTCTGGTTTATTAAGGTCATGCCTTGATGAGTATGTCAGCATAGCAATTGACCCAACTCCCACTTGAGCGCTAAGCGATGATGCCTCTGCATGCAAGCGATGAGCTGATTTGAACGAAGCCAAGCCTGCACCTCGGAGCTGCAGTGCTTCTGCAGAGAGTCTGACTCCATTCCAAGCAACAAGTACTCGTGTAATATACTTCTTGTAAGCTGGGGAGCAGGAGACCTCCAGTTTACATCTTGGAGACTTGGTGCCACCATAGTGGATGTGAAGCTATCTCGCTTGCTCCCTGTGCTAGACTGGCTAATTAAATACTAAGGAAGGAATAAAATCTTAATGAGAAACACAAGCTTGCTGTGGTGTTTGGCACTGACCAGCTCCCTCTTATTAGGTGTACTTGCCCATATGTGCTTGGGTGAAGTGCCCATTAGAGCCTTCCCTAATGGATCTTCATCCGTGGCACTGAGATGCTAGTGGAATGTACATTTCGGCAATTTCCAAACTTGGCATACGAGCAGGTCTCGTTATGAAATTTCTTAGCCACAATAAATATTTTATGCAAATTAAAATTAAATTCTTTGCTTAGTTTAGGCAATTTCTCTTGTAAGTAGTGTATCTGTGAAGGAGATTACAACATTTGCTGGTTTGTTTATAATTTAATTTTTTATGTTGTGGCTGGCGGTGGGGAAAGACAGAACACCTGTGAGTGTTTATAATGTCCCATCTCCCTCACAGCTGCTCCTTTTCAAAACACCTCACTGGTGCAATAATTTCATAAAATTTCATGATTTACCATCTGGTAGACTGAGCTATAAGCACATGCAATAAGCATTTGTATGGCGCCGGTCCCAGAAAGGTACAATAACTGTATATTTTAACTTAATGGCTTTTCGGGGCATGCAAATTTCCACGGAGCAGATTGCAGAGATGCTACAATGTAAGTCTGGTCCCGTCTGTCTGCTTCTGTCTCTCCCTCCCGCTCTCTTCCACAATCCCTCCTATACAGTAGGCTACACGATCCCCCTATCAAGTGCTATAAAACATCCACACGCAGCAGCCCTCTATTGCCTCTGCCTTTGACTGTGAAGCAGCCCATGTCAAAATCTAGATATCAAACTCGGGAGAATGAGAGACACAGTAGGAGGTACAAGCAGATTATTTTCCTTTTAGCATCTAATGTCTGTGCATTTGGGTAATTAAAATGATTACTACAACAATTACACCAAGTAATTAGAAACTAATTACACTGGCATTTTTTGTGATTACAGGAGCAGATGAAAATAGTGTTCAAAATTAAATTCATTGCATATTCATAGAAATGAAATTAAATAGTGTTGGGTGGATGAGATAATAGAAGCTCGGAGAATGGTTTTCTAAGGGCTTTGGAGAACTCTCTGTGCCTAATGCTCTGAACAGGCAGTTTAAATCAGTGATAATCTTTTAATGGCCTTAAAAGAAGTTCATATTTAGAGTACTGTCAAACGCACCGAGGGGTGTGATGTTTTTACTTCTTTACTTTTTTCCCTCCCCCTCTTCCTCTTTGGCTCTGGGAATGATTAAACCTTTCAGATGTACAGCACAATAGAAAACATTTAATCATGATCTTCTCAAATGAAGGAAGAAGCAAGACCCTTTATGGCTCCTTTATGTTGCTTCATGCACAATGATTAAATTAAATATCCACTCCTGAATTCATTTTTTTCTCTCTCTTTGCACCATCTTCTTTCGCTGCGAGCCCTTCTTTTCTTTCTCTCTCTCTCTCTCCCCCTCCTACCTCCCATCTATCGACAATAGTCAGGGCTTTAGCTGCTGCCATGATCATGTAATGAGATTCTTCAGATTAAATAGATTTCCTGTTAAACTTGGGGCTTGGTAGATAGGGTGTCAGGAATGAATGGTTATTAACATTTAAATATATCACAGAATAAGAGAGAGCAGGATAGGAGTGAGTGAGAGGAGGGTGGAGGGAGAGAAGGAGAGACAGAGAGGGATGTGGGGGGGGGGGGGGGGGGGGGGGGGGGGGGGAAACAACAATATGAATTTTTCATTGTTATCGAGTATGGATTTTCCTCCGCACCAGATTTCTGTAGGACCTGATGAAACCAAAGTAATTAGAGAGACACAAGCAGGGCACCTAACAGCCATTACAGGAACGAGACCTCATTGTTTATGGAGTAAAGCCAATACAGCTTCACTGGTTAGAAAAGTGGAAAAAAAGCCCATTCTTGTTTTTCCTGATCTCCTGTGTCAGCGCTGTAGAGTATTGCACAATATTACCAAGTGAAATGTCTCTGACTGGCCTTCCTGTGAAGGGACCTGTGATGAAATTGATGGTCCTGTGATTTATCTTGTCGTGCCACTTTTTTTTTTTTTTTCCTATTTCAATATTCCTCAAAGACGGGATGAACCTGTAAAAGTTAGCCATTGCGCTTGAGTTTGAAAGGGTGACAATGATGGACAATGACAGCATTTGTCTTTTTTAATACCTTAGCAGATCGCTAGTAGATGTTATTACAGCTATACGGAGCATGGGTAAAATTGAGCGCCGCCACAGAGGTCGTAGGTCATTATGCGTTAATCACAACTGGTACTGTGGTGGCTGACTAAGTGAGAGAATGCTGAAGATTGAGTAGTGCTGGCAATATGTTCCTTGACAACAGTTAAAAAATAGAAAAAAAAAGAAAAGCATACTCCTTTATATTCACTTGACTTACCAAGAGATGAAAAATTATGAGAAGTGGATGTGAGGATCAGAATGTATTTTTTTGTGTTTGGATGGTTGTTTATTATCCTTTTCCCACTGTAGCTGTGTCTTTTTGATTAGTTGTAAGTATTTAGTGCCTAGATTAATTATCGCCACAACGTTTTAACACTCATGCCTCCCATTTTGGTGAAATGAAAGCACTTTTATTCAAAAATTAAGTGGCAACAATTAATAGAAATCTTTAATTCTGCTCATTGATAAGGTTTAAAGGACCACACTGATGCCATCTACAGTACTGTGTCTTTGTATTTTTGTTTTTCAAATGAAATATCGGCTTTAGCCCATTTCCCAATCTGTCATCTTCACACAGCCCCTTGTGAAATATTCTCACAGATGGTACAAAATGCTATGCTTATACAATATTTCTATCCTAAAGGACAGATTTTTCCATAAGCCGGGCACATCAACGACAGGACAGGTGTGCTATTTACATAACACTGTGACTTGTCACCAAGCAGCCTCTGTAAGTAAATGTCACATATCCACTTTCACTTGAAGTCAAGTCCCAACTGACATCCATCAAAATTTAGTTTGGTCCAGGGTGTGCCTGCTACCACTGACACTTCATGCTTAGCAATTAGCAGGTTCAGTCTTTGATCCAGGGTGGTCGAAATTAAATGTTTTCTCTCATCTGTCATCACCTGGATCTCTTGAATCCATTTTAGCTATGCAGCGAGAGAGGGAGACAGAATACAGTGCAGAGCCAAAGCCCTGCTGAATGTGTGAAAGTAACAATAACAGTTGGAAAATCAGGCTATTCGTCTGACCCAGTGTGTTGTAAAAATGCAGAACTGGTAACCCTTCCCTGGTAACATCCAGATAAGACAATACATAATTGTTCTTCCTAGCAAACAAAGACATATGGTGAGGCTTATATAAAATAAGAAATATATATGTTATGTCAGTGACAGCATGTAAATATTACCTGCTTTGTTTTGGGACTTAACTTACTGGTAGGTGAATACTAATTGGGGACGTGTGAGTATCATCAACATCATTTCTTTGTTGAAAAGCATAGAAATCCTAGTTACAGTAGGGTGTCTCTTAAAGGTAATGCATTGTTTTCTGTAACAGATATTTGATTTTCTGGGTTGTATTCGCAGTTCCTGTGTATTTCCTCCTTTGTGTTCTTTAGTGTTAGGTTTTTGCCAGTGTCCACTTTGCTTCTTCACTGTTTCTCGATTGTTTTGTGTTTTATATCCACGATTCCTCTTTTTGGTTACTTGCTGTTTTATTCTAAACTTACTAATCTTGTGTGTCTTTGTGTCCTCCCTTTTTGCTTGTCCCTCGCTGGTTTCCCACCAATGTCCTGTTTTCCAGCTAGTTTTCTGTGTATTTATAGTTTTGTCTCTCCTGCTTTAGTTATTAGTTTATCTTTGTTCCCAGCCTCTATTCACCCGACTGTAGTTTTTCCTCTTACCCTGCTTATCTCCTTTCATTTCTATGCAGTTCTCTAACTTTTGGTTATGCTCTTTTTTTTTTAATTCACTTATTGTATTTTCCTTAATGGGATTATTTTCTGGTGGGTTTCATTGAAACTCACTTTTACTTCTTACCAGCATGTGGGTTTAAATCTTTTAATAAATACACATAACAGAGATCACTTTAAAATTAATGTTTTGTTATTGTTATTATTATTTTTAGATCTTTTTATAGTATAATATTGTAAATGGATGGAGGATTACTCCCCTTTGAAATATTTGTACTGAATCCTGAGGTAAGAAAATCTGATATTTAGACAAAACTAACATGAGCAATGGCACTAAATCTAAACTACATATTAATTATTTTGTAGGCATCAATATTTCTTGTTTAAGTTTTCTGATGGGAGTCATAGCGACAAAGCTGCAGAATTAAGCCGTTTTTGTTGTTCTGAGCTATGGACTGTTGTCAGAAACTCTTGAATTATCAAACAAACAAGACAAGAGGGCTGGCTTGCTTTCCCTGGAGTTCACCGGACTACAAGTCATCCTTCATGCTGGACCAGCCCGACTCTGTGAATGTGGAAGCAGGTGTGGTGGCAGGACAGTGGAAATCCCCTCTCCGGCTTTGCCTTCACCGTTGCCCACTTGTTAATGACTGGGCTGTGGGAAGCTAGTCCTTTGTGTATGCTGTTATAAAGCACTCAAAGCCTCCAGGATGGCAGCAAGCTCACTCCTTGGCCCCGAGGCACTCTGTGGAGAATAAGACACACCTCATGCTTTGTTTTCCTGCTCCATGGGATCCCACACCAGAGGAAAGCCAGACTATAAAAGGAGTAGTGTCTCAGTTCCTTTCCACAAATGTGTACCTCTGTTTACATCTTAAAGGTAAAGAAACTTATTTCTCTATGCACTCACATGAAATAAATAAAGGACAAAAAAGTTACTTAAAACTTTAAAATTAATTCTTTGTTCCTTCTTTCTGTATCTTTAGATTGGTCCTAACAAGAAACAATATTACAATAGATCTGCAGTTGTTAAGGTTTTTCACAGAAATCCAAGATAGGCAGGGACTATGGACTGCAGTCTCATCATGCACACAATATACATTCATTTTAAGATCTGTCCATCCATCTGTATATCTGTTTGTGCTGCTTATCCAGGTCCAGGTCACAGGCTAAGCATACCAGACCTCCCTCTCCCAGCAACCTCCTAGCTATTCTGGGGAGACAGGCAGTCCCAACCAGCCGAAAAATATAATCTCTCCAGCGTATTCTGGGTCTCTCCCAGGGTCTCCACCCAGCAGTAGTAAACCAAAACATCTTACTTACAAATGCCACGATACCAACACGTTAACAGTCAGTATCAATACCAACAGGATTACATGATTCTGGATACCCAATTTGATACCACAGAATAAGAAAAAAAAGATGTACCCATGTACTTTAAACATAAATTATTTATTAAAAAGGTCTTTTAAATTACTGTCTTGTGACCATTTATTTAAAATATTAGCATTATATTCTGTTGACAGGATGTTAGAAGGGTTGCTGATTATCTTACAGATTTACTATGAGGTATAACATTAGTTATAGCACATTAGCTTAAGCATTTATTTATTATTAGCCATTGCAAATATTTTAGCCTATGAAACATGCCTGATTTCACAACAGCAATGCCAGCTAACGTAACGTGTTTCAGGATAGCAATCCAAAGTAATCTCTTACTGCCTTTTTGGTAGTAATAAAAAATAATTTTGGTTTTAAAAAAACATTGTAAGTATTGGTTTGGTTGGAATTCATACCTACAGTAGAATCACTGGGAGCCATTTTTTAAGATAGTCAGCTGGTGGAACTCCTCATCTAGCTCCTATGGTGTCAAACTCAGTGTCACACTGAGAACACACTGAGAACCTTCACAGACATACGGTGTCAAATTGCTTATCCAGCATCATGTAACTCTACTGTTACTGGTACAGACTACTAAATTCCTGGTATGTTGAGATTCCCACTCCTAGGTTAGATGGGTACTCTTGGCATCCATACTTAGGAGAGGCGCAGGAGGCATCTTAAATGCTCAAGCTACCTCAACCATTGAACTCCCCACCCATATCTCAGGGAGAACTCAGACGCCCTCTGGAGGAAGCACATTTATGCTACTTGATCGCTCATGGCCATAGGATGACAGATCGATCACTAAATCAACAGCTAAGTTCTATCTAAGTTCTATCTTAACATTAAGCAAATATTTTTATCTTTGGGAAATATCTGCATCAAATAATGATGTAAAAACTTAATATGAAGCTACTACCAGCAACCATCTATGCTAGCATAGCACAGAAACGAGAAACAGTTAGCTTGTCCCAAATCCAACTATCAGCACTGTTAAAGAAAATAAAGTTCTATTTTGTCTGATTACACACAAAAAAGTGGGCAAAACTATCTGTTTAAGGGGCACTATGCTGCTGTTTGCCTCGCTACATTAAACTGTAGTTTATACATTAAACTACATTATTGTAATTGTAGGTGACCACTGGACAGAAACCAGATGCTGAAGACATAAAGCAACTTAGTTTTGCATACAAACTGAAAATAAGAAACGCCAGTTAAGTGTTACACTTAGAAGTGTTTTTTTTTCTGGGTTGTGCCTCATATACTCAAAAAGTTTTTGCCTGTCTAAAGGGAAACTTATTACTTGCTTATTAGCACTGTTTGCTCACTGGGGGGGATGTGAACAAGTTATTATATTTGGAAAACTTGTCTTTAGATATCATCACTCGCCAATACAAAATAAGTCAAATTAGAGCTAGGCTTGGAACCCAATAACAAAAATGTACAATATAATGCTCACTGATGTTTACATTGTTTGGCACAGATTCATATAAAGTGTGATATCATAGGATTTTCAATCAGTATGTCCCTTTCGAGCGTTCTCATTTTTTGCAGATCAATAGCAGCTTCTGTTCAACTTCAGCTCTGCCTTGCTTTGAAACCCTCCTGTTTTTCCATCATATGCAATCATTCCAGAGTTTATTCAATTTATATTTACGCTCTCAGAATTACAGCCATACATTCATTTGACATTGTTATCAATATTTATCACATTTAGTGTGCAAACGTACAGGATTTCACTGGTCAGTTACAGAGACAATAAGACTGCAGACCTAGAACTCATAATATTTTGGTTCCAATTACTATTGATTTTACAATTGGTTTGCAGCAGGATGTTGTTTTATTACTAATATATTTAATGTGCAAATCAATATGAACACTTGCTCGGCTCATTCTTAGGAAGGATATACAATCAAAGATACGGACTTCAAACAGCTGCGGACACTTTCTGATCCTTCCAGTAAATGACTGCAGCAGACAGTTAGATGCTGCTGCATTGAGTAAAAATACAAGCGTTTAACCGTTGCCTTATATATTAAAGAAAAAAAGCAAACCATTAACCTCACACTATACACAAAGAAGGTAAAAGGTTGGTAAGTTGTCACATTTTTAAAAGCATTGTGACTCTATTGGCTCGGAGCAGGGGCTAACAGAGAGCCAGCGGTGGGGTTTATCTCAACAAAAGACCGTCAAATGTAAGTGCAATTACTGCCAGAAGCAATAAAACAGGCTCTGCATTCCAGAACCACAGCGAGAGGGCACCTAGGATCCTGAGAGCTCCCCCCGGCCTTCCCGTGTGGGCCTCAGATTGAGTGATGATAGCACACCATGATGGAGTAAGGCATAGAGAACCAGACCGTGTGGAGTACATTTATAATTTGTAATTGATAATGTAATAAAGGCTGCAAATAGGCTCAGAGTGTAGTTTCGCCGTTTGCAGCGACTGGCAACATGGGTTCATTCTGCCAAAATTACTAGCATTTCTCTCTCTATTTCACTGCTTTCTGTCAGTTCGCTCTTTATCACAGACCACGTCTACCTCTTTTTTCGCTCCGCGGACTGTGTGACATGGAATTGACATGTAGGTTCGCAGGCAACATGATGCTATTGAGCTGTGATGTAAAGGTAGCTACCAGGCTTCCTAAATACATCCATGCTAGAGTGGGCATGGAGCAGGGGGAGCAGGCAGGCAGGCCTCACCGCTGGGTTTAGCTCAGCTGTAGGCCTGTTAGATCAAATGAACCGCTCCATGCTTCTACACCAGCAAGGTCAGGCTGGGGATCTGTAGTGGATGAGGTCATGTGACCGTGTGGGATTTGAGGCTGCTGAGATGGAAGTCAACATTTATGAAAGCTGACAATGATTAACCACGTAGGGATGTTTTCACATAAAACTGAAAATATGGACTTTCAAAGGGTCCACGGGAGTGACACAACGCAGGGCGCTGTTATGTAATTGGAGGCGTTCGGATAAGATGCCTGGGACATATAAATGATCGTCAGAAAAGGAGCAGCTGGGTGAGTGAGTGGCATACATGCCTGTGGACTCTTCAGAGGCTGCTTGCTACTTGACAGTGTGTCTCACTAAACTGTTGAGGGTGGGGGTGCTGTTTGCAGGGCTCTAAAGTGAGACGGAGGTGCACACTGGTCAAAATGAAGGTAAAGTGGTAGCTTTGGCTGCACTCCTTCCCTAATGCCCTACGGCACCTCCACCATTAGCATTCCCCACTGCGACTTGAGTTCATAAGACTAATGGAGTTGCTACCTGGGGACATTAATTGTGCGTGACACCACTTGGGGGCTTTTGTGCACTCACACTAATATCACCGCGCCTGCCTGACAAAGCGCCCGAAAAGATTACAAACAAACCCCAAATAACTGCCAGTGTTTTGTTGCCGTTTGACAGGAGAGTATGTGTGATTTTGGTACGTGTGTGTACGTGCAGCGGGTCTGGGGGGTCGAGGAGGCTCGGGTTCACCTGCAGGATTGCTGTACGACCTGAGGAGTCAAGCGATACGTGTCTCACCCCGGTGTGTGGATGACTTCATCACTGCAGGACGACTCCCAGCGACAGTGTTTCGCCTCACGTCAAATTTTTGACACATGCATGACATCATCCAATAAAAATGCAGTCCCGGTCCCCAAGAGTATCCTCAATCCACAGGGCACAACAGGCTGGGCTGTAATGGAGGAGATGTGAGAGGATGTACTTCTCTGCCTGTAAAAGTTAAAGCATATAAATGTACACTGAGCTATCACTTCATTAATGCGATCCATTATAGCAATGCTGTAATAAATCCTACTGCACCGCTGCAAAGCGACAAAGGTAAAGGTAATAGCCATGCTTAATTTTGGTTGACGCAGCATAAAGACATGTTTTGCTTTTGGCATTTGTTTGGTGTTTTTTCTGTAGTTTTAGACGGCATTGAAGGGTCACAACTTTGTCCATCTCTGTTTACACCGAGAACAAAGCATTTAAAAAACCCAACTGCTGCAATGATCACATTAGATTACACAATTCTATTGTCATTGAGTGTCTACATGTAAAACTGAAATGTTGCAGATTTGCAATATTCAGGACAGATTCTTTTCGATTTTCTTTAAAACACAGGGCACAACAGGCTGTGTGTTAGCCCTGCGACAGACTGGAGACCTGTCCAGGGTGTACCCGGCCTCTTGCCCTAAGACAGCTGGGATAGGCTGCGTGACCCTGAAAAAGGATGAGTGGAAGAGAATGGATGGCTGGATGGCTTTAAAAACACTGGATATGAACAAGGTGTAAATTCTATATATGCAGAAAGACTGACAGGTCTTAAAACTGCATTGCAAACACTCAAATGGTTAAAAGTTGGCTACATTAGCTCTTTTTCCTCCAAGAATGCAATGCTGCTGCGTCTTTATTTAATATTGTAATTTATGTATTTTTTAAAATCTAAAACTATTGAACTCTCAGTGTTGGATACAGTTGTTGAGTTTATGACACTTTGTTGTACTGTAAATCTAACTTCTGATAAATCCAGTGTTGCCACGTCGCAGTTTGGTGTTTTTCTGTAGTTGGTTTGGGACTAAAAGGCAAACTAAAGGCAGCTGAAACTGAACAAACTCATGGCGCATAAAAACAGAGTAGCAGGATAATTCTCAGTAGTATTTACATGTAAGGAATGTTTGGAAATGACTGTAATGCTGTTTATTAATTCTTCTTTACATATAGAAAAGCGTGAATACAGCTGTCTGTAATCATTGGTTATCAAAGCTAAAACATAGAGTGAGTTTAATCTTTAGTCTTTACCTGACTTGCAGTGATTTTTGAAACAAACATGAAGCAAGAGATCTGAAGACTCCAAGTTATTAAGATATTCTTTCTAAGAAGTGTGACACATTCGTCGAATTGATTGTGAAGAAAGGGGTAAAGGGTGGTGGCCTCTCTCCAGAGAGTCAAACCAATTTACACTTCTATAATTACATTTGTATTTACACTAAGACAGTGAAAGTTTGATTTGTCGTTTCAGATCTATTTTCCTCACTGTCCGTTGTCTTCATAGAAAGCTGGAAAATCATTATCCGCTTTTGTCATAGCATGTACTAGCCAGCTACGATAAAGCAAGAGTCATGTAATGAATGTCAAAGCTATTTCCATCAGATATTGTGAAATATGGGTTCAGAAGACCCATTCAAAGAGATAATATGATAATTTGATTTCTCAGATAGGCTGAACGGAAATGCCGTGTCTGGACATTTTGAAAAGCAGAATCCATTACTTGTTCTTAATTCACCCTGGCATAAATTAAAGGATTTCTGCAGGCCATTAACTCATCCATTAATACCCGGGGTCAAGATTATTGAAGCCCAGGTTAAGGCAATATGAAGGGCTATTTCTTGGAGATGTGTCACACAATGATTACAGTAGGGTTTTGAATTCTCTGCCATTAATTGTAAAATTATTCCCTCCTTTTGCTCCAGATAAACAGCAGGGAAAAAGATAATAGTCACACGGGTAGATAATCCTGTTGCAAAAAATTAATTTCCATTTCATTTGTTTTGTTATGTTTCAGGCAATTTCAGGGCAGCGGTTGATTGTTTCGGAGGATATGAAGTGTAAGAACAGGGGAAACTACTGAAAGGAGGTGTAAAATGAGGTTTGTGTCAGCACAAAATTGAAACCCGCTGAGCTATTTTTAATTTGGAGTGTTGGAGTGTATGATGAAGGTGGCCACAAACGCAGGGGAGTATGAACAGACAAAACCGGGGTGCGTGTGCGCAAATTGCCGTCCCGCATGTCACCACAGACATAATATATACTCGTCCTAATTTGTTTCACGTGTCCCTGCAGTGAAATGCAATAGTGACACAGTGTGCCTCTTACTCCAGTTTACCAAGAGTGGGTTTTTTTTTCTTCTTCTGTTCATTCTAGTCCGTATAGCGAGCAGAGCTCTGTAGGAATAAGCTCTGTGCTCAGGTGTTCAGCAGCTCTCTACCAGTTTGGGACCTGTGTAAAAGAAGATGAAATTAAGGCAAATAAAAATCATATTAAAGAATATTACAGCCTAACAGCCATTAGTCTACAGCTTCCTGTCAGCTTTTGATGGATTCCTCACTTAGTTCAATGAGTGGTCTAATGACATTGATAAAATCACTTGCAAACAAAAAGAAAGCCAGAGCGTTCATCTAATGCACATATGACGCCGCAAACAAATTCACTTAAGACGTTTGCAGTTGTTTATGCTTTTTGAGTTTTTTTTTATGCATTATTTACATGTGGAGAGATTATATTGCAAACAACCCCCACAGAAGTTGAAATCTTGCGCATTAAAGCAGCTTATATTTCCCCACTAACTCCCAGGGTCTTGAGCCACACTCTGACATACTAAGGGGAATTAATTTTACAAGCAGGGAGTTCCTCCTTATTGCTTCCTGCTAGTGCTAAGGCGTCTGGCTTCAAAAGTGATCCTGACATACACATGCACAATAGATGAGCTGTACGGATGCTCACAGCCCAGGAATACAAAGGCGGACCGGCAGCCAGTAGAGTCGAGTGGACTGGAAATACTTCAGTATTCACTGACCTCTTTGCTATTTCATCCTCTCTAAACTATTTTTCTAGTTTGGGGAAAACACTTTCTATCACTGTCAGGTTGGGCGAGGATAAAAACTCTCTACTAGCGGATTAGCTGTCTGCTTGCTCTTGCCGCCGTACCGCAGCAATAAAACACAGGCTTGCACAGCTCCCTTACCTTTAGTTTGAAAGCTGAAATGGGAATTGGATTTATTTTGTTTCATAATTTCAGCAGACAGTGACTCCCACTGTGATAGAATATCAAATTGTGACCATACGGATTTACAGTGGTAGTTTAACAAAAAAATGATTGTCCAAAAGTAGGGAAAAGCTCGTAACCTCGCCTCCCTTTTCCAGTAGACACATTATCCATGTGACATGAACCTTGTTTGTCTTAAATAGTTGAAACGTGCAAATAAGATGGCATATTTCACCGCACCCTGCACTGTGACAGTGTAAAAAGATATGAAACCATTCAATCTATTTAATTAAGACAGCTTAGTAGTGGCACCCAGTTGCAGGGTGTTTAAGCTAATTACAGTATTAATTACAACATTAATTAAATGACATAATTGCCTTTCAAAACAATGACTCCTGTATCCCCGGTAAGGTAAAGGGTTAATTTACTGTGGAAGCAGGCATGCATTATTTACATGCTTGGTTGAATAATACATTTAAGAAGTGGGCTTATAAATTTACTGGCACAAAGAAAAGCAAAGCTTAGCAGCTAAGCAAGGCTGATTTAAATATCTGTCTTAAATGAATATTTCTTTGAGTTATGGTCACACCACAGAGGGGTAAATCTCTTCAGCTGGTATCTGTGGAGACTCACGGGAATAAACTTCACTGTGTAAAGAAATCAAATGTGTAATTTCATTATTCGCAGCACTGTATGCAGATGTTGTATGATAAATTTAAATATTTGCAAATGTAAACACAGATATAACTTCTGTCAGTTTTCTCAATGCATTCAGATCCATATCTGGATTCTCTGTCAAGAATTTCCACCCAGCAAATCGCAGCAATGGTGTTTAATAGACTTTAACATGAAAGCTATTTATGCATTTTATATTTGGGATTTTACGTATAATAGAGAGTGGGTGTTTTTTACATATATGTCATTGAAAAAAAAGCAGGAGCGAGCTTTACAAAGAAGAAATAAACACATAGACAAAAAAGCAGAATAAGGAGTAAAAGGTAGAGCTGTGAAGGTACCATGCTGAGCCAAAAACACTTTCAATTTCCATGAAGCAGACATATGAAGAAAAAAAATTACATCTCAGTCTGACGAGTGACTAATCAAGGCAAGCGAAATGGTGCTGCAATAAATTACTCCACTGTGAAATAAACCACACAAACAGACTGATGATAATAAATGTAAATTATTTCTGGGGAGAAATTTTCCTGGTACATGAGTAATATGAACCATCAGGAAGGAGTCTTCCTTAACATTAATTACAGAAAATGACAAGTGAGCTGACAAGTAGGAAGGCTCATTATCTGAAAACATATTCACAACTTCGCAATTTGCACAAGATGGACTCCAGCTAAATTAATCTCCTTTCTTTGCATGAGCCCCTTCTAATTTTCATGTTATTAACAGGTTTGCAGTATCACTCAGTGCTTGTCACCCTAATCAGGTTTTTCGGCGTGTTCGGGAAACCGTGGTGTCATTTGAAAAGGATCAGGCCTCATAATGTGCTCTCCATCACGCGTCTGAATCTACAAGGTTGCTTTTAATAAGGTTCCTTAATCATTTCTCCTTTTTTGCTCAACTTTTGGCCTGGTTGGCTTCTATTATCACTCTTTTCGTGGAGAGGCGCCATTAAAAGAAGAGCTGGCTTATCTGAGAACAAGAAGCACGGAAAAGAAATTCGTGAGGTCATTACGTGATAGACATTTCACGTGACCTTTCAAAACCAACACGTACATGTGATCGCACAATGTTTTCTTATTTTTTTTCTTGTAATGACGCTAAGCTAATTTAAATGTTTAGTAAAGGTGCAATTTTAAAAGATGCAACAGTGACTGGGATAATTATTTAAAATGAGAAGCAGCAAACCAAAAACATGTTTTTAGATTTGCAAATACAAAAAAAAAAAAAAAATTTGACCAAAATCATGAGCAGTTTGTTTTTACTGAATATTCCTTTGCAGTACTTATCAGCTGTTTAAAAAAAGATCTTGGGGGGAAAAAAGTACTTTAATAATTGAAAGCAACAATATTATCAAGGAAGACAACACGTCCAGCTGCCATTGGGAAATCCTGATTAGAAATGATGTTTGTACATTACTGATTTCCTAAAACAACTGCATGTGTTTGTTTTTCTATCTCCTTACTTAACGTGTGTGACTATATGATGTGTAGCTTGATTACATACTGGCTTACTCTCGAGTGCCAAAACCTAACCATAAAAACTCTGAAGTTTGTTCAAACTATCGCTGCCAGTAACTACATTTTCCAGGAATCAGTGTTTCCATCACGCAAGAGAGCTAAAAATGTCACTCAGTTTCTAGTCTGCTAGTCTTGTAAACATAGTTACTGATGAGTGGTAGATAAAAAGGGAAAAAGACTTTGAATATCAAAAACAGGGAACAGTTGCTTAAACCTGTTCATACATACATACATGTATGTACTGTCAGTGATTATTTTTTAAAGATGAAACATAGCTAGAAAAACTAATTAATAGGCTATATGTTGTTAAAAATAACACTAACAAGCATAGGAAGTCAGTCTATAGATATTCTGCTAATTGGCATGTGACCTCATGTGACCCAGTGTTTAGTGTGTGCAGCCCTTCTTCGTCAACTGGTATTTTCTCTCTTCCTATAGTGAAGTTGTCTGGATGTTGAAAAACTGTGTAGAGAGAAGTGATTTATGTATTTATGCAAAGCTGTTACAATAAGTGAAATCCACCAGTAATACAGCTGCTGTTCAGCACAAAGTAGAAACATGAAACTAGCATTAATGATGATGCTGCAGGTGAGCTTTACTAAATATATTGCATACTGATCGTACTGCCTCCTGAAACAAGATGCAGTGTCAGTGAATTCGCTCTTAGGATTTGTATTATGAAGTGAAATCTACGTTAAAATTGTTTCTGCTATTGATATGTTCCAATCATCCATTGTTTCAAAATCAATCCTATTAATAAATCAATCAATCCAATTCTAACACTGCTTATCCATCTAATTTCATTACACACGGCACACCAGCAACTGTAACGGTAAGTCATTTAAGTAATGGTGCGACTCTTGTCTTGTTTGAATGAATAAATCAAAGCAAATGTAAGGTGTTCGCGTGATCTGAAAAGTCGCTGTGTTACACACCCAGTTTAATTCACAGGTAACCTCATGATAGCTGAAGCAGAAATGCAACATGTCATGCAAAATTAGTTCAGAGAGAATAAGTTTCAGAGGGAAGCAAAATGTTATGAGGGAGTCCATAATGGCAGAGGCAGCTTTATCTGTGCTGCTCTCTCTCTCACACACACACACACACTCTAATTACATTTCACAGATTGTACAACAATAGCTGCTGGTAACCTTTAGTGGATGGGCTTTTCAATAATGCAAAGTACACATTTTCATATCTATTTTTCCCACTGTGCTTCCCATTTATTAATTTGCTGAACACAATAAAACAAAGGCTCAACGTAATGTGCTCCTTTGCTCGAAAGGCACCCAACAAGATAAAAACACAAAGCCGTCTCTCCATAATGAAGAATGGGCTTGCATGCAAACCAACAGGATAATGTCTTATGTTTCCAATTTAGAAGGCCATTTGGCTAGTAACCACAAAATAGGACCTTTTGTTTCTCAAACTTTTTTTTTGTGTGTGCGCGTTTAACCATTCAAAATAATTTATAGCCATGCCACAATTTAAATTGTAACCCCAAAATAAAACACTGCATTACTCGCAGATAACACTGGAGCAGAAATCTGAAAACAAATACCGGCTCTTGCAAATGTACAGTAACATGCATTGCTAATTATTTGCTGACATGTTCCTGGAAAGTTAAAGAGATGACTGTGTTTAACCAAACATTTACCGAAGGCAGAGTTCCCCTGGATACAACGATACCTTATGAATGAATAGAAAATAAATTATTTCCATGAAGGTACAAGTGAAAATGTTACATGCCGGTAGACACAACTTTTATTGTTGTTTATTATTGTTTTATTCTTTTATTGTTTATTCGAGGAAGCTAACAGTCAGGTTGGAAAAGGCAAATATATAAGGCGAAGCCCCTGCAATATTTGGAGGAAACCCCAACAATCAGACCATCCTATATGAGGAAGTACTGAGCAAGAGTGGGAAGGAAAAACTCCCTTTTTACAGGAAAAAAAAACCTCTGGAAGAAAGAGGGTCATGGAAGGGTGGCCATGTTTTAAATCAAACTACTCTAACTGAGCACTCAAAAGGCTTCATCCACCCCAAACACATTCACACAAGCCCTTTGTTGAACATTTACACACTCAGTCACTCACACGTCACCAACGGATGCATCAGGGGTCAAATCACTGAAGAAGCATCCTTCTCCCAGTCTTGGAAAACCAACCAGCTCTACCTCCTGAGCCACAGTCAGGTCATTTGCTACAAGCAACTATGAAAGAAGGGGAAAAAAAGAAAAAGGCAAGGATAAGGATAGAGGACAGAACACACACTATGGGAGAAAAGTGTGTGTGTTGACTCCCGTCAAAAAGCTAATACATTCAGATGAAAGGTGTGGTAATAAAAACACAAAATCCAAAAAAATGTTTTCTATAATTGAAAGATCTTCTGCCTCCAGACCCACTCTTCTTCTCCTCCACCTAGATATTTTATTTCAGAAACTGTCATTTACTTGCGTCAGATATAAGACGATCAGTTATCATAGTTCACGTAGGAAAAAAATAAGTAAATAGCTGTACCTACGGATTAATGCAAACAGTCATTCAGCTGGCGTGCGGTTACATTTATAAATCTCAGTGAAGAAAAACTGTTTTGTGGCCCTTGTTCTACCAGTTTGCCTCATAACACAAATAACATGTTCCTTTGATCCAAATCAGCTATGGCAGCTGCTACAAGGGATTTTTAATTGAATGATTATTGTATTAAATAGTTGCTTTTAATGGAGCGTGCACCTCTGCAATTATTTCCGCTTTAAGAAGCTGAACCCTGGGCAGGTCTTTACTGCCACGGGCGCTTGGTTTGCTTCCAAATGAGTGGTCACTGTTGGTGTGGAGTCAGCCTTTCACCTGCAAAAGAAACATACAGAAGACCAGACTAATAAGCCTGAGAAATGTAACCCTCTATGGCAAACCATATTTTTGGTGATTACACTGTACCTTAATTAGATTTTTTCATTTATTTACTTATTTTGTAACCCAAAACACCTCAGTGTTCGGTTAAATAATGAGCAGCAGAGGGTTTGACCTTTGACCTGGGGGTGGTGCAATCCTATCTGGTGCCAAATCTGCATAAGACGCAGTGCTAGCTACAGCTAATACTAATATTATATTTGTGCCCATTTAAATTGAAAAAAGAATATTTAAAAAATATGTGCATGTTCAAGAAAATCTGAAGAATTATTTTTAGTTGTTTAAAGAAAAATTCAGATTGAATTTGTTTACTAAAACAGCCCTTCTTGGTTTGTTGCCTCAGCGCAACATTGTGCAGTTAGATCGTGGTGCTACGTGGTAAGCAGCGGTTCTAAATTCTGGTCCTTGGGACTGCATGTTTTAAGATTTTAGATGCTTTCCCACTCCAAAACACCTGATTCAAATGATCGATCTGTTATCAGCCAGCTGCAGCACATAATACCGAGTTGGTCATTTGAGTCAGGTGTGCTGGAGCAGGGATTGGGATCAGTTTTTGAGAGCACTGAGTGATGGAATTGTAAGCAATCAAATCATTCACTAAAATGAGCTTTTTATGGGAGGAAAGGATTTGATTGGCCAGTTAGAGTCACAAGGTAGTAAAGTCAGTGAACTGGATGAGAGTGACAGAAAGTAAGAGAGGATCCCAGAATCTGGTCTGAGGAACAGTTAGAAGATCAGGGCTCAGTTAAGGGCTGTAGATATGTGATGTGTGTGGATAAGCAATAGTGTGTGCATTCAAATGATGATGATGATGATGATGTGTGTGTGTGCGTGTATGGGGGGTTGGGGGCAGGGAGCTTTATGGAGAGAAGACTTTATGAGGGGAGATGTAAGGTACCAGGATATAATTGTATTCAAAAAGTCATAAAGTTCCACACAGAGTAGTTAGACACATTCAGACACATGCAAACATAACCCGTGCATCAGCACAGGCACAGACACACAAAAAACACTTAGTTATTTGTGATTTGTCACAAATATAAGCAGGTAATTTATACATTTCATATAAATCATCTACTGATTGAAAGGTTGGTGGTTCGATCCCTAGCTGCTCCAGGCTGTATCCCAAAGTAACCTTGGGCAAGATACTGAACCCTAGTTGCTCCCAATGCATTCATCAGAGTGTGAATGCCTGTGTGAATGTCAGAAAGGAAGCACTTACATGTAGAAAAGGTGCTTGTATGAATGTGTGTGTGTGGGTGAGGCATGGATGAGACATGTTGTAGAAAAACTTTGAGTAGAAAGTCAGTAGAAAAGCGCTATAGAAAAGGCAGCTCATTTACCAGTTATGTAGCAGCATGAAACACTTACATGAAAATCACTTTGATGTTTGTTAAAATAAAAATGAAAATTTTGAATGAATTTGTCGTTCTTCTCATAAATTTACAAAATGAGTATATACAAAAAACTGTGACACTGTAATACCCTTATTGCTCATTGTTCCATTGAGGTAAGGAGGGGGGGCACTAATTTATTGATTCATATATAAAGAAGAAGCCCCCACCCCCCATAAAGTAGGGTGAAACATTTCTTTCTCTGAAAAACTAAAATTCATGCCATAGAGGGTTAACTAAATATTTAAAAATACACGTACTGTGTAAACACAGCACAAATCCTTGGCTGTGACTTGAACCTGGCAGCAAGAGATTCACAGCACAGAAGGCCCTTTGAAGTTATGTGACTGCTTTGCAAGTATAAAAAAAGAAGTCTAATAACTACTAATAGAACAAATCTGAATAACTTCCTTAATCCTGTGATATTTTTCTATGATAGGATCAATATTTGCCAGAACAATTCCCTTATCTACACAGTGTGATGAAATATTGAATGTATGAAAGAGGTGATAATGTTAGTCATAGTCTTCTTCTAAAGCCAAGCACGATCCCAGATTATGGGATCATTTATGAAAGATTCTGCTGTTGTCTGCGAAGATATTTTTCCTGACATCAGGAAGATGGAAAGCCCACATGATCAAACATAGGAAAAATACACTACTGCAAATGCATTAAAGGAGGATTCGGTGCTAAATTCTCTTCATTTTGACTGCTAGACTGAGAAATATAAAAACCCGTGCAAATGTTTCAATCCCTCAATATGAGAAAAACAACAATTGCGGCAACATCTCAATCAAAGAAAGGAGCCTTTGAATGAAATTATCAAGTAAGAAAGCTTTTGTATATTATATGCGCAATAAATCAGACTGTATAAAAGCCATTCATGTTATGTTGTCACGTTTTTCGGGTTAAAATGCTTTAACTTGAGCTCTAATCCAACAGCTGATACATTTCTCTGTGAAAATGTCCTGGCAATTTTCTTGGCATTTCGCTGCTGCCAAATCATGTGAGTGCTAAAGACATGTAAGTAACACATTGTAGAGAAGTAACAACTACTGTGGACAATGCATTCATGACTAGATGTGCGTCTAGTGCTTGAAAAGATAATGTCTTAAGAACATAACGCATACCCCACTCATGATAGGTGGTTTTTGTATTTGTTTGCAGCTTGCATTCAGTAACTAATGTGTTTCCACTTAGTTTTCACAACTGCTTAAAAAGGAAAATATCTGAGCATACACCAAATATTCCAACTCATAGTTTGCCAATTTTAAAATACAGTTTTATTAAATTAATGAATGCAAAAATGTTGTTGTTTTGGAAATTCTCTTTTTTGTTGTTTTTACTTCCGCCACACTGAAGTCGTTAAAACCACAGCCGCAAGTTAAACAAAAGGGACTTGTGCAAATCAAGGAGTTTTGGGTTGACTCCATTACCCATTCTTTATAAGCTAGAATTAACTGTATGACAAGGATTTTTCTAAAAACAACCTACTCTGCTGTATTGGTATGTTATGGAAGCCCGTTTCCGCCACTGAAAAAAAAAAATCATCCATAGCTCAAAATTTTGAGTTATTTTCTCAAAATTTTGACTTATTAACTCAAAATTTTGAGAAAAGTAACTGCAATCAGTAATCTAGGTGAATGACGTCATTTCCTTGTTACCCGGAAGCTGAAGCCCTCAGCTACAAACGCTACAGCTAAGCTACGAGTATTACAGCCAGTCATGAATGCACAAATTGCTGAGTATTTTCAGCGTGGCTTCACCAATGATTAAATCCTTGTGTTACTAGCTGAATCACATGACGTTACTATCAGCCAACATACTCTCGAAAGCCCCAATTTGTTGCGATCCTGTTTTGAGTGCACATTCCTCTGCATCATATCCTGTCACTCACATAGATTACTGATTGGCAGAGCTAACTCGAAATTTCAATTTATTAACTCAAAATTTCGAGTTAATAAGTCGAAATTTCGAGAAAGATAACTCGAATTTTCGAGTTATGGATACTTTTTTTTAGTGGTGGAAATGGGCTTCCATAGTATGTAGCTCCATAACAGCCATCATACCCTCCAAAAGCAGCTATGTAAACTCTTTCATAGTAGGCTAATTTTTTCAGTATGATTTGTTAGCTTAGCAGAGACAGACTTGTATATGAACACATAAATGGAAATCTGACAGTGGTGGAGAAGAAATCATTTGGAAACTACATGGATTCATGTGAACACAAAAGCGTACAAACCACATAAATGCTAAAAAAAAATACTCTAATGTTTACATTTTCACAATTATGGTCCTAGTATTTAAATCTCGTGTTCAAAGTGGCTGCTGGCTGTGTCTGTGGCCAGTGAAGTAGGAGCAACATTAAGTACAGACAATATTATTTCCTACCAAGTATCTTTAGGTCACACAGGACCCATTTCACATTTCACTGTCTTTGATTTAATAATGCACCCATACTCTGGAAAATGAGGAACACGAGTGATCGCTTTCTTACTTTTCTCTGAAGTTAGCTTGTCATCGCTCTCTCCTCTCTTTAACAGCCATACCCAAGCTTAAGTCCACCCTATTCCCACAGTCACTCTAAAATCCATCACCACACATCTCTGTCAACTCCGGAGAGACATGGAGTCGGGTGCACTGAGTTGTCCGTGCTCACCCAAGCACCAGTGGACCTCCGATGGGGAAATGCTTGGCTGCAGAGGAACCTGCACGAAATTAAATTCTTCACTTGGCTGACTGGGGTGACTCGTCCTGGTCTGCCGGCCTGTTCCTTCATTATTCCTGGGCTGATAACTGACTGAACGGGATGTCTTGTCTGTTTAATGCCAGCTCAGCTGCTTCATGGGAGGAACGGGCTTGTCACTCTCCGCTATAACACACTGTATTACCATCTCCACTTCATTTATTTGGCTCAGATTTTGTACGGCCGTCAAGACACCCAAGCACCCACCCCCGCCCCCCTCTACCCCAAAAGACACTTGCAATTCTCCACTGCTCAACCTTCTGCATCTTTTAGGAAACTATTCAAAATAACCTGTCTAAAATTTTCATTAAAATGTCATTTAGATGTCAGCCTGATGACTTGGATTTGAAACAATAAAGGTGACTTTAATTGTAGTTCGTCATACCCCCATCTACTTCTCAATGAGCAGCGCTGGTCGGCAGATTCTTCTTACTATGTGCCTTTTATTAGTGGTTAAAAACACTATCTTTTAAGGATTAAAGCACAAAAACAAAGTAATAAAATTTACCCACTGACCGCAGCAAATACCCTATAAGCGCACAGTTTGCTGACGCAGGGCCAGACAGGAAGCTTTGCTCCCCTGCATTTATGAGCGTTGAGTTAAAGGTTTCTGCATGAGGGTACCGCATGATTGAATGTTGCGATATGGAAACACGGGCAGGCAGCCGTTGTCAAAGACACGGCTTGCACTTGACCCACCAACACTCAGCGCCTGGCCCCCACCACTTTAGAGTCTCTAGAAATGGCTTTTCTCGGCTAGCTTTGTGGCATTTGCAGAATTAAAATGAATATATCCTTTCCTAATGCACTGGTATGCAGTATACTAATCATAATTCATCGCCTTAATGTAGGCTTTTAAGTGCACATGCTAGTGTTGAGCCTTTAGTGCTCATAAAGGCAAATCAATGGCAAATGCTATTGTCTTATTGGCACACAGTTGCTCAACATAGAGAATCAAACATAAGCTTGCTTTGGAGCAAAAGCATCTCAGAGAGGAGGGTAATGAGAGTTGGAAAAAAAGGAGAAACCACTATTTGGAAGTCATTAAACATCCACCGCCCACTCTTTTTGTGTAACCTCAAAGCCAATACCATTGTGGGACAAAATGCTTTCAAATGTGACAATTGATTGCTTTTTGGGTTAGTTGTTGGTTGATTTCATAATTGGTATAATTTTTCACAAGTACATGAGTGTCATGTCATGATAGGCTTTACAATCCTGGTAATGCAATGGCCCGTAGTTCAACCTTAAGATCAATAATGTATTAAAAACCAAGAGCTTATTGAAATAATAGAAGGGTTTTCGCCAGGGAAGAAAGGCAAGGAAAGAAAAATGCACCAAAGAGAAGAGTTTGATTCCGAGCCAGGCCTTCATTGTGAAGTGCATTGTTTTTATGCCAGTGATTTTACTCCAAGAAATAAAGGGACAGAGAAAGTCTTAGTGATGTGAAAACTCTGGGCTCAGTGGTATTGATGCAGAGGACAATGTGCATAAAGCAGCACTTGATATTTCAGAGCCCAGAAGAACTGTAAAACCAAAACTGTGAACACAAACTGTTCATTTTTTCTTATTTGGATAGCAGTCGGTGTGTTGATGAAGTAAACGATCCCAGACCGTTTTGCCTACACAGGTCATTATTTGCAGTACCTCATCAGTGTATAACATTTGGCAATCTGTGGTTCCCTGCTGCTATCTCTCTCTGTTGGATCTCCCTGTTTTGACAGTGTTTGAGAGAAGAACACTCTGTGAGGTGTCAGGTGAAGACTATATGTGACAGATTTGGAGGGGAAATCAAGAGAAGACAAACAGGCAGCTAAATGCCTGGGAAATATCTCAGCGCTCAGACAGAAGGCGATAAGTGCTGTTGACGTGGACATGACAAGCTAGCAACAGTAAACCTCAGGACACGCAGTCCCACCGGAGGCCTGGGAGTGGACACAGATCTCCATGACTGAATGCTGAATGCGCTTAACGGAAGAAAATTAACAAGAAGTGGGAAGCCCCCATAACCACACACACACACACACACACACCCACACACACACACACATATCCAACGTCAAGCGCCTCTACCTTTCTACTGTAAGCTCTTTGATATTTCCCTGTTTCTCACTGACAGTCAGCTTTGGTTTTGATCAAAGTTTGATTTCTTGGGACATATCTGATACATACTATGAAAGCAACACAAGCACACATAGAGGTACAATGTATCTAAACTTTAATTGTTGCACAGCGGTATGCTGAACAGGGCAATGACAGGAATACATCGCTTTCCCACACTAGCAACAAATAAAAAGGTAAAACCATGCATTAGAAATCATACAATGTGTAAAGTTTCTTCATACTGGTGTTGATTTCTTTTCAAACTGGTTGTGGCGGGTCGGTGTCAGTGTGTGAGACTGACAGAGGAAAGGGAATACTGCGCTTTCATTTCGACTGCATCAGAAAACCTTGCTTTTCTGTCCTAAACACTGAGCAGCTCAGTACAGAATCTGTATCATGTAAAGGAAATTAAAATAAATTTTTTTATCAAACCAAATAAATATAAAAGAGACAAAAAAAAATTCTAACTTTGCACTTTGTTGTTATTTGCTGTGGCAAAAAGCAACCAATTTACTTAAATTGTGTACAGGCGTTATTAGTATTTATACATATTTTGTCTTCTCATTGGATTTTATTTTGTACTTCTACTTATTATACTAATTTTTGCTACATGGAGCTGAAATACAAAATTCTAATGCTCTGCACATTTAAAAATGTAAGTGTGTTTCCTGTGAACATGGCTAAATTAGAATAGAATAGAATAGAATAGCTCTTTATTGTCTTTGTTACAAAAACAATGAAGGGCAGTTTGGCATCTCTCCATGTGTGTGAAGTACACAATAGCATAAGTATTTACACAATAACACAGACAAATTTACATTTACATTACATGCAATAAATTGCATGTCTTTTTGTGTGTTTGTTTTGTTTTTCAAATTACTTTAATCCTAAATTGAAGAAACCTCTGCATTGAGGTTTTACACCCCTGAAAGCAAAAATGGTTCAGCAGTAGTCTGTGTCAACTTAAAGGACTGGTGTTGTTATAAAAGCTCTGAAAATAGTCTGAGAACTCAAAGTGAAGCAACCATAATGCTTACATCATTTTATCCACAGCCCAGAGCACTTATCTGGGCTTACTTATTATCAAAGTAAAAGAGCAGATTCCTTTCTGTTAACCTATCACAAAGTACTGAAAAAATACTCCATGCATGTACTTATTGTATGGCAGGTGATATCATCTGCAATTGTTGTTGAACTTCAAGGATGGATATTCTAAATTATTTTAGGATATATATTTGTGTAGCATTGAATTGCTTCATATTTAATACTTGTTTTATAAAAACAAGGTTACAGTACAAATAATTAAAAGTAACTAGTGAATCTGACTTGGGCAAATGTGGTGCATTATCTTCTCCTTCAATGCAATGTGATAAAAATAAAAACTGTAAACTGCCACATATGGTTGTGAAAGCAATATCTGTATATGACATGTTGCTATTAATAAGTATGGTAAGATTTGACACAATAAAATAAAGACGGTAAACAATAGACACAACCTGCCTAAAACAAGCTAACATGTTACACAGGTAGGGGAAGTGAAACGTGTTCTTTATCAATGTCCCCATAGTTACAATTCTAATTTAATGCTAAAGCCACATGAAGCTCACAGGGCTTTATGGCAATAACTGTGTATTATTTTTACACCAAATCAATAGAAATCTGTGAAGCTGAAAGTATGTTAACAAAGTTCATCACTAACGTACAGGAAACATGTGCAACAGTTTCAAAGTAGATGTAATTAAAATCAAAAGCAGCAGCAGAGAAATCTGTAAAGAAAAGAGACAAGATGACACTTTATGAACAGTTGGAGCAGAGGCCTGCTATCCAAATGAATTAAAAAAAATATCGACAAACACCAACACTAATGTGACTACTCTAATTAGTGCTGTTATTTAAGATGCAGTCAATTAATATGGCTTATTTTTTTGCATAGCTCGAAAGTGAGCTAGCGAGCAAGCTAGCTAGCCAGCGAGATAGATGGAATCAAAACACTTAGCTAAACATGCTAAGCCTCTGTGCTAAGAGAAGGCTGCTCCTTTAATAATAGTAAAAAGGAAACATTCCTTATAATGATTAAAGTCAGGAGTACCTGGGATATTTTCCCCCCTTTTTTCCCAACTTCAGTCCTCCCACTGGAATGCTTGTGCCACTGTCTAAGATAAAGGAACTGCTGTATGGGTAAGGTTAGACCTAGCCTGCTTATTTTGTCAGCATTCTAGTGCCTTTTCAATAACACCGACATCACACAGCATCCACCTGAGATGACACTAGTCCAACCAAATGTATAATGCCTAAAAACTGATGCATGTCCTGGTTTGAAACGTCTGGCCAGAATTGCATCGTGAATCAAAATTGGGGTAAAACACTTGAATTACAGAGCACAACTGTGATGTTTTCCCTCCTGGACTGCCAGATCATGAATATATATTGCATTATGAAGATGTGATGACATTTAGAGCAATCACATTTAACCCTCTTCTCTTGTGCCTCTGTTTCTCCTCTCTCCACTAATGCATTTTGCAGCAAGGAATGCATCTTAAAAGATTCAGGGAGAAATGTCAGCCAAAGCAGACACTGCTTGAGAGCTAGGGTCATTTCAGACTGGTTTTCTGAATTCTGGAGAGCACACACACACGCACACACACAGATACACACACAAGGGTGCTCTATCCTTCACTATCTCGCCATCCTCACCCACCCTTTCGGGGTTTTTTTCCTATTTCACTCTGCCTCAGCCCCCTTCTCCTCTAAATATTTCTGTTGGTTTACCCTTGCCCGTGTGGCTGTGTTGGAGGTAGCAGAAACGCACTACCACGAGAGAGAGGCTTGACCAGTTGGGCGCTGTCTCCCACCTCATTACCAGATGCAAATGAAACGGGTACACATGTTTAATATTTAGTGGCAGCAGAAATGTCAGGCTGGCACAAGATGGAATTAAACAGCACTGTCAGCGCAAGTGAACTCAAGGCTTTCTCAGCTATTTCACTTCATATTGAGTTACTGTCACAATTTATTTCACAGCGGTGGGACGACTAGTGTGAAAATGTTCTGTGATGCCTTTAAGGATGGAAGGGGAATCAAGGAAGAAGTGTGAAGGGTATTGTTCGGATGAGGCTTTGTATTTATTTCTAAGCTCTGTGACAAAGCTTTTTTGTCTTAACAAAGCACTACTATTCTTCAAGATTTTATTTCTCCCCCTTCCTTTCTTTTAGATTATCGTGGTTGCGTTTCCGTTTCATTGGATAATATTTAGATTCAACACAAAAGTAAGAGCCAGCAAACTCACAGTGTTGTTAAGTAAAGTATGCACACTGGACTGCTGAGCTGCAGACCTCCCAAGAGGGGAGAGTGCGGTTTAACAAATCCTGATGATCTATAATCATATCAAATATGTCATCCGGGCTACGCCATTAATTTGTGGAGGATTTAAAGCAATCTGGCTTTGACTTTTAACACGGAAGTCACATATAGAGAAAAATATCATATGTTCAAGAACAGTGGTCGAATGTGCTGTCTACGAAATGACGTCCGATTGGATTTTGCGCTCCTGTCACCACACGCAGTTGCATATTATCAGACTCAGGGCTAAAGCAAGTTAATGTTCATTCTAATCAGCATGGCAGAAAACACAGGGACCCATAGGGACCTCATTAAAGATACTGTACATGAGACGTTTATCTTTGCAGCACTGGCAAAAGTCCACGCATCAATTTATTCTGCAAAAAAAGAGGCACAAGCCAGATTGCAGTATATGTTTAGTTGTTATTGAATGTATAGCAAGAAATTTGGAATCTGAATTTTGTCTCATTAACAGGGCTTTGCGGGAGATGAGCAGGATGATGGCAAGTTTAGATTAAAGAGAAAGAGGGACCTTGGAAAAAGAGCAAAAAGTTGTATTTTTAATTAATTAAAGCATTACCGAGCTATATTGTATGACTGAATGGGAAATGAGAAAGTTTTGCTGTGGACAGGCAGTCAATGAACTCCCACTGCCTTCTAAAAAAAAAAAAAGAAAAAAAGAGAAAAAATAGAAGCGTTTCATTATTCCAAGGTGAAGGCTTTAAAACAGCATTTTAAATGTTACCCCGCTGTTCAAGATCATGAAAACCTTTAATTTCATGCAAATGAACAGCAAGGAGCATGGAGCTTAATGTAAACGAATGCTTCTTTTGTACTGTTGTAGAAGTGAGCTGGAGAGAGAGAGAGGCCAGGAAGAAAATTCCCAAGGATTCTTTAATTGCTATCTGAAATTATGTAAATCCCTCTGCTAGGCTGAGTGCAATTATCCAGCGCCTCTCGCTGCCAGCTTTACTAATGTCTAACAAAATATCGGTGGCTGACATTTAGACGTGGTAATGCAAATGAGATTTAATTTTTCTTCCAAGACAAAGGGCAGTGGAAAGATCACACCATTTTATACAATAAAGGCTGGAAAAAAAAAGTAGGGTTTGCAAGATGACAAAAAATGTTGATCAAGAAATGAGCCAAGCATTGAAGACCATTTTATATTTCGTAGCGCCAAATAAGATTATTCTTTATATTCTGGACTATTAATCTATTTCTGTTGCCACGGCGAGGTATGCTGCGAGCAGCAGACATTTATTTAGGCGCAGAATTAATTGCAGCGTGTGCCTCACTTTTAGTAATGATATGGGAAACCCTCCCAACTCCCAATTGTTAGAACACGTTCCTGCCATGGCTGTGATGTTGGACTGTTTGGGTCACGTTTTTCCATTTATCTCCCCAGGTACAAAGATGGATGTAGGCCAGGCACTGCAGCCTGGTGAGACTCCCCTGTGTGCAGCTCAGAACACCTGTCCCGCTGTGTCTTGGCACCTCCAGTCTTTACCAGGCCAAGGAGAAGCACCATGTCTTCCCCCAAGCCACCGTCTCCCGGGACCCAAAAGGAGCAAGTCGAGGTGGAACTTAGGGACCAGTGTTTACTGGGAGATCTGCCACCCAAAACTGCATTTCTTAACCAGAAATCAAATTACAAGCTGCTGACATGGAAGAAAACTGGCTATTAATATTTTAGTATGGATACTGTGTGCAAGATACCCCCAGCTGTGAGCACTCTCAGATGAAGGGGGGGGGGGAAAATACAACATTGTGATACACCAACAAGTACCTGTCTAGTGTGCTTCTACTGCACCAGCATATGACAACAAAGCTACTACTGAATGTTGTGGCAAAAAAATAAGCAGATTAATGATGCACACTTGTAGTTTTTGCAGGTAGTGTCTTGTGATGCTGCTATGGGAGAAGCCTCAGTTGTAATAAAACATGATAATATGAAGGTTTGTTCCTTTATGGGTTAAAAAACACTCATTCCTCAAGCCAAATAAGGGAGCTACAGTAAAGATTAGCTGTTTTTCTTAGCTTGCGAAAAGTTTTAGAGGTACATGGATCTTGCAGGATAGCAGTTTAAGTTGCTAACTAACATGGTAAGAGCATTTTTTTCTCAAAATCATTTCAATTCAATACAAAATTTTTGTTTTTGCATCTTTTAATGCCAAGAATCCACTTTATAGAGTACTGAAAAATGTGTCAAACTTTGACATACAGATATTCTGATTTGCTAAATTGCTTTTAAATGGGCTGTTATCATCGGTCTGCGCCATATAGGGAACAAATCATCGCAGGTCACAAGAAATAGGCTTTGAAAATTCACCACACGGGACCTTTATTTTGTTTTGGAGATGGCCTGTCCCACAGAAAGCTTCATCGCGCATGCTAATGTCCTCTCTGGATCTGCAACTACTGCTAATGTGCTGCATTTGTAGGTATTTACTATTGTATCTAACCCCCACTGCACCTCTATCACCCTCCTTCTCCTGCTCATCTCTAGGTTTCTAACCTCCATCTTCCCTGCCCCTCCACCACCCGTACATCCATCAGAGCGCTGTCATGGTAGAGGGGCTTCGATGCTCCTTCCTGATGCGGCCATCAAGGCCCTCCATCTAACACAAGCCGACACATCATAATAACAGTAAGAGGCCTTTCCTGTCCAGTGTCATGCTTGGAGAGATTAGTTCCCCTCCACAAAACCCAGGTAATTTGCTTTTGCTGAAACACATTTGTAGATCGTATTCTTTCAGGTTAACTAGTTCATGAGAAGAGATGAGACACTTGCTGCACAGTATTTGCTCCTTTATGCCATTACTCCTCTCTCACAGTCGCTTTAAGTACAAACCAAACAGCTTTTTGCTTTATAGTTTGAGTAGTTGAGTGCATGGATTCAGTCCTTTCAGGATTTTTTTCTCTTTATTTTGGATACACAAATATTGTACTCGAATGTTTAACTACATAGAAATGCAATCAATTTAATAAGAGAAGATTTCTATTTTACTGTAGAGAAGGAGACCACACAGGCACAAATTTACAAAGTTTTTTTGTTTTTGTTCTTTTTTACAAATGTCTTTATTTTCCTCTGACACAGACAAGTTAGAATATGTCACCGACTTCATATAAATCCTTCTGAGGCTCTGATGTAAAGGCTGTCAAATAACAATTTTAGTCTGAGCTTTTAAAGATATATATATATATACTTTCAACAGAAGTTTACTTTGAATATATTCTGTGACTAGGTCTTTTGAGCAAGACTTAATTTCCTCGGTTCTAATGTCTCTTTCATTCTTTATTAATCACTTGCACTAAATCCTCGCTGTGTATGAATGGGCTGTGCTCTGTGTCTTCTCACATTTGCTGCATGATCATATTTCATAAACACTGCATTTGAATTTTTATGTACAGAGTATGCAATATCCATGATAAACTGAATATGTAAATAGGTAACCTTTATTTATGAGTCCCTGCCAGAGTCGTACTCTTAAGTATTACTTTGGATGATAAGATGGATAGACAAAAATGTTAGTTAGGGGAATTCTTGTGTGGCCGTGGAATGATTGATAATTAACAGGTTAATCTATACAGGCTGGAGGTTATATTTCAACCTGCTTTCATATATATATTTTTTTAAATGTAGAATAAAATAGATGATGTGGGGTTTTAAAAAAAATTCAAATCACTGGCAAAAATACAACTTTTAATAATTCCTTTAAAAAGAGACAAAAAAGATGTGTTTTTATGCTGCTTACTTACTTCTATTAGGATGTATAACACTGCTGTACTGAGCCGAGAATATCTACTAATTTACTTGAATGAATTACCCGGGGAAGTACCTAAAACTAGTCTGGTCTGTATCTTTTAGTCACACATTTAATCCCAATGCTACATTCCATTACATTTCCAGGCTGTAAGTGCCTTGGAATTACCCATCACATCCTGAAGGATTCCTTTTTGTTATTGTTTAGAGAGTGGTTAGCATGCCGAGGATGCTCCAAATGCGATTTTACATCCACTTATGGAAATCCATTGTTCCTTGAACATTTCCACATACAAACCAATATATGCTTTTCTGAGAGGTCTAAGACCTCAATTACATCAAAGGCAGTTTGTCCTGCTGCTGGGCTGCCTGTTAAAGGGCTTAAACAACTGTGTCAATGCTACCCCCTTGTGACCGCACTGCAGCAGAAGAATTTCTTCGCAGCAGCCTTTCAGTGCAAGAAATATGGTTGAATTCAACAAAACAGGAATGCAATGAAAAAGCAATATTTTTACTCTGTATCAAATATCTTGAAGGACTTTGGCTCTAAAATGCAAATAGTTTCTGCAACACTGCAACATTTTTGCCCATTGTCGTGCACGGATAATTCTATCTAACACACCTATGTTACAATAGAGCCTGTGTTTTGAAGGGCAATTGTCTGACATCTTCATCACTGTTTGAACTGTGAAGCAGTGAATAATAAAGATTAAAAGAAAGTGTGAGAGGTGTTATTTGCACAATAGGAATTGAAATGTGTCATCGCATCACCCGTTGCATTTGTAGCTCCTAGATCTCTTTCATTAAAACCAAAGACGTCTAGAAAGTTGCTATGATGACGTGCAGACAGATGTGCATGTCAGAGCCATGAGAGGGAATATTTTGGAGGGCACTCCTCCCGCTATCCGAGCCCCGAGAAGAGAAAAGCATGCAGTCTTTTATTGTATGGACTTGAAAAGAAATAATTAGACACAGAGATATATAATTCTGCAAAGCTGCATGGCTCACTTGTCACATGTGGCAGAGAGAAAAAGGGGCTGAATTCTCTGAAGTGCAGTTTGCCATAGGCCGCCACTTTTATTTTCTCAAGTTTGCTCTACCTTCAAAGACACTGCGTGGGATGAGGAAGTTAGAGCGCCCGGGCTTTTTTATTCTTTGTTATCGTAAGAGAGTATTGAGAAATAGGGAAGAGGAAGGATTTTTACAAATATTAGTATTTCATCTTAAAAATGAAGCACATTACAAAGCAACATTTAATTAAAACATATTGTTCAACAAATATATTACAGAACTATGTGCTATAACAGATGTATAGTGTTTAACAGTTTGAATAATTACTAAGCAATGCCACACCAGCATGTTTTAAATTTGTATTATTCTCTCTCTGTATAATTATGGCGTATGGTTTAAATTACAAAACAAGATTCTGATTGAAACACTGTAAAGGAAACAGAGATGACATTTTTCATCAACTTCACAGAAAAGTCAGAGGGAGTCGATCATCAATCAGAGTGGATGTGCCAATACTAATAAGCATAGCCTACTGAGAGAGCGGTGATTTCAACATAGGCCAGGGAACAAGACAAATAAGACATACAATTGAATTTTTTTTGTTATATTTTCACACTTTCATATTATTAAGTAAAGAACAATTCGCATTTTATTTTTTAATCTACTCAATTTAAATGAAAGCTTATAATGTTGCTACGAAACTACAAAGCAAAAGAGATGCTTTGCCTATAATTCACTGTGAAACATGAGGCCATATTAGAGGGGGCTGCACTATGCTGACATCTCACACAGCCCCGAGGTTAGGCCGTGTCAATCACAGGACATGTGATTGCAGGAGTCCCCGCCTGCCCTCTCATCGACACCTCCCATCGACTTTCCTTCATGCAGATCAGTGAGCCTAAACCATTTCATTCAGGGTGACCCACCGTCTCCCTCCACACTGGACAGGTTGATTTGTGCCTTGCTGGCAGGCTTCAGCAGAGCTATGACTTTTATCCACTTAAGTATGTATATTTTACCTGACTGTATGGTTCCATCTCTCATTAATAGTCAGTGCACACCAGGAAGCATGGCTCCTAGCAACGTGTACAGTATGCATGCAACCAAACAATGTTCACTTTCAAAGAAGAGAAATAGTGTTTGATTTTTTTTTCTCTCCCCCTGACCTTAGGTCTGTGTGTGTAAACATGTGACCTAATATCATGCTACCGCGCTGTTATTTATGTCATATAATCATTTCAACTCCCTCAGGATGCAGTCGGCACACAAACATGACCAAAATACATATTTAGATTTATTTGTCTGCAACTGTCCAATAAAACATATCCTTTGCATTTCCATCTCTGGGCTTTAGTCCCAGTGGGAGTTGCTGGCTGAGAAATGTTGTGCTTTCAAGCTTCAGGGAACAGCAATGTGAGCAATGTTCAGGGCGGGGGAATAAAAAAAAAAAAAAAGTGGTACGCTGCCTAAGTGTTGTACTATAAAGAGAGAAGAAGTAGGTTTTCACATTCCAAAAGCCTCCAAGGGTTTTAGCTCTGCAGTGGAATGTGGGTGCAATCATCATACTCATCTCAGGAGAGACCAGACTATAGCAGGCTCCCAACCACTCACTCAGTCTCTTTGTCTCATTTTCCTTTTATTTCCAAGTCTCCGTCCTTTTACTTTGACCGTCTCTTAATGCTCACTAAAACCGTCCATGTTTTCTGTCAAGGCGAAGTATTTTGAAATACCCAAACGAGCCTCGGTTATGTCGCTGTCGTTCATGGAAATAAAATGTACAACTGCGTAATGAAACAAGTCGATTATAAAAGCGGAATGAAATATTTTATGATGTGCTTATGAAGAAGAAAGGAATGTCTTGATGAAAGCTGTGCCCTTCGGTGCGCTGCGGATTTCATCCTCATGCCATCCACACATGTTTTAGGGTGTTTGTGGGAGGAGAGGCATCCCCTCTGTGACCAGAGTCATAAATGAATTACTATAAAAAGGGTTACTCAAGGGCTAGATGGCTTTTACGTAATTGTGCTGTGGTGAAACGGGGTAAGGGTCTTTCCATAAAATTTCAATAAATTGTACATTTTCTCAATGACTTGTTGCCCCAGCGAGCGGCACATTGAGAACACTAGACTTGAAGAAGTGGACTGCAAATGCCGGCATAGGCAGTGTTATATTGAAATGTGAACTGTTAAAAGGGTAGCAATATGCTTTTTTTCCCCCCTGTAACGAACGTATTTAGGCTTATTTAAATTGTCATTGGAGGTCATGTGTGACATCTGTGTAAAAATTGACTGCTAAGTGCACCTCATATTCACAGAACATTATAGGGCTAAATGAAATTCATGACCAAGGCTGCCATTCTCCCTTGAGTAAATCTAAACCCCTTCTCATTGGATATGCCTTTAAATGCAACGCCAAGTTAACTATGTTACAATATAATACACTTGTAGCTTACATGTTCTCATTTACCTCAGGAAACTAAACCAAAGCAGTTGGCTTTAATCATTCTGGTGCTAACACATGTAACACCTTGTTCTTGTATATAACAGTACATGTTTTGGGACTAAAGCAACAACCAAAGATAAAATAGAAAAACAGTAAATTAACAGGCTGGACTCTGTGGGTGTGGCTTAATCAGATGTGCCTGACATCATCCTTATCAGTTCATGGGACCCCAGAAATATTAAGGATGCTGGGTAAGGAAATAGGTTTGCAGGCACTTTGAAGTTGTACGTGTGTCACGTTAAATCACAATTGCGGTCATTTTCAAACTAACTGTTATTAAAACGTTCAGTCCTACCTCTTGGCTGACAGCCGCTCTCTGAGTATCTGGAATATTGGTTTCTCACACTTTCCGTAATTAGCAATGATCAAGAGGAATTATAAACAGCAGTTAACATCATTGTACTCCTCAATGACCTTGATAGATGGTCAATTATAGTGATCAGGTCACGGCGTTTATTGGATTTAAAGTGGCAGTGATGGGCCCTTTTGGCCTAGCGTGGGTAATTATCACATTTATGCATGATTTAAGACGACAGTGTATAACAAGAAAGGCTTGACTTAAATTTAATCATTTTCTTATTTATGCATTTATGCAAAAGTTGACAATGGGCAACCATGAGTGGGAAAATTAGTGGGAGACCCACACAAAATATAGACACCAAGCTGGATGTGACATATTTGATGTGTAATGTATTGCTTCCACATGGGCGCATTAGTTTCTTCCTTGTATTCTGAACATTATACATGCATACATATATATATATATATATTTATGAATGTGATGTAATTCACTTTAATGCATCAAAACTTTATTTTCAAATTGCACCTAAACTTGCTTGCTTTGCATTTTATTGGTACTTCCACAGGCAGCTGTATTTCTGAAAAAACAAACCCAAAATAAAACAAACTGCTCAGAGTAAAACATCTCCTGGTCAATAGTCTTTAGCTGTGCTAGCAGTGGGAATCTGCCAATAGAGGGAGGATGCTATATACCGATCACAGCTGTCAATACATTTTTTCTTCTTCCCCATCATCCATTATTCTGTTCCTGTTGCACTCAAAAAAGGCATCTCGCCACTCTTGCTTAGGCAGCCGCAGACAGCTTTTTGTATCTAGACACCTGAATATGATCAACGGAAAATCTGCTGCTCAGCTCCTCTGGTAACGCAGGGAATACATCAGTGCCTTGTTTATTTACTTTTCCACATGCCAGAAAAGGTCAGAGTCAGAGTATTATACTGCACGGCCAAAGCAGAACTCAACAAAAGCCCAGCAATGAAAACAATATCATCCATATTTTAAACAGCTGGCACCAAACAGAGGGAGTCTTACACTAGGGTGCCAATTATTCTAGTTCTCAGGGTTTTGCAGCAAACCACAGTAGCCCAGGTGTACTTCTCAAATAAAACCATCATTCTTTTATACTTTTTGAAAAATTGCCGATATGTAACCGAACGTGAGCGCTCGGTATCATTTACATTTTAATCATACGGTGCTAACTAATACTTTACACTAAGGAGGGAATTTTCTGGAGTTTAAATGCAGATGCTTTTCAGACAGCAAGCGCGGTTGTTTTTCGTAGTCTGGGTTTGTTTTCTCTCCGTGGACTTATTAAAGTCAGTGCAGCACAGTCTGTGTTCTATAATCCTGATGTATTATTAATCATTTCTTCCTGTGCAACTCCAAAAACTTCCCTTTTTGATTTTTCCACGTGAAAGTGCACTGAATTTGAAACAGAGCCAAGTCCAGGGTGACAGAATGCTTTATTTTCTTTCTGTTACAGAATGTATAAGTAAGTAAATACAATGGCAGCATTGTTCTGGAAATAGTTTTTTGGCACAGGATGGCTTGTCCATGTCCATGCGCATGGAGCACGATGCTTTGAGCAGCTGCTATTCAAAGTTCACCACTATTGTCATGCAAAAGAGCAGTGTGTGACGGCTGAGAAAGAATTTCAGAGCTTATCCCACTCATATCAGGATTTTCCAGCATTATATTAGACTGCCATGTAAACAGCAATTTGCATCCTGTTTTTACTTATCGTTGATTCAGTGCATGAATGAAATTCCTTCAGCAAAAAGCCAGTATTTTTACAGTACTCTCAAGAAAAAATTTTGGAAAGTGATTTTATTCAGTTTCCTCAAAACAAATAAAAAACTGAAATTTTACTTGATATTAATGATGTTCTTGATCTTCTTCTATCATATCTTGTGATCAGTAGTCCCAACATACATAAGTCTGCAACAACAATGTGAAAGTCACATATACCCCCTTGCCATCATCGCAGGTGCTTGTGGCATTTTTTTCTACCTTTTTTGCCTCGCTTGGGTAAGATGATAATCCAAGCCTAGTCCACTGACAGACTGCAACATGATTCACTTGGACAGTGACTGACTGCACATCCAATTTGTTTCAACTCCAGAGCAGCAGCTTATTATCTGAAATGCATGAGATGTCTGTGCATGAGAGGCGTGATCAGCTGGGGCATGCGCCGGGGCTGCTGGGAAAGTAATCAATAAGGGATTGTCTCTTGTAGTTTAGGCCGACACATTATGACAGAGCTGAAAATTAAACAGGCAGATATTAATAATAATGGAAATCAGAAGCTCATGGGTGAGAATGGGGGGAGGGGTGAAACTCAAAATACTGTATGGATCGTGTTTGGTAGAGGGTGCTTGGGCTTAGAGCTCCAAGTTGCTTTTTTTTCTGAAAATATGTGAAATGTAAGAGAGAAGGCAACAGTAATGGCATGGTGCATGCATCTCAAAAGTCATCTTACATAAGCAGTGCTACTGACACTTTTAATCTTAACGCTTCTTTTTAACCTATTAGAAACATTTCAATTACCACAGTTATCTTAACAGTTTATATCTGTGCTTATTTTATGGTGTTTCAAGTGAACCTGAGGTAAAAGTTTAAAGCTTATGTAAGTTTGGCATATACAGTGCTGTGAAAAAGTCTTGAGCCACTTTTTATTTTACTCAGAAAATGGAAAACAGGTGCAACATGTGCAAACATGCATTTAAATACAGAATTCAAGGCAAAAAATGAACAATTTGAACAATTCTAATGAACTGCAACATCAATATTTGATATGGCCATCTCTGTTTTTCATCACAGCCGGAAGTCTCTGAAGCTAGCTTTCTTGTAAATTATTTTTGTAGTCTTCAGGATTGTGTTCCATTGTGCTTTTTTCTATCCAGGTATTCTTTGTGTGCACGTGTTTAAGATCATTGTCATGCTAAAAACAGAAGCCATTGCCAGTCAGATCTGACATGGTCAGATGAACTGGTCAGATGAACTGGTATAAGCTAGTACTAGAGGCTGAGAGTACTATCTACATTCATAATTCCATGAATTTTGATAAGATCCACAACACCATTGCTTAAAGTGAGCCGCCCCTACTGTTTAACAGGTGGCAGTGTTTAACACTCACTGTTAAACATCTTTCCTGAACTCTATACTTATGATGATTTAGCAAAAGTTTACAATTTGACCTGTTGCCACTGATTTTGAGTCCAGTTCATGTGTAATTTGGGATACCATAGCCTCCCCCTGTCACTCTTTCTTCAGAATGGCTTCTTGACAGCTACACATCAATCAACAGCATTTTTAATAAACATGCTAAAAGGCCTTTGCTGGATTTTTCTCAGGGACATGATCTTCCCATATTGTTCATCTGCAGTAGATATATTTTTTCCCGCCACTTCTTCTTTTGTCATCCACTTGTCCAGATTCCTCAAACTTTTTAAGGACACACTGTACACCATTCTGAGACATGCCAAGTTTTCAACTAATGTATCTTTGGGAATCACCTTGTTGGTGCAAAAACACTATTTTACGCCTGTCAAACTGTGTTATCTTTGGCATTTTTCATAGATCCACTTAACGAAATGGGAGGAAATTATGTGTTTTGTGACAGGCTGCTACTAACAAAGTGCCTAAAGATACAATTTAAACATTTCTTCTTTGTTAAGTGGTATATTATCTGTAGACACAACACCGGCTCGTCTTGAGTTGGATTTTTTTTAAAGTGTTTTATGGCCTTACAAACAAAACAAAAACATTTCTATGAAAATTGCACAGTACTATAATTGATCCATAGAACTAAGTTGAGATTGATGCTCACAGCAAGCAACAGCTAACATTACTCAAGAGAATACACTGAATGACAGAGTCTGAATCCCCTTCATGCACAAGGTCTTATTTCATATAAATCTTGCCTACTCCATGTACAGTTCTACTGAAGAAAAAATGGATATGACACAGATAATGAGCATGCAGATGTGATTAAAAACTTTGATTATTGAAACGACAAAACAAAAAAGTACCTCACTGCATGATGTAAAAGGGGTCATGGGCAATAAACACAGAAATAAACTGAGGCATATAAAGAGAGATTCCCCTGCCTTGTCAATTAGGCATGGCAATCTATTTCTATTGTTTAAGCAACAAACGTGCCATCCTGGATGGGGGAGGGGTTGGGGGGGCGGGGGGTTAACAAACAGCATTACAGGCCATTACAGATGCAGTGTCATTGATTATTTATACCCTTATAAAATGCCTGGCTCCCTAGTGGACCAGACTTGCTTGGCTAGCTTTGATAAAATGTTCCCTCTAAATCACCAGACCAGGGCAAACAACACATTCAAATACATAAGAGAGTTGAGCGACAAAGTCCTGCGTGTGTAATAGATATGAAGATCACTGTATAGAGAACAGGAAATATTGTGAGAGCTAAAGCCTACTACATCTTATTAAACTAATAACTCTTGGTGGGTTTTGTTCTCCAGCTCTTGTCTGTTACATGTGTGATTTGTTTAATTTTAGATCGCATAACCTCTCTCTTGTTGAAAAAAAAAAATACACAAAGGACAGTAGATCACATTCCTTCTGGAGATTTGGTGACACTGGATGTTTTGCATTAGTTAGCAGTGGAACAGATGGCTGCTGCTAGCTGAGCTCACGAGGAAGTCAGCACTTTTTTGAACTTTCATGTTGTAGGTGTCTGCATTGGAGCAGGACCTTCTTCAACCAGTCACCTCACCATGGGAATAGTCCCTCTAAGATATTAATGGTCGCCCTTGCAGAGACGACCACCTCAGCACAAAGCCCACCGGGATGCAGCATCGCAAATGGCACACCTTGCAAAGCCTCCTTAATGACACCAGTCTGACATTGTGGAGCCTTCAGAAACTAACTGGATAACATATATCAACCTCTTACTCGACTAAATCACCTGTGTAGCAATTTGACACAATGTCCTCTAAGTAGTTGCTGTTAGTGGCCATATTCAGACACTCATGAATATCCTTTAATCGCAAAGGTTAAAGGTCCAAATGCCAGATGTCCTACAGCATGGCGCATAGGAAAACATGCAAGAAATACACAACAGTCTCATAGTGACAAACATGTGCCAAATGAATTGCAAACAGGTAAAGTAAGTCCATATTGGACACACTTCCCAGAGCATGGAAAGTATGAAAGAGAGGACAACATCTTGTATCATCTATCTTCCTTAAATGCTGAAGCCGTGACAAAGTGGATAGAGAAATTATGATAAATGATAAGACACATTTAGTCAATATCTGTAATTCTCTTTCTTCACTCTGCTTTGTTTTTATCCTCACATAGTGTCGTTAGAAAGACACCTCTTCATTCAAATTGCACTTTGAAGGCCAGATTGTGATCAAATTGAAATGGACACACGTGTTAATATCAATATTGCCATCTAGGAGATAGATTGTTGAGGGCTCTTTTTGTGAATTTATATCTTATTTACACTGCGAGGGAGAAGCAAACTGTAATGTAGGGCTCTGTCGTCAAGAGCAAAGCAGAAAATCTCTGCCGTTCAATTCAAGTACAGGAAACTACGCCGCACCCATTAGCCATTTCTAACACAGTCACTGGAGCTCTAATCAACCATGGAAAATCTTGGTCAAATAAAATCATACCTGCTCTTCAACCAGTCATTAACTAAATCTACCATATAATATGTGGTGCACTTTACATGAGTGCAGCATATTCATGTAAACCTAAATGGACATAGACATTTAGGCATATGACAAAAGGTTTGATGCATCTTGCATGATTTTATGTGGTTATGTGATAAGGAAATGGTAACGACAGAGCTGACCTGCATCAACCTCTTTATATTTGTATGATTTCTAAAAGTAGAACTACTTTATATCACATATAACACATGGACTGATATAATGGCCAGTGAACCTCTGAGCATCCAACTTGGTCTCAGTGTAGCTGCTACTACCAGCAGATGCTAGAGACACTGAAGCTATAAAAAAATAGTTATGCAGTATATATGGATTCTCCTCTTGCATTGAGAGATGAGCATCAGCAGTTTGTGTGGTGTACTGGGTCAGTGCCTTGTCATGTGTGATGCTAGGCTCCACTTTGGCTTGCATGATGCAGATTGCACATAAAGTACATGTACGGTCATAACTTGACACAGGTTGTAAGGCACTGGCCTTTTGGCTTGCACATTCCTGCTGCACATCATCAACCCTCCTCTTTTCAAATATCTAGTTTCTTTTGCGACAACAAAGGTTTTTGTCACCAACTAGGTCAGTTTTGAGTTGGTGTGTGTCAGGCGGCGGTTTCTATCATGCATAATTTTATCAGGGGTGGGCATCCAGAACACTTTGTAACACAACTGAGTTGGCCTAAGAACAACATCTTTGGTATCTGGGTGTCATCCGTTCTAACCACATGTCCATCTCAGCAAAACTGGGCTTTCGTAGTCATCCCCTCAGCGCCAGTGATTCCACACTTTGCAAGCACGTCAATGTTTGGAATCTTATCCTGCCATTTGATCTTAGACAATGATCTCAGGGAGCATAGATGAAAGGCTTCTGGCTGTTTTATGTGTCTTTGATAAAGGGTCCAAGTCTCACAGACATAAAGGAGAGATGGCAGAACTACTGCTTCATATATATTGCAATATGCCAATTCTGATGTATTGACAATCAAAGCCTCAAGTGTTGAATCCAAAAACGGTTGGAGCCTCCAGTGCATATAGTAAAAAATCAGTCATTGTGCAGTTATTTACAGAGGCCTACAGATTCTTAAACAGTCATGTTGCTAAGATCAACATTTTTTTTATGGTTATAAACAAAGTTTAGATGTACTGATAAGTCCCTAGAAGAGTTTTCAGCTCTCTCATGGAGGGGACTGGTAGCCAGAGAAGTTTATGAAGGATGGGAGTATTATCGTGATGGTGCCACACTGTCATTATCCTAATGACAGTGTGGCACTGCTCTGAATATACCAGAATTTCTAAACTCTTGGCAGGAGGCGCAAAACCAAGTATTGCAGCAGTAAAGCCATGCCCATTTACCTCAGAAAAAACGTCAACTGTTATATTTGCATTTTTTAAACAGTATTTGGATCAGAAGACTAAATACAGTATGTGGTTTTAAAGTTTGTACTGGAGATACAGATACAGCGAAAGCTTTAACATGTCATACTAGAAAAAAACACAGATCTATCAATAAGAACACTAGTATTTTTTTAATGAAATGTTACATTGCACATATTAGCTTGCCAGTAAAAACGGTTTTCAGTACCTGTAATTTCACAGCTTAGTGACCACTCTGCTGGTTGTCCTGTGTAGCCTATGGCCAAGAGCGCTTAATGCTGGCAATAAACTGAGTGGGATATGCATCAGTATGAACAGCCGAGGGAACTGAGAGCATGACAGGAAGATGAGTGAAAAGTACCATGCAACACAACGTGACATTTCCTCTGAGGTGAAAGACGTGACAGTAGCTCATAATGTATGATGTCTTGTTAAGCTACACACAAGCTACACACACATACACTTAACGCTACTAGTCAAAAATTCATAAATAATTTCAATTTCTACACAACATACCTGAGGAACATCTAATTATGTAACTGAGAAATGAATGAAGGGTGTCGTAATGGGGTGGACTGCGATACACTGAAACACCTTGTTACAAACTGGATGGTCTCCTGCATTATATCAGTCAAACTGCTGCAGGGATGCACGAAAGCACCGGGTACCAGACTGTCCAAGGTGCCTAGCCTCGCTGCGTGCTTTCACAAAGTGAGAGAATCAGAAGGAAAAGGACAACGGCGGGGCTGAGAGCAAAGGACAAGGGGATCGTACTGCCCAAAAAATATTTGCAGACTGGATACTGAACACCGTTGTTGAGGTTACTATTTATCTCATGCCAGCCAAGTTGGCACGCACATCTGGCGCTGGGTACTTAGTGCAATTATTTATGATTTCCTCCAAGATTTAAAAGCTCTTCGCCCGGCCTTGTAATGCAGTAACTGATTGCACTGCTAATGTAATTAAGGGGAGATTATGATGTCCACGTGGCACACCAGATGGTGGCATTCACAGCGATGGGGGAAGGCACAACTGGCACACCACTGCACAAGGGCAGTGAGGCGCAGTCAGTCGGAGCAGTCCAGACTCCCCACCAGACGGAGGAAAGTGTATGTGTGTGCGTGCGCGTGTGTGTTTGTGTGTGTGCGTTTGTGTGTATGTATGTGTGCATGCATTAGTGGTCTGCATGCACAGATGCATGTGCGTGTATGGGTGCATTTAATGATAAGTTGAGCAATAAAGTGTAAGCTGATAGAGATAAGCAAATGTAATATACTACAGAAGCAATTACTTACAGTAGGACGGTCGCATAAGATACATGCACAAGTATAAATACACAAATGAAACGCAGAGGCCATATATAAAAACCACTGGTTGATTTTGGAAGTTGTGTACAACCCCATCTCCAAAAAAGTTGGAAACTGTTTAAGATGTAAATTACAGAATCTAACGATGTGTGAATTATTTAAACTCTGAAGCACGTGTTATTGAAAAAAAAAAAGTGTTTCCGTCTTGAAATATATATACTGCATGCTCATTTAAAACCTGATCCCAGTAGCACGATTTGAAAAAGGAAACGTGGTATGTTAAGCTATTCTACCTTTCTATGATCATAGTTTGCCAAATGCTGCAGATTGGCCTGTTTGACTCTTTTATAGATGTATTTGGTTGTAATACCTGCAGAATGTAGGTGGTACAAGAAGACGTTATCTAAATCATAACATATGTATATATTGTTCAGCATTAATGATGCCTACACAGTTGTGTGCACTAATGCACAGCTATGCTGTCATAAATGCTGGCTTTTAATGGTATAACAGTCATTTCCTGAAATAATTTCTAGTTTTATTCAGCCAGACAGGACAGCGCGCTACTGTATTTTGCCTAATTCCAAATTAAATGAGCTCGTGATGCAGATTTAACTTGCATTTATAGCTTAAGTGACAAACTCTGCTTGCTCTGGTCTGTCGAGCTGGTGCATTGATTTCCACAACAGAACTGTATCAGGTGGAGCTGGAGGTGGCACAGTTGAAGATGTTGAAATTTTCATTGGACGTAACCAGGAGGGACAGGATTAGAAATTATTACAGTGAGACAGTTCAGGTTGAGTGGTTTGGAGACAAAGTTAGAGGGGCAAAGCTGGGGTGGTTTGGACATTTAAGACAAGCAGTGCAACTCTTAGACAAAGGACATTAGAGATGGAGCTCCCAGGCAGGAGGAAAAGAGAAGGTCTATGGCTTTAGTGAGAGAAGACATGCAGAAGGTGTGTCTGACATGAGGAGGATACAAGGAGATAGGGTGAGATGAAGACAGCAGATCCCTAAAGAGGAAGATGAAGGAGACTGAATAAGAGCCTGAGGATCATTGCAATTTAACATTGGTTTTCAGCTTTGCCCCTGAAATACAAGGATATCTCTGGATTCTCTGATTCTTATAATGATATTAGATTCTTAATATCATTAACATTACGATAATGTTAGATTTAATCTTTTTCAATTTTCCTTGGACTAATGCTATTCCTAAATTTTTGGAATACTTGAAACAGTTGTTAAAAGAGTGGCGAACCCCTCCCTGTCTTTACTTGTGGAAGACTCAGCCTCTCTGTTTATACCCAGTCACGTTACAGACCTGCAGTTAATTAACCTAATTTGCAGTGAAAGGTTCACCAGATGTTTGTTTTAGGATTAGATAACTTTTATGTGCTGTTAAAAAACAAAACATGTGGCAGATATTGATTTCAAACTCAAACAGTTTTGATATTAAACTTATTAAATATGCTTTCTTTGTATTATTTGAGTGAAGATTTGAAAGGATTTCCAAATGAATGCCTTCTGTTTTTACTGAGATACTGCAAACTTTGTTGGAAATAGCGCCGTGTTATCTAGAAGCATTTTAAGAAGTCTCCTCTTTTTATGGATGATTTGTTTTAAACTGCAAACATGAAGAATTAGTGAGTGAATCTGACAGTTCATACATTTTCAACTTGTGCAATTCAGTGCTTTGGCCAAGAAAACAGATGGCATAAATGGAAAATTAAATCACATTTGGAGAAGCCATCATGTTTCGGGAGGTTTTTTTCCAGCCAGGGCAGCAATGAGACTCAACCAAACTGACCTTTAATTAGAGAGAAGCATGATATCATGGAGCCATGCGAGGCTGTATTCTATGGGGACGCTCAGGGTAGGCTTCCTAAAGCTTGTTATTATAAGCTATTCAGGAGACACGTTTTTTTTTTTTTTTTTAATGTGTAGAAAAGCAAGGGGGAGGGGGTTGAGGGTTATATATAAAATGAGACCTGCAGATTTCTACATAGCCCATAATGGGCTCATGCGGGTGACGGGGACGTTGGGGCGCAGTAGATTTCCCAAGTTGAGATAGGATATTATTACTCTCGGGGTGGCAACACAGAAATCTCCATCTCTGGTCCCTAGTCTAGTGTCAGCAAATTACTGAACACAGTGAATGACCTTTACACATGGAAAAGAAAACCTTTGCTGTTTTTTTTTTTCTTTAATCATTCAGGTGCAAAGTTATTCACCAAGGTATAATTTTAGTCCAGGGGCTCTTCTTTCATCCACTGATTACCACTCACGACTACAAGATTGTTACTAGAATGTGTGTGTGTGTGTGTGATATTTTGCTCATGATAAGATGATCCAGTATTTATGGGGTCAACTTTAAAGTGAGATGTGTCATAAAGTATACATGAAACAAAGCGTGAACAGAGAAATCACAGTTTTAATGAACCTTTTCAAAATGCCAGCTGTAATGCTATGCGTCCTACACTGGCTGCTCCCCCACAGAAATCTGCCACAGCCATCATTCATCTTACCCCACAACCCTCAGCATGCAATGTGCCACACATTAAAACACTGTAAAAGCTGATGGTTTTCACAGTTAGCATGTGTTGCTGCTATCTCCAGACTCTCAATGAGTGTTTCATCACCTATTCCATAATTAGACCATTACTTTAGCAGGTGCACCTCTTCGCAGCTGGAGCATGTGTTGTTGTTTTGGGGTTTTTTTCCCTCTCCGTCTACTCTTTTCTCGCTACCAACACCTGAGATTTTATTTTATCAACTTCAGCACCACTGAAAATCTCTGCCCAAAACGAGCGCGTTTCAGTAGGTTGTCAACACCTTGATGTGATAGCATGTGCTGGTGCGTGTGAGGTTGGTGGTGGTGATGATACGGAGTGTTACAGGGGCTTACAAAGTAGGAAAATCTTCTTCCACTGTGTAAATTTCCTCACCGGAATTAATTGCAGCTCCAGTTGACATACAGTTAGCCACAGTTATCAGTGCTGTGCTGTATGACGTGAAAGACATTGTTTGCAACATGCCAGGATCTTTACACTTATTTTATGCTGTCAGCCACAGGCTATGCAAGACAAACTATTCTCTCCCATCATTACAAACTCAAATGATGACTTAAAGGAGTAAAATCTGATAATCAGATATATTTGGAGGATCATGAAAGATGTTTTGCGAATTATTCGAGTTGTCATCGCACTTCATCGACAGTAAGATTTGAAACAAAATGTAAAAGGCAAACATTTTATTTTCTCTAGGTCTTTTATGTTCATTAAATGTAATATACTGGATAGTGAGACAATCGACATCAGAAAAGATAAAAAAAAAAAGGGGGCTATAAAGGCAAGCGGTAATATTCTTGTCTTAAACCGAGGCATGGTTTCTGCATCCTTGGTTAAAATCAACCACATGAATGGAGGTGTTAAAATGTTTTTTTGTTACATGGGGTGTCACTTTCCTCTGAAAGTCACCCCCTCTTCATAAATTTCAGAAGGAAACCGATCGCCAATAAATACATCTCACTGCGTGTGACATTCGGCCAGCATATGGCACCATGTCATAGAGCAGAGCAACAAGTCTTTGATTTGAATACAGTACATTAGGATAATAGTCGCAGAATGAAATAATTTATTTGATTGGTATGGTGGGGGCAGAAATAATAAACTCGATGATGGGAAAGCATCTGTCGCCTGCTGGTGTTTTGGACAGTCTACAAAGAGGCTTTCAAGTTTTGCACTCAGAGAGACATGCACATCCTAATGTTACAGCTAAGTCAATACACTGGGCTTGGTCTTACTTTCATCTGATTACAGAAACGACATGTGACGATTAGAGAGACAACCAACTGCCAGGAGGCGTGACCTGTAGATATTTCCAAGTAATGATAGCCATTTAGTGAAGCACAACCTAATTTAGTTACAACAGCTAAATTGGATCACGTAGGTTATTGCTAAAAAATACACCCTGGCATTGCAGGCCTTGAAATTCTTTGCATGCTTTGTTCTTAATGTAAGTTTTTTTGTTGTTGTTGTTTTATTAAGCAACTGATATCTAAACCGTTTGCTGAATAAAATGTCCCATTTTGTTTTTTTTTTAAATCGCTTAAATTATTTATTTATTAATTAAACAATAAATCACAGGAAAAAAAATATTCTTGGAAGACCAAATATTGAACTGTAGTTAATAATTTCTTCCCTTGAACACCAGGAAGTATTTCCTTCCTACATGTTGGCGTGTAAAGTCCAAAGTTCACAAAGTGGTAGTGATAACCGGGGGGAGACGTTTTAGCAGGTAAAAAAAAAAAAAGGACTCTGGGTTTAGCTTCTGTGTCAGCTCACTGTTGAGTTTGTGGTGGGTTTCAAGTCTCCAGGTAATTTGTAAGACTGCTATATGGCAGGCGTTAGCGTTTTATAACACAAGATGCATGCTGGACGTTAACTAGAGCTGTGTTTGCGTCACACCCCTCTCGGTAAAGCAGTTGTAACTGGGCACTTGTAAATAAGCACTTTCGAGATGGATACAGGATAAAGCTAAAACTCTTTAAACCCTAGAAAAACCAGTAAGTATGCTAGCTAAACAGAAAGTTGTTTTTTTAGCCAAAGAACTGCTCTTAGTTTGTAAATATGACTGTCAGATACAGCATAAGCCGCATTAGGGTCTTAATTTTATGAGCATAATGTTTCTAAATATGGTTCTTAACATAAGAATTATTGAAGATTGTCACCTGTGACCTGACAGGTTAGCAATATGCAAAATGTTCGCAGGTACACGTTTAAATAATTTGTAAGATTATTATTATTATTATTATAATATTATAATTCTCCATATTACTTACAACCACAAACTGGCTCTTCAGTACTATTTAAGACTGTATACTATCTTGGATTTCATGGTGATTTTTGTCTTTGGAAATGAAATATGCTTGCAATGGTTTCTCTTTTTTTAGTTAATCTGCCTGGATAAGTTCTCCAGGCCTTGTTTTTGTGCCGGAAAAACAAAGCTCATTTTAAACAAATGAATGTTACAAAGAGATTCTTCAATCTATTAGCTAATTTGCTATCCTGTTTCATTTGAATAAGTACAGCTATCTAGCATTTGTTAAAGAGACAGCTGTTTTCTGGAGTAAAACCCCTAATTTGATCAGCTTAATTGCAATAGATTTTCTAAATATCAAGATTGAATGCAGCAACTTTGTCAGTTAGTACAAGAATGTTTTAAACCTAATCTAATAAAATTGCGCAAGGGAACCTTTTGTAAAGCCACTTACCCTGTAAGAGGCTTGCATACCCATTAGAAAAAAATTCCCTTAGACAGGAATAGATAGCAATTGATTGGGACTTCCTTGAAAATATGTGATCACTCCCCCTAATTTGTGATTTGGTGAAGTCATTGGGTAGTCTCCAAATGCTGTTTTGTCACTGGTCTCACTTGTCATTTGATCCTGGATTAGGCGGACACTTTTTCTTCTAGATCCTAATAAGCCTCATCAAGAAGTCAATATTGTGGCCATTTTAGCCAAGAAAGTCTGTGTGCATCCTCTGTGTAATGACTGCCAGAGGTGAAACGCACACACACACACACACACACACACACACGTGCACACACACATACATATATATGTGTGTGTGTGTGTGTGTGTGTGTGTGTGTATGTGTGTGTTTCACCTCTGCAGAAAGAACTGTTGATACCAATTGTACCAATTGTAATGGTACTCTTCTGCTTTTCTAACAGAGCTTCGACATGTCTGAAGTCAGCAGCCAGTTTCCCATAGACCCCATCACTGCAGTTGGAGTAGTGTCTTCACCCAGCAAGGCCCCTGATGGCTACTATGTTGTGAGTACAAACATCCTGAGCATAGGTTTTATATATAAAAGACTGACGTACACCATGAAATCACCAATTGCATTCTGGAGGTTCAGTGTTAGCATTTTGCCTGCCACCATGATGTAAACCATACATGGATGAGAGGGTGGATTGTTATCAGCTTATGCTGGCAAGTCTGGTTATTAAGCTGTATCCATAGTTTTCAGATGTCCAGATATTCGCTAATTAGTTCCAAGTAAAGAAGTCATTCACCAAAAACGGACTATTTTTATGGCTGTTCATATAATTAACATACACAAAACCAGTCTAATTAAAAATGATCCAAAAGGCGCCAACGATGAAAATACAGTAGATAGATCCAGTTCTGAGTCAAATTAGCAGAGGTGACACCTAGCCACTTTTGTCAGTGGTAACCCCATATAGTTATTATGATGGGTATAATTACTCACAGTAACTGTAACTGTTTTTTGTACCACACCCGTTAAGGTTCTGATGATTTTTACCCCATCAAAGGCTGATGGGGTATCGTCATTATCATGCTGGGTAGGTGGGTGGGTGGCCAGGTGGAGTGGACACCTAAATTTGTGAACATAATAACTCGAGAGCAAGGTGACTCATATTTCATATTTCATTACATCGACCTCAAGGTCAAAATATCCCATTTGTAATTTTTTTGAACTATAGGCACCTGCATGTGCGTTTGCTAAAACAGGCTGAGAGCAAGTCTGCACTTTATTTTATTTCTTTTAAAAATCACAGGTTCAGTAAAAAAGCACTTTTTTGCCCTGGTGATGCATTTAACATTTTAAAGTGTTTTTGTGATAGGACCAGAATCCAAATTGTTAATCAGTAATTGTTGTCATAATTGGAGATCTAATAAGATTTATTTTGCTTTCTGTACTGGGTTGCACATGTAACAGTTGAAAATGATTGTGTAGCATAATGCACACCCAGGCTGTTGGCACCCTTTCAAGGTGTTTTTGTAAGATCTGCTAGATGACTTATTCATAAAGTTTACTTTGATGATTAGACGGATTGCCATCGTTGGTTGCCACCAGTGTTGTAGACACACCAGAGGCAAAGGTTTAATGATGTTTGGTTGATCCCCATATAATTTAACTTTGTCCTCATGTTTTCTTTATATTCAAGTCTCACAGCGTCTTCACCATTAACAGAAATGTGAAGTAGTGCAGGGTAGGCTGCTTAATTAGATTTTTTTTGTAACTTAGTTTAAAGGGTAAAAAAAGAGAAGATAGTGCACAAGTTTATCAAAGCATGAAACAAGCTCAAGGGCAGATCTCTCTTCCTCTTCCCTTCTTCCTAGTCAAGCTTCTTTTGTTTTCATTAGGCCCCCAAAGCCTCCCTCTTCCCCCTGTTTTTATCTCTTCCTGCTCCACCCAACACACTCAGCTTGTTCCTATCGAGCAGATGACGGTGGGTTGGCATCAGAAAGGAGCCATCGGCACGGAAACTACGTACACACCACACAGTAACAAACACAGGGAAATCAGATTTCATTCTCTACCAGTCCACTGCACCATTACGCTGTGTGTGCAAACACTGTGTATGTTCCAGAGGGTGGTAGACGAGAAGTGCAAAATTAAAAACTAATATTTTTAAAATAAATATAAATCTGATTTCACTCTGTTTTTGCAGGAAATACTGTTACTGCATGAAAACATGCTAGTAGAACTAATTGACCAAACTTAGTAGGTTACTACTTTAGTTTCAAATGGTAATGTTAGCATCTGAGCTACTTTGGGCTGCTCCCTTGTGACAAAGAGTCACCATAGTGTGTAATTCTGCATGTTGGATTTGGCAGGCTTTTATACCAGATGCCTTTCCTGTCTTTAATGACCTTTTGCTTACCAAGCAAATGTCGCTACACTTGGAGCCATAGCTTAATGCTATTGATCTGTTGCAAGGGTATCATAATAAATAAATCCTAATCATGATGTGTATGCTCCAATCAGCCTCAGCTGCACTTTGCGTTGAAATGGTCAGCTACCAGAATGAACTAAGATGGTGTTTAGCAACATGGCAGTTGCTAAATATGAGAAATTTGATATTGTTAACCTTAAATGCACTGTTGTAAGCTTGTTAGCATGCTGTTATTAGGATGTAGTTTATGTAAAGTATTGTGCCTATGTACAGCTTCCCCAATGTGCCAGAGGTTGGCTGTCGACTCCTAGGACCGGATTCAGTTGTGTCAAGTTATCAGTGCTTTGCTGCAGGGATGTTGCTAGTAGATTATTTTAAACTACCTCATAGCTGCGCTTTGTGACCTGCGTTGGTCACTAAACTGGCTGTGGTTGGTTTTATGTGTTGTTAGTGGATCACCCACAAACTTTGGCTGCCTAATAAATCTGATGACTTCCTCTATTTGAGATGGTAGCTTCTGATAGAGTAAGATACTTGTTTGTAGAAAAGAAGGACTGCAGTACAACCTTTAAGAGGGTTTTATTGTCAAATTTTTAAGTCAAATTTAAAAAGTTATGATTCAAGGTTAGAGCATAAAGAATAAAAAGTTAAGTGCAAGTCATCCTCCAAGATAAGATTCAAGGTCTTTCAGGCTCATAGGAGCCGTTTGTCCCATCTTCAAGAATATCTTTTCGAACATCACTATGTGGTCTTTCATCTGCAGACTTGAAATACAAACAAAAATATCTGCAGTTGGTATCAGTGTACTAATGCACCACTGAGGAGGGAAAGTCTCAGGATATTAGCTGTATTGATTTTTTTTCCTTTCATATAAGAAATCTTTTCAAATACCTCCTTAATACGGACTGTTCACCATACTTTCCATATACTTTATAAAGCAGATCAAAGAGCTGATTAACTCTTTTGCTCTCTGATACCGTACGCTCACATCTCTGAACTTGAGCAGGTTGTTCCAACACGAGAGAGCGCAGGCCCAGATCAAACACTGTTCCACTGGGATCAGGAGCTTTGCTAAAGCACCAGCAGCCACCTAACATCAAACGCACTGAGTAGACTCTTGCTCACTCATGCTCTGTTCATGGGTTGCAAAGGAGCTATGGCAGCTAGCTTCTTCCGCTCTGCTTTCAGCTAAACTAATTGCTCGCACGCTTTAGCACCCACTTTAACACACACGCTGAATCTCAACAAGAAAGTCAAGTAGATTTCAAAGTGACTTTAGTTCTTTAAAGTACACATATTATGCTTTTTGGGTCTCATCTCTTTTTCTGTCATAAACTATTTTTGTGCTTGTCAAACGCCTGCAAAGTTCAAAGGTCATCCACAAAAGTTATTCTCTGTCCAAAATGTCTTGTTAGGAAAACAGGGTTTCTTGCATGGCTTGTCTACATCCCTGCACATTTGCATAATGGCCACCTAGTGGCTAGTTGAACACAGCCTCAAGCAAACAGTATGCAGCTGCCCCACATCATTATTATGTACTTGTTAATGCTCCTCCTCTATCTGTAAATTATTTCAGCCATGAACAAAACATTTAGGTATTGTAAGAAAGAGTGAATACGTCTTATCCATCCTCTTATCCTTATCAAGGTGATGGGGGGGCTGGAGCCTATCCCAGCTGTCATAGGGCGACTCTATTGCAGGGCTAACACTTAGAGACAGACAACCATTCACACTCACATTCACACCTATGGGCAATTTTAGAATAATCAATTAACCTAACCCCACTAACTGCATGTCTTTGGATTGTGGGAGGAAGCTGGAGTACCCAGAGAGTACTCCACACTCCACACTGAAAGGCCCCGGCCAGATAGTGGAGTCACACTCAGGACCTTGTTGCTGTGAGGCACCAGTGTTAACTGTTTTCCTATTATTCCTTGAATAATAGGAAAATCCTTTGCATTAGCATATTATTGGGTGTATGACATAGATAGTAATGATGGACATCGCTTCCAACTGAAATACTGGACTGTGTATTGGAGTATGTCTATACAAAATATGTCTGTTTTGTAAATCTTGGTCATACTGTTTCAGAGAGGATTATCTGGGGTTCACCCATTGAACCATCATTGGCTAACAACTTGTTACAACTTGTTCAGACCCGCCCCCTTCACAACTTCCGGTTTGTTGCATTGCACCTGAAAGTTGCATCTCAAAGCTTCAAAATGGGACTTAAGAAACAAATGGATCATGTCACTGTAGTTTTACTTTACTTTATGCTTTAGTGTCCCCAAAGAGGAAATTTGTTGTTGTGTCCAAGTTCAAGCTGCCAGTAGTACAGCCACTATAACTACCATGTAGATAGAGCTAAATCTATCTGTCTGTGGCGTATGCTCACAGAGCAATGTCAGAACTGGAATACTGAAGGACAATAAGGATAAGTGTTAAATTGTAAATGCAAACCAATAAACAAGGACTGGGTGTGGGTCATTATGTTTTCATGTCACTCAGCTGGATTTTCATTAGCCTACCCTGATATATATTATTATATTACACACACACACACACACACACACACACACACACACACACACACACACACACACACACACACACACACAAGGGGATTTAAGGGGCAAAAACTCTACCAAGGCCAATGCTGTATTCAGCCGTTTTGAAGAAAGTGATTTTTCTTTAAAATGGCCCAAATTTAAAGGGCACCCATGTGTACCCATGTGCTCCACTTCTCAGGTTTTCTTGGTAGTTTTTTCCCTTGGTCCTAATGATGGGCAGACAAACAGAACAGCAAACATAGCTTATAAAGGCTTTATCAGAGGAATAAATTGTAATGATGGAAGTCATTTCGGTGTTGTATGAGAGTACTGTGCATACTCACACACATATTTTAAGTACTTGATCTACTCCTCATTTAGTCTGTCCAGCTGTCACGGGTCTGTTAATAAGGTGGGCCTCAAAGCAACAGGAACTTAATGGTTATTTTTAATCATTAAAATGTGTGCGCTTACAGACCCCCAAATAAAGTTAAAAACCTGTAAATAGCCACAGTGTGTTTGTTTTTTTAATATATTGTCAGAAGCTGATTTATTTTAAAATAAGATCTGAAATACTTCTCAGCTTCTGTGTTTTTCTTTGTTTCCCTGTGCCTCGCATATTTTCTCTTCACCTGGTTTTACTCTCCAGAGAGTTTTGATTTTATGCCTTTATATCTGTATTCACAGCTGTGTCTCTCAGTGCTTCATAGCATCTTGCTGCTTATGTCTGTCTCCAGAGATGCTTCATAGGAATATTCAATACCCCCTAAAGACTTGTTTCATCGGTGGGCTTTCAGATCACTGCAAGCATAAGCTTTTAAGAAGCAGTAGTTGAATCTGACATTGCATTTTAAATCAAATGACACGACCATATTTCAATATCAGAGGTGTGATATCTCTTATCAGACAGGTGACATTCTTCTCATTGAAGTCTGTGTAATGACGGAGCCATACAGTGGCACTCGTGTATGTATTAGACAAGATCCACTACAAGTTTACACATGCTTTTGCTGCCATGGCTCAGCGGTTGGCGTTTCAAATTCAAGCTGCGTCGCGTTCTTGCTGCCGGCGGCTGTGGCAGGATGATGCCTGAGGTGCCTCCTCAGAGGACCGTGCCCTCGTTACTCCTCAACTTGACTTTGGGTTTCACAAAGCGAGCCCTTTGTTTACGCTGACAGGATGCGCTGGCTACTGACCTGGAAAAAGGTGGCCAAGACGGGTTGTCTTGTAAGGAAGTAAGGGAGGCTGGTGATGTATTGGCTCCTTCTGGGACCTTTCATGGAACTGCTGTGGAGAGGCCCTGCAATCCCTCTCTCTGCTCATCTTCTCCTCTTTCTCTCTCCTCATCCTACTATCTGTCTCTGTTCCCCACTCTAGCCTCTGCTCTCATCCCATCTAGTCAGTGGTGGTTTTGCATGAATCTCCCCATACCATGTCCCCCCCCCTCAACCAGTCACCGGGGTCATTCATCATTATTGTCAAGGGGGTAATGTGTGTGGGTGGGTGCAGAGATCTATGACTTCTTCATTTGAATGAACCTCATTAGATTGACTCTTCTTTGTAAAGGATCCCTTTAGAAAATAACTCTGGCAGTTATTTAGGTTATTCTCACATGATAGCCAATGGAACATGACGCTTCAGCCAAGCATGTTTGCTCGAACGATGGAAGAGTCTCTGCGATGCAGTCTGCAGGTTATATTTTGCTTTATCACTCTGCCCTGCATACCTAAATTTACATAGCAATGCAGTATAGGACCTTGAGGTTGACTTGTGGTACCCACATGCTGTCAATTTGATGCAATCTCTCTTTTTTTTTACTGACTCTACTGCTCGTTTACAGCTATGAATGAGCCTGTTGTACAAGGGCAAGCGGCTCGGGTCTTTGAAATCAGACTTTAAATTCTTTGTAATTTATTTTTAGAAAAAACTGTCTCCTTAAATAAAGTAAAACTACTCGTTCTGTGTGCGCAGTGTCTCAGTCTCAGTTTACCCACGTCTTCACTCTGGATACATTACAGAAGGTTTATTTTTTTTTAAAAAGATACATTCCACATTTACCATAAATATATTCCCTGCTTTCCCACGTTGAAGTTTGCCTCCCTTATTAGAGCAGATCCTTGTCAGGGCATCTTTAATCAGCCCAGTCCCAAGAGATGATATTTTTAGCCACCTTTTTGGAGGCTAAGACTCCTTTACCCACGCAGAGCACTAATGAGATGGAGCAGTAGTGTAGGCAAGCGTTAATTAAGGCTAGTATGCAAAGGAAGAGGCAAAAGCAGCACGCTCATGGCATACATACATTAACTTTATCCCACCTCCTGCATGTTTTCTCTCTCCTTGTTTTTTTTCCCCTATTTTTTCCACGTAGGTTGCACAAACAACAGATGGCTCTGACGCCGACCTGAGGAAGGACGGCTTATTCAAATCCAAGGTCACTCGCTACCTCTGTTTCACCAGGAAAACTGTAAGCGTGAATGTAAACTTCTCCCTTTTCCTATGCGCTCTGCACTAGCTCCTCATCTGCTGCACCTTCTTTTTTGATTGTTGTATGCCAATGGTCATTAGCTCACTTTTTGCTGCCAGAATATCTTAATAGGCCTTGCGTTTGTATGAGTCAAAGTCCCACTTTAAAAAAGCCAGGACTGGTAGTGCAGTTTTAAAGTTTTAGATAAAATGGATATGCATGCATATTCTGGATGGATAATACCTGGAAGAGGTATTTTTCATGTTGGTGCCCCTCGAAGATATTATTTATGTTTATTCATGAAATAGCAATGAGCTGTATTTTAACTATTCCAATTTATCTGATCAGCAGCAGACATGGTTACCAAAGCTTATGTACATATAACATTTGAATCAGAAAATGCCTCCTATTTATGCAAGAGAAAATGCTGTAGGATATATATATATTTACAGAGAGAGAGCTGCTGATTTGAGTAGCCAAGACTCCTCTGTGGCTGAAATGATCTTTGCATTGTATTTCTCATAATGCTGTCGGGTCATTTTTTTGACTCCTCTCCTGCCTGCAGCCTACAGCTGATGTGTTTCTGCTTGGCTGTCAGCTGCTCTGTGGCCATAAATACACCTGCTTACATTGCCAGGATAATCAACCTGTCTAACCTCAGCGCATACAGCTTACTATTGGTCGTCTATTAATTAAGTTTCCGTGGGTTGCAGGTGGACGGTGCAGGCAGTAAACAAAACCTGCATTTTTGTTATTACTTTGCATCAGCTCAATTTTAGGACTTAATCGAGTCCGATTCTTTTTCGGCATCCCCCTTAAAGTCAGGCAACCTGGCAGCGGCTGCCTCGTGCCGGAGCTCAATCTGGCCCTCGGTTTAGTATATAGCATACAAATGGCCTTCCCGTAGTTCCTGTATATTATCTTAAAATGCGTGTCCACATTGTTTTGAAGACTTTGACGCAAATAAAACATGACAGAGCCATCAACAAAGGCTATTTTGTCTGCCAGTCAATGGAGCTCCCACTGTAATTGTCTATGACAAAAACAGATTCTGTAGAATTAGCCCCTGTATTATGTGGGGAGAAGTAAATAGTTTGTGATTTATCATACTCTAGGTTGAAGGTAGATAGCCCCCTTTGTCAGGTTGCGAACGAAAAATTCTCCCCGGAAAAAAAAGGGGGGGAAACACTAAAAAAAAAAGGTTTCATGCATAGTAATAACATTCATCCATATTCCTCCTTACGTCAGTGTAAAAACTATGAATAAAAAATGTCTCTAATGGTAATGACTGTCGGGCAACAGTGGCAGTGGAATCCAGGCTTTTCGGACGCATCAAGTCACGCCTGGCTCGCCCCACTCTCTACTGCCGCTGTGTATTATTGCAATTTATTATGGCAAAAAATGAAAATGTAATGGGAGACAGGGAAGAGTCATGCTTGAAAATGTCAGCTACACAGTCCGTGATTATTTTTAACTAGTCCCATTCTGTTGATCAGACTGCCTGCTCTGTCTCCCATCACCCCATAGCTTCTCGCCAAAAGGTTGAGAATGATTACAAGTTCACACATGCATTCTCTCACTCCAGAAAAAGCTATTAGAGAGTAATTACGTGAGCTATTTTGTCAACCATTCTCTTTAGAGACTTCTTGAGCTTTTAGTAAATCATCGAGTCTATTATCTCTACATTTTCCTCCCTGAGCGCCCAAAAAAATGACTAACCTTTTTCTCATTCTTGCTCTCTGTCCTTTCCAAAGTTGCATTTGCATATATTATTTTTAAAAGTTGCTGCCTCCGCTCTGTCGTTCGTGCAGGGGCCCGATGTTGTCGTGGACATGAAGCTGACTGATATTAAAGACGCCCTGCCAGAGTCGTTCACACCTGTGCAAGAAACAATGGACACAAGTAGGTAAACAGTCAATACCGACCACAGGCTTGCTCCCTTCCTCTTGCTTGTGTTTTTTTCCCCCACCACTCTCCGACCAGCTTATGCCGAGGTCCTCAGGGGCAGCTTTGCTTGAGATAGTGAATGTTTTATGGGTGCAGGTTAGCTTAATTTATGGCAGGCTGTGGGAATAAAATAAACATTTTGCCCTGGAGGTACAAGAGAAGAGAATCATGAGTCATTGTTTATCTCAGCTGGAGCTGTGCTTTTCTTTATGAGGGCCTTATTTATGTATTTATTTGGGGAGAAGACGAGTGGATGGGGGTTATCTAATATTAATGAAATGCATTCCCCAATGCTTTAGTGCTTTTTGAGTGCTACGTATTTCCCCCTCACTATCCACGCCGTGGAAATGTAATAATATTTTGGTGTGGGGAGTGAGGACAGCTTGTTTATTATTTTTATTATCATTGCATTTACACTGCACTTTCTAGTGTTGCTGGGGAAATAAATGAGCAAGGCACAGATGCAATATAGGGAAAGCATGGCAATGTGTTTTTTTTTTCCTTTTGCCAGAATGAAGAAAAGAGATTATGTTTTGTTTGGCTATGTTGTAATTTAATGTTTTATTACTTTATGTGAATCCATGTTTAATGTATACATGTGACATTATGTATGAGTTTCTATCTAGAATATTGAGTTTAAATCCCCGTTGTGCTCTAAAGCTGATGGAGGATTCACTTAGTTCTGTCATTTTACCTACTAAAGCGATAAAAATGATAATAACACATGTGAATTTTGTGGCTTTCCAGTGTCCACTCATTTCCCCTTTGAGCACAGCAAGTCACCCACAAACTGATATTAGCTCATCTTTTATTCGGAGGATGGTGATGACTAAATAGCAAAGCATAAATGGGATTTGTGAATATATATTTTTTCCTAGAGGCTCAAACTGTCGACAGATTTTTTTTCCTTTTCTTTACCCCCAAACTGGGGAGAAAACAGAACTGAATAATCAACTAACAATTCCTTTCTGACATCCTCATATGTACTTGACTCATCAGAGGAAGCTGCCATGAGGAAGAGGAGGCTCTGTGTGAAAATGAGCCCTCGTGAGGATGCGAAGACAGCTGTATGTGACATCCAGATCACGGCAAAGTCCAAGACCCATCTTGTTAACTACACCTGTGTAGGGTGAGCTATTTGACAGCGGGAATGAATGAAATCGTGAAGTTTTGTAACTTTTCTTTTTGTCGCAATCATTTTGCCATTTGCAGGTAAAACTGCTAACCAAGCTGTTGTGTGGCTTCTTTTCATTCGTACACAGCGAACTAAACAACATGGGAATATGGTATCGGTTAGGAGATGTTCGCCAGCGTCAGCCGTCTAGAGTCACGTCCGGCAGGGTCGAAAGCGACGCCCGACCCAGCACAGCGAGGTAACGCCTCGCCACAATATTCAGCTGTGCGTCTCGGATTTTAACTTTTCCTCCTTGCCTTACTTTTCATTTCCTGTACTTGTGAGCTTTTGTTACGCTCCTGTGCCTCTTGTACGCCAACAAAGACATGAGCAATTGATCACTCCCGGGCAATCTGCTGTAAAGGTTGCTGCTGGACAACAAGGTAGCGAGGGTGAACTGGATAGACGGGGCTAACTAGACAGGAACCCCTGAACAAGAACAGAAGTTCAATGAGGGCTAAACTCCTGCTATTTGTGTAGTGTCCCAGGAGGCAGAGGGAGGTCGCTCCTCCGACTGCGGTGACAAGAGGGTTGTAGTTTGCAGACAAAAAAAGGAGGAGATGTAGCCCGGAGAGGGAGCGACAGCTGCAGAGGAAGGGAGAGCACCAAGATCTCCTCCACGCTGGAATTCGTGTGTCCCCGCCTCTGCTCATGCTGCTCCGGCTTCCTCTGCCTCGGGCCTCCGAGTGAACGGAGCAAACCTTTGTACTGTGTCCAGAGCAAACAGCTCAATTATTTATCACAATGAAGAGCTGGGGATTTCCACAGCAAATTGTAAATAAACAATCGAGACTCCTTTGGTGTGGCGGTGCTGTGGAGGGTGAAGCTTGGCACAGCAATCTGACGTCTTTGCCAGCTTGAAGTGCTACGTTCTGCCATCCTGTGCCGGGCTGAGTAAAAGCCACTTAAAAGCTCCAGCAGGCCAGAGCGGTGGAAGCCACCAGCAGGAGTATTCAAAACAGAGCTTCTGTTCGCCGTGGCCGTGCAGTGGGGTGAGAACCATTAAAACTGGAAGGCTGTGGATTCAAAACCCCAGGTTCACACCGCGTGGAGTTTTGTGAATCGTCCATATTTTGTAAGCCGATGGTCAATAATCTTTGATGTGATGAAGTTAGATCGAGTGCTCGGGCCCACGTGCGCCTTCACAGCTCTCTTGCCGGTAATCCTCAGTTCTTTGAAGCCCACTTTCAAGTTGGTGAGGCACAGAGGTTGGAATAAATTGTACCTCGAAGCGACTCACACACCCACTGCCCCCCCCTTACTCTTGATGCCTGCTGAGATCACAGGCCGCTGTTTTTGTGTTAACATTAAAATTCATTCCACAGTCAGACTCTTCTTTTGAGAGTATTTCCATCCGTAATGCACCGACGCATAAGGACGAAACTGTGGGCAATTTATACAGTGGCAGTTCTTACATGTACTTCAGACAGCCATACATAGAGCCATAAATAGTTCTGTAATTTTTTTAAGTCACAGATAAGATAGTTTGACACAGTGATTTATAAACAGCTCCTCAACAAGCACCGATTCCCTGAAGAAGTACAGTAACACAGTGTAACTGTCTGTGCAGTGTTACCCCACGATACTTTATTCATATTCAGCAAGAGAAAATTCTCTCCTTCACGCCTCCTTCGGGCTATCTATTACAACTTTATGGCCGTTGGAGAATAGCACCTCTTAAATTTAAGTGCTCTTTACAGTCAGTGGAAAAGATGTTTTAAATACAGTCAATAATGTGTAAATTTTTAATGACCCTTATAATTTTGAAAGCTGCAGTGATCCCTCTCAAATGTTACGTTGCCTCGGGCGGCGAGAGCTCGTTAGGGTTGTATACAAACGTAAACCGCAAATCAGGTTTTTTCGGCGGCAACAGAGCTGCAGTAACTGCAGAGCGTTGCATCATTACGCGCAGTTACTGCGTCGAGGCCAAGGTGTTATATTTAAATTGCTTTTGTATCGTTTTTGTCAGCTGTAAAACGCAAGGGCTGAGAAGTTTCGGTTTCGCTTTAAGAGTCCGAAATTGAATTTGCAAAAATCTTAAAACACTTTAGCTTTTCTTTCGTGGGCACTAATGCTCGTTATAAGTGGTTTCTGTGTGAAATAATGAGCCTGGTAAGGGCTTTTCTTTGGCGTGACTCAGAGGTTCAGTCAGCGCCATCAGACCTATTTTAACCACTCTTACTACAGCTAAGCACAGTATAGGGAAATTTATATTAGAATTATGGCTTCAAGTAATTATTTACCTTATTGATTATTGTAATGAGTCTCTTTTATAATTAGTTTATAAAATAAGCAGTATAAAGGAAACAGCCATGAAAACTTGCCTCACCCTGTGTGACTGGGGTTGCAAAACCTAAAAAAAAGACTGGGACTGAAATTATTCATTGTACTTCTGGCTTGTTTGCTGTGTCCAGGTGGCATTAAATTCATACATTGTAATAAAAATTGTTATTGACTACTGTGAAGTGCTACAGATAATAAAAAAAGAAATGCTTTTTCATCATATTTCAGGTTTTATGTTAATCAGACAGGTGTTAAAATGTGATCTACTTTCTATTCAGCGTGAAAGAAAGTCCTAAACAAATCCTATATTAATTAACTGATTTTTTAAATTCAACTTTCATTTAAGCATTAGGAACCTTGAGATTAAAATCTCTGTTTCTAGTGAGATCTGTCATAGAGAGGACACCATAAAAATGACAACATAAACACACAAAGGAACTCAACAAGTAACGTAACACAAAACATAAAGTGAACAGCAGTTGCACAGTTTTTATAAGAGCTCTGAATTCTCCCAGGGAGACAAAAGTATTCTGTTTTAGTGAGTTTGAAGCTTATTCTGTGACCCAGGTGCAAAATCAGAGGACGCTGCTCTGACAAGTTCAGAAAAAGTCCTTGGTGCCTTAAAGAAGCTCTGCTTCTAGAGGAATGCAAGACCGTAGCAGGTGCTTGTAAAACTGCAAAAAGGAATGCTGGGGATTTGTAATGCAATAATTTATTTTCCTCATGCAGTTTAGTAGTTAAAATTATGGATAAACAGTAAAGCTGAAATGGTTGTTTCTCACTGGCTCAGGCTGTTGTGCCATATTGAGCAACTAAAAGTTATAGGGAGGAGGCCCGCTGAGCCGTCTGCTGCGCAAATACGTTTAAACACTGTGTGCTTAACGTCTCTTTATCAGGTTTGTCTGAAGCGTCTCAACCCGAGACGGTGTTCTGATTTCATTCATGGCAGCAGGTTGATGTCAACCACTTCAGCTTGTTCTCTGTCAAGACTGACCGTATCAGCAAGTCCCTGACTTTATAATGTTAGGGGGAAAAAAACAGCACCATCCGGTCAGCCTTTTAATGTGGCCAGTAAAGTATCTCCCTGCTTCCTCCTCCTGACCAACGCTGCCATTTGTCCTCCTGATAAAACTGTCATTGTTGAAGCTGGTATCTGACCTCTGCAGTGACTGCTAGCATAAATTAGCCTTATTCTAACATTGCAATTTCTTTTGCCTCACTCAGAATCAAGGTTTTTGACATTTCTCTTAAAATAATGGGCCACTGTACACACGGACACTTTTTAAATCAATCTGTGCAGTGATAAAAATGTCAAGGCAAAGTCTCTTTTTCTTCCATTTCAGAGTTTTTTTTGCCTTTAACACCTGAAGGCTCGATAGTCATCAGTGTCAGAAATGGCACGCGTATCAATACATTTAGGATTGCACAGTCTTCTACCTGTGACACTCCACGCGTTGCTGCTGCTCCGCGCGATTATTGTATCAGCTTTCATTGCACGCTGGTTAACCAAGACTTCCCACTGCACACAACTCTTGAGAGAAAGAGACACGGTGACTGTCAGCGTGTCGCATGACAGATCCCCTGTCTGAAGTGTTGAAGAACAATCCTTCCCGGCTCAATCTCACTCATTACTTTGCTACGTTTTGGAAAAAGTTGCAAAAACTAGCGGAGATCAAGCGAATGGATGCAGAGCGGTGCCAGAAATGATCGAATGATCAGCTAAGATCTGATGGGCAGAGACTACTCGGTGATTTGCCACCAAAGTCTAAGAGATTCTCTTTTCAACACCTGACACTGAACTTAAAGGAGGATAATGATGGGTGAGAAAGCAGCTCCCACAAAGCAGCACTGTTGGCACATAGAGGAAGGTGTGGAGATGTTGTCACGGGAAAGGCTGGATGTGTGTCAAAACAAGAGCTTCCAGCTCTCTGTATCGCAGCTCTGGCTCTTCAGTCAGTGATATTACTCTCATTCTCATCTTACCTACCTGCCTGTCTGTCGCCACTGTCTCTTCCACTTTCTCTTCCCCTCCTTTTTTTTTTTAAGTAGACAACTCTTTTCCGCATTTGCTATTTGTAACAACAAAAAACGAACACCACTGAATCGTAATTCATGTTGTCGAATAATCCTTTGTGCTTTGGTTTGCTTTCTTATTTTAACTGATTTTAACTCGGGCAGATTTCATGGGGAACATAATACTCTTGATCCACGTTGTAATTGTGTAAATCTATCAGGCCGCGTTCCCAGTTTTACTCTAATTTGATGAGGAACTACACTATAATTGAATATTCAAATTAGGAATATGTGTCAATATGGCTCTCCTTGCCTGAAATGAGGATTAATTGTTGTCAAAACTCCTGTGGCCAACATAACACTGCTGTTGATTAGCAAATGCACTTGCCATGTTTTTTTTTCCTGTTTTGTTTTAAGAATTAGTTGTCTAATTGATTTGCCATATGTTACCCTCTCCAATCCACCTAAAATTGTATTTAGAAATCACCAATTTGGACTGAGACAGTTTTGAGCTTTTCAAACAGATGGGAAAAGAAACCCTGGAGGTTGCCTGTGGAACAGTATTCCACGAGCCTAGTGGGGATTTCCACGAGTACCACATTCGCTTTTTAGGTTCACAGATAAATAGCCAGACTTAATGCCGAGCTCCCTGCTCTCCGCGTCTCCTCCGAGCGCTAATATAACACCACAAACTGCGATCCCTTAAAAGACATTTAAACCGTTTGCCTCCACTTTATCAGTCAGAGGGACGTCTCTGTGCTTTGAGAGACGCGCACCTTTCTTCCTCAGCTCCTCAGCTGTGGAATCAACCTTTGCAGGGTAAAAGAAGTCTGCCTTGAATATGGCAATCGTTCCCACAAGATTGATGCCAACCTTTTAAAAATTCACCATTGGCCTGGATTTAACATGGCCAAATGCTGATGTAAATGAGGAGGAGAAAAAGTCGACCCTTTCATTGCAAATAAATCTGAGTTGCAGGCTTCAGCTCATAAATACCACAGCCTGTCACGAGTCTTGTTTTATTGCTCTTGATAGAAATTATTGCATTTATTTATGTCGTGCGTAGATATGAGTCTTTGTAAGTCACAACTCGCGCACGTACTAATAGAATGTGCAGATCCGGCTTTAGTCTTAAATTTTTTTTAAGTTTTACACTCTCCGTCAGTGAAAAATTGATCATGTTTTTTCCATAAACACACCAAAAACAGTACATAATACGCAGAACGCACTTTGTTATTTGCAGCTTCACACCTGCTCACTCCCAGAATCTGTCCTGTCTGCGTTATAATTCAGATTCCTTATATAACCGACTTGTCTTGTTCGTTGTCTCTAACAACAAACTCGCGTGTGCTCTAATGAAAGCAATTCCCCCCTTTTTTATTGATATCGCCAACTGCTTTGCATTATCGTTATAAGAGCATTTGTTTTATAATGCCATCGTTGCTCCCTTTACCTACAAAGCATGTCATGTTATGCAGCTCTCTTGAAGCTGTGAATTCCCCCCACCAGCACCACCACTGCTTGCTGTGGATTTATCGATCCGTAGGGGTGAGTCACAGGGTGTAATTCATGATAGCTTGATTGATGAGGATTTCAATCTTATATGGTTTGTTAACTTCAACTCCCCACAAAGTGCATTCTGTGCTGTTTTCTGTAATACAAGGCCATGAAAGAGGGAGAGAAGAGGGAAAAAAACAGACTTGCCTTGAATAATGGAATCTCTCAGTTCCTCCAGAATTAACAAGATCCTGCTCCAAACCCCTGCTAAAGGTCTGCTCGAGCCCCTGGGCAGCTGAGGCACAGTTTAACTTCTACCATTTCTCCTCTTCAAGTTCACCCTGTTATTTCAGTGCTCTGTTTTGCCTTTGGACATTTTAGAAAGCCCTTTGTATTTTGGAGGAGTTCTAATGCTTTTAATCCGTAAATAAATTTCCTGCTTTATTATATTTGAATTCCCGAGGGATGTCTTTGGGAGCACAGGTGTTCCAAAACACAAAGTTAACAAGCATTTTTCTTGTGTGTAACGCGACTGAATATTGTTGCTTTTTTTCTCTCTCCAGCTCGAGGATTTACTCTGAGCGTCACGGCACTGGACTCTACACCATGACAGGTAAAAGGTGTCTCACTCACACACACACACTCACACACACACACTCACACACACACACAAACAGACACACACACATATGCTCGTCAGTGCTATTTATGATGCTGTCACTGTAGACAATTACATGAAGTGAATATTTGAATATTTCCCAGAATGCACTATGCTGTTAAACTGCTGTCAAAGTTGATATAATGCTTAATGCTTTCTGTGTCGTTTTTGCCGTTTGTAAAAACAACACAAATTTCTGTCTGTACTTGGAAAAGCAGCTCCGATGGCACTTGATCTACAAATGCTCTGTCTCAGATGTTCTCACTGCTGGATGCTGGACAGAGCTTTGCTCGTCTCAGAGAACGTGGCTTCCCGGAGGAGCTCGGCATTATACTCAAGAGAACATTTAACAGCTGTCAAAGACGATCCGTCACATGCCATACTTACATATGTACCTTTGCATGCACTGGAGGTATTCCTTTGGCTTTGTCAAGGAGAAACTCAACAACAGTTACAATGCTCCGTGACTAAAACACGCGCGCACACACACACACACACACACAAAAAAGGCTAATTCATTAGGAAACAGAGCTTAGACTATGACAGCCTAAGCACCACCGAGTCAGAGCCGGCTGAGACGTTCAAGTCTAAAAGAGTGTGTGAGCCACACGAGGTGAATGAGGCAGGTTTTTATCCAGCTGGAGAGAGACACCATGTGGTGAGGAATCCTCCTGCTGCTCCAGCAGAGTCACACCCAGGCTATGGCCGTGCTACACCCATCTTATTAAATATATAAAAACATGATGTGACATGTGGATATGTGCAGTTCAGGATACTGATTTTATTTCAGTTTTTTTTGAAAATTTATTTATCTTTTAAGGACCCTGAATCTAAATCCAGTGATATCCAAACAAACAAAAAAAAAGGAAAAGAAATACAGAAGAGACAAAAAGCGTATCATTGACAAAATTACTGATTAATACATCATTGTGCGTGTATGACAGTCATTTTCTTAGATGGTCAGGACAAGTAAGGCCCTGAAGGAGCAGACGTTACCACACAGCTGAACAGTTTGTGGCATTTGGTGTGGGATTCCTCCGCTGGGACGGGGTTTTGAGTGACAGCAAAGGAACCTGCACATACTGTACACGGCGCTGGCAGCAGTCACCATTTATCTCCAGAAAACTGTCCTTTGCAGGTGCACGCTCCCCTTCCTTCTCCTCTTTATGAGCTGGCGAGATTTTTAAGAAAAATTGATAATGGAGTTAGCCTGACACGCTTCTCGCTTTATTACTTGAGACTGCGTACCCGTCAGCCTCGGAGCGTCACACTGCGAGTGTGAGAGGACGCGCCTTCCCTTCATTAACAATATGATGGCCCGCGGACCAAGTGTGAGGTCGTAGCCGACAGCCTATTTGTGTTAATTGTTAGCATGGCGGTAGCCCCGGTGTGTGTTTGTGCGCTGGTGCATGGGCGCCTGCGTGTGTGTGGGCTGACAGCTGGCCAGGTTCGAGTTGGTCTAAAACCATGTGCGCTCTGTCAGGGTTGTACAGGCGCCTTCTTTAGGATTGATGAATTGCCTGCTTTCTTGATTAAACCCTCCGTCACTTCCCAACAAAACAAAAACCCCAACACACACACGCGCGCGCACACACACACAAAAAAAGGCGAGTTGAGGGGAGGAGAGGTAACATGTCTGGGAAATCTGTCATCTGCAGTCACATCATGTACAGATGTGATGTGCAGAAGCTTTGACATTTATTACCAGAATATTAAAAACTAATTCACATTTATTTTGCAGCCCTCTTTCGCTTGACAGTTGGAGCTCATTTGAAAAGTTATCAAGTTTTCATTGCAGCTCGAACCGTTTGCTTTTCTTCCACCGCCGTTGCTTTGATCCATGCCAAGTCCCTTTGCCAATTAGGTCTTTTATTCATACCTTGGCAGAAAATCAGGATATTTTTTAAAGTAATTATACATGCATTCGAGCTATCTGTCTAAAAAGCATATGTCTGATAAAATAAATAAATAAATAAATGAATGTAAATGTTTTGAAAAAAACACACAAAAAAACAGCCCCAAACTCTAAAATAAAACCACGTTGCATCGCAGTCTGTCTTTATTACCTGCTGGACAATATATAGCATTCAGCAGGCATCCATCTGATAAAAAGGTAAATGTAATAAAAAGTAATACATTTACATATCTATAGCATTAATCAAAAATAAATACTGACATTGGCCCTGATCTAACATAATATGGAGAGCAATTATTTCTCTATCCATTAGGGGAACTTCAATTAACATACACGAGAAGGTTCATCCTTCAGAGGAGGAGGAGGATGAGGGGGAGAAAAAAAAATAGGGAGCTGAAAATTAACTTGGGTTTGCAAAATATCTTGGCAGGATGACAGTGATTTTTGATTTTCAGGAAACAATATTAGAATTCTTATTAAACTATGTGCATCTGCTTTTAATTTGCTGCAAATAATTGGAAAATGCAATGGAGCTTTCCAATTAAAGCTCCACTTTATGCTGTTTAATAATACCCTCATAATATTATAGCTTATGAAATGACAGGTGAGTTGGTGTATGAATAAAACATAAAGCCCTGTAATAAGAGACAGAAAAAAAAGAAGAAGAAAAAAAAAACGAGACAGTTGTTGGGGGGCTTTTAAATGCTCGACATAATTTGCATATATTAATCTCCTCTTTTCAGCCTTATCAAGTATTCCACTGTATTTGAAGTTAAAATAGTCGTGACAGGCAGGGGTACGCTTCGTTTTTCCATGGATTTATTACTTGTATAATTCTGGATCTTTAATAAGCCAATATGACTGATCCTCTGAGTTCTGTGGAATTTGGTTAATTGTTCCAGATGGTGCTCACTGATTATGCAAAATTACTTTCTTTCTCCTTTTTCCCCCCCTACCAACTACACTATTTCTTGATTGACTAACATGGAGAAAAAAGATTATTTTTGGCGCAGCACTTTCATTAAGAGGGTTCTCATCAGGTTTCAAACAAAAGTTCCATCTTATCTCCCTGTGTAGTTCTGGGCGAGGCTGTGCAGAGGGAGGAGATCAGCCGGCTCTTATCTCAAACCATGATGGATCTCAACTGCTTCTGCACCGCTGGGGTTATATTTTAGAATAACACAATTCTTTAGGCTGAGGGATTAAAAAACACGACCTCTGGATAGTGACACAAAAGTTATTATTAGTGTACAGCGTTCGCTTCTTTCTCCTTTCTCTCCTCTTTCTCTCTCCAAAGATTGATGAAATTGCTAAGCAGCTGGGTTTGTCCTCCACTTGCAGCTCGGGCTCCATCCACAACTCACTAACATTCTGTTTTGCATCAGCTAAACTGAGCTGAATGAATCATTTATGGAAGTGTTATGGGGGAGGTATGGGCAGATTTACTGCCGAGCTTTTACTTTAGATGGAATGGGATTTCTATGAAACCGATCTTGATGTCTGAAGTAATGCCAAAGCTTGCATCAAGACATGAAAGGAACGCTCTTAAAACCCACGTTTTGCTTCTTAATTCCCCTGGTCAGCAAAAGGCGAAACATACAGAGAGAGAGGGAAAGTTCACAGGGAGAACTGTAGTATTTACATCTAACGCCTGTACAGACATTCTCAAACTAGCTAGCAAGTCTTGATAGAAAGAAGCACCTGATTACCTCATAATAAATGAATGCCATATAGTTTAGTGCTTCTGTGCTCATATTAACCTATATGTACGTTTTCCATATTGACATGGCAGCATGTCTTGGGTGGATACTGCACGAGTGAAGCGAAGCACTGGCACAAAATGCTACGGTGCAAATCCTGTGCTAAAATATAATAACAATAAATAATGTGTTTTGTGTAAAAAAGAAAATTGAATCCAAAACTCTTGAAATGCAAAAAAGGTTGCTTTCTCTTCACATCTGAAGCATTGCTTCCTATTTAGAATAAAGTTTGGATGGTTTGTTATGTAGATCTTGTTGTTTTCACATTTTTTGCATTATTCCAGAAAGTGTCAGTTTCTATTGTTTAAAAAATGATAGGCACAACAAGTATTTCCAGTTGTAGATATAGTCAGCCGTTGTGGAGTACGACTCAGTGTCAGAAAGCACATCTGGATTAAAGGCTTTCACGCCATTCAGTCACTTTTATTCAATTAGACGATCCAGGTTTAGTAGCAAAACATGATTGATCCTGGTGCGACGGTGCCATTAAGTATTTGAGGATCAATCCTGTATTAATCCTAATGGAATTTTTGACTCCAGCCTTGAGGCCCTCGGGCATTTTTTGGACCTTTATTACAGTCAAATAAGAGACTTTAAATGGCTTTGCATTTGCAGGCCAGACTGGACTCTGGAGTCTCATCCCTCATTGCTTTCTATCCATCCCTGAGATAGAAGCAGTGCTCCATTAGTTTCAGTGTCCAGACGTGGACAGGCTCAATGGATGGGCCTGTCACAGCTCCCTCATTTGCCCCATGTACAGCAGGGTTTGTTATCACACATCTAATTAGAACTTGATAAAAAATATTTCACAAAAATCCAGTCATTAAATATAGTTTAAGGAGATTTATGGTCAAATATGCCTTAAAGATCTTTTAATGGCTCTGCTGACTTGTTAAGTTTGTAATTAATGATCTTCTAATACATACTGTGGTGTGATTTAGAAAGCACAATGAGATTCTGGGAATGAAGTCGTTTTGGAAAAGGGCATCTGGGGTTCCCAGAAGCTATATTAAATGACTCTGCTCACACTGGTTTGCTTAAAACCATGAAAGTCTGCTGTGAAAAGGTTCAAACACATCCGTGTGCTTGCATAGATGGGGCCATTTTTTTTTGTTGAGGCGCAGGGAATATTGCATTATTATGAAACGGCTGGCTTGTCGTTTTGCAATAGTCCATTAGCGTGTACAGAGAAGTTCCAGGCTCAAACGTAACAGCACTTTTATTTAGGTGATGCAAAATATCTCTTTTCAAAGTCCACTCATCCCCACACTGTAAAAGTAATAAGCAAGTGAATATGTATCAGACTGTAAATGCATTATACTAATAACAGTCTCCTGTTTCATCAGGAGAGTAATGGTGTCCTTATTAGCATAATTAATGACAAATGGCAGTGCAGCATTGGTGGATTGGTTCTAGGGGATGATAAATTGGTGGATGCCCAGGTTAGTGGCTGCCAAGGAGGCCTCTTTGGCTGTCATCCCTCCTGCTTCCGCTCTGGCACAGTTCATTACTCACTGTGTGAGATGCCACTTTACATTGCTTGGTACTGTGAGCATGGAGAACTTAATAATGCCACCCACAACCACATAGGGCCTGCTGCTTTACCCACAGTCCAGAGGGCAAGTAGCTCAGCAAGGGCTAGGGGGTTGTGGAGGAGCATGGCTACATGGGAATCATCTCCTGCAGCTGCACTGATCAAAACAGATCACGCGTCAGTCGATACTTCAGGGGAGCTGGGGCCATATGACCAAGTCTCCAGTGCTGGTGAGTGTTTCTTGTTAGGATTTCTGGGGCTCACCACATCCCTCGCATCATTACGGGTTAGTTTGCCCACAGAACCGCTAATTAAGAGGGGATTTGTGTAATTGTGCCTTCTGCTGTGTCCCATCCGGCACATGCAATTTACTGTCAGCCCTCTGCCAGCTTTTACACTTGTCCAGAGAGGCGTACCCCATTTATACACACATTCTGCTGCACATTTACCAGCAGCCACAGCTAGGGATCAATGCCAATGCCATGGCAGTGTCTTAAAACACACTGTGCTGCTGATTAAAATCTGATTGTCCATTTAATTTCATGAGAGTTCAGCCCAGCCAGCAAGGAGGGTTCTCTCTGTACTTCTCTAGCATTAAGTGCTTTAGAGGAATGACTAAAACAGGTTTTAAACCAAGTGACCGAACAGCCTCGGTGCTTCACGCTAAATAGCCTGTGTTACATATACAGGCTCGGTCTTGAGAAGTTATCACACATGTACGCACCCCCTCAGAGCACTCTGCGTTATGCAGCGGTGTTTGTGGCCAAGGCACCGTAAGTGTTGCTGGCTCTGCCCACTTTCTGGAAGACTGATGGACCAGCACCCGACTGAGGCTGTCGGCTGGCTCCCTACCCACAACCAGATTTCAAGGACTGCTTGTCACAGATGGAAAAATAAGTGGGTCATTCTACATAAGCATGTCGTTTTGCACCCCTCTGGTAACAAAGAGCAAAATTTTAACACTGGTGAATTCAACAATAAAGCAGTTTATTCAGACTCCATTTGAGTCTGTTGCTAGTTTTGGCAGTCTGTCTCGTTACTTTTTGGTACTTGTCACGAAAATCTCAGCTGCAGCTCTGCTTACAGTTTGACTATAAAGGCAATTTCATATCTCATTCTATTTATACACTGCATATGTTAGGAAAGTAACTGTTTTACTTAATTTAATGGATTAAAGATCAAAATAAGCAGTCAAGGGGACAAAGAGTGAGTTTTAAAAAGTGGTGCAGTTTCTCTCCACTCCCTCGACGCTTTCCTTCCACGATTCCTGAACTCTGTAGCAGCCCCAGCCTGTAGCATGCAACTATAAACGCATTCATCCACTGGATCTTATGCGGCGCACTCTTAGCGCTTCAGAAACCTTTTAAGCTTGTTTACGTTTTTTAAGCGTTAGGACGAAATGAAATTAATATTTTAGTATAAACTAACTGACTGACTGTCGGGAGAATTGCGAGAGAAGCTCGCACACACTGCTGCCGTGAGACCGCTGCAGAAACAAACTGCACACAGCCGGCAGAAAGAAAATAAAAATAGATTATCAGAAACCCTCAACATCACTTCAGCGCGGGATCTATTTTAATATCAACGTTTTACGCTCTTTTTTAGAATGTTAATCGACTCCCCGGTAAACATTTTAATAATTTAAAAAGTTACATTTCCGCTATTGCAAAGTTTTTTTTCACTCATCTGTCTAGAGGGTTTGAAAAAGTAAGAGGGAAAAAAAAGATAAAAGAAAAAGAATGGGTTTCATAGAGCCATAGTCATTAAAAGAATCTGAAAATAGCAACTCGCTATCATCTGTTCTCATAGCACGGGTCAGGAGCTCTGACACCTCCAAAATTCCTCCTGTCAGGGTAGGGGGCCATTTGTATTCTCTCTCATTAGGCAATTTGACTAATGACCTGCCGTGGCTGCAGAGCTACTGAGGGACCCAGAGCCTCGCGCCCTCTCTCTTGCAGCAGCCTGAACACACACCCTCTATTGGAATGGCACAGATGGCATGCCCGGGCGACAAAATAAACTACAATATGTCTCCGAGATGCTGTCAGGCCTGGGCACTATTTCTCATGTCAGACTCAGGCTAAGGGCTGTGAGTGGGCATAGGGGGTCCTCCTCCAGCTCTCTGTTCATCTACTCACCATTATCTGCAGAGGTGACAGAGAGCAGGGTCTGCAGCAGCTAGAATAGCATTTCCATGGTCTGCATAAAGAATCCAACTCAAATTGAGAGTCGCACCGACAGGGGAGGCAGTGCCATGTCTAGCTCTGGCTACACACAGAGAAAAAAGCAGCATCCAATTGTTTGGCATATGAAATGCAGCAGCCACCAGATAAAGCTTTAACTTTTTTTTTTAATTATTATTTCTATTTTCAGATTATTTTGTGACACAAAACAATAGATGGCAGCTCAATCACGAGTAAAAACTTGTAAAAGACGTTCATTTGCACTTCGCGCATAATCGCCCTGATTCCGACTCCCCGCCCCCACCCCCACCCCCTCTCCAACTCAGCTGCGAGACAGATTCACCCAAGTAATCATACTAGACAGAGATCAATGCAATTCTGCTGAATTAGTGAAGTGTAAAATAAAAGTTCATCAACATTCCTAAAGTGCGACTCTCGAGTTGTGGTTCAGGTAATATGGGGTATGCTCGATCACCCACGCATATTTTTCCATCAGTCAGTGTCGGAGCACAACTCGGTGTGGTTTATGTGTTCGTGTGTGTGTGTCTGTGGGTATGCCGCCGCTTGCGTTGCACGCGGCCATGTTTGTTAGAGCCCTGGAAATGCAATGTATGGCGCTGCTGAAATCCTGGGTGACAGTGCATCCAACAATGGAAGAGTGAGGGATTAGTGCTCAGCCCAGCGTACGAGGGAGCCCTTCCCGCCCTGAAACAGCCATTCATCTGTGCCCAGGGGCTGGAGATGACAATGCAGCCATTGCTCATCGCACCTGACGGAGCCATTAATAAGGCGATGATCCACACGGGGCCTGTGCTGACTTCGTTCTTTACACTACAATCACTCAATCCGCAGGGTCCTCCTTACTTAACACCACCTCTGTGTTCACTGCCACCATTATCATCATCATCATCATCACCATCATCATCTTAGACACTATGCCAAAATTCCTTCCAGATGTTTTTGTGCTGAATATACTGACAGGCTCCAAATGCCAAATAACTGCCCAGTTCCCCGCACTGCAATGCACTCATGAGTTAATGGAGTGTAGCGGGGCCATTTAAGCAGCTAGAACATGCTTCATACTGGGATTCCTGCTCAGAAGATTGGATTTACATTATTTTTGCCCTTTGCACCTTCAGATTTCTCCTCAGTACAGCATCCATTCCTTACCACCAAGTCACCACCCGTGCTTTTCCATTTGTCTGGATGTAAGATAGCCTCTCTGGTATAGATGGGGGAGGAATACAAAGTGGGATCTGGTTTTAAATGTAATCCTTGAGCAATAAAGAAACTCTCTGGCCTTCAGCACTGTCCATTCATCTGTCTGTGCCACGCAGATCCATCAGCAGCTACAATCTCCGCTTCCCATTGCTGGCTATTGATTCAGATGTATTCTCCCTGCCTACTTGTGCCTGGCGTTGGTACTCCCAGCAACAGAGTGCATGTTTATTCACTTGTAGTCCCGAGCTTGAACAAGCCATCATGCCTACCCAGTTGCCCTCTCTGCTTCAAATAGCAACGCATTACTCCTAGCACCTATAAAACCTACTTGTGACATTGCTTGCTTGATAGTAATGTCTCTTGATTTTGAACCAGTCTGAACTATTCTAAATATTGGATTTGTTACCAGAAAATTGAATGGTGGTGCACAGAGGAGGAATAACTTTGGTGATCCACCGACTTTCCTGAAATGCAATCATTTTGATAATGCATGAACTCTTCATCTAGTGTCAATCAGCTCAAATTTATGTCATATATGGACTCACATGACATTTTTCAACAAAGGCTTGTGATGCCTTAAGACTGTGTTTGTGTCTCCTTCGGGAATCATGTGTTAACTGTACCACAGAAGTGCTAGCTTTGTTAAGTGCTAATTAGTGTAACAATTCCAAATTAGTCTGTTATTTTTGCAATTATGTACACAGAACTTTTTTACCTTTATTTACCCGAGAGAGAGAATTGGAATCAGCAGGAGCGCTCTGGGCTGGGATAGGCAGGGGAAACAGGGGCTCATGGAGAACAGCAGCACAGGGGAAAACGCCGCTGTGTTTAAGTACAAAACGGCTATCACGGTCGCAGAGTCTTGCTACTGCTGCACTTTTTACTACGGGAGATGATTGGAATCCGAGGAAGTGAGCGAGCTTTCCTGCGGTCACGCAGGGTGAGGGTCACGCTTTGATTACAAAGATCACATTGTGCTGCACTTGTGCGGAAAGTGCCAAACCGTGGATCTGTGTAATAACCCAGAAAAAAAAAGAAAGGGAAAGCAACTCGCATAAGTGTCAAAGTGAGGGATATTTTAGAATTTCATAATTTTCAGATATTGCTGTGTGAACAGGAAAAGGCCAAAAGGAGTTTCAGCCCCCCCATCCCTTCCACCCCCAAAACGATGACTCATGAACAGCTCTGGCTTACGTTTATGAGTTCCGTTTCCTGTGCCAGCGCCTGATGGACTGCGGGTGAAAGAACACCAGTTGGAAGCTCGGCCTCTTGATATTTGGGGCTCGCGTTGAAGTCGACTGCAGCAAGTTTTGTGCCTCCAGATCTGGGAGTTTTCTAATGAAGCCGAGCAGCTGCAGTTTTCCCTTCAGTCTGGAAACGAGAGGCTTTGTGTCTCTTGTCACCCTGTGTTAATTTGGGCCCTAATGTATTTTATAAACAAAGGGCTGCTCTCTAGCCTGACAGTCGTGACACCTTGATTCCAGTGCAGGATGCATGCAGGACGGGGTTACACCATTAATAATCAACTGGCAGCCATCACACCATTTTAACCACGATCATTATGATAAAGGGCATACACTTAATTACAGGCCTGCTTAATTATAGCTCTGTTGAAGCTCGTTTGTTTGGTCAAATGCTAATTATACCACCACGCTCTTGGCAAGTCCTCATTTCAATCCACTTTTTTTGCCAGCTGAACAGTGCGGCTTATTTTCATGCAAATTTGATATCTGGTGAATGTTTTGTCTCTCTTCTTTCCGCTTTTCTGTGCCTAGTGTGAGTGTGTCTTTGTTTCGGAGGTGAACATCTCTCAGACAAGACGGAATCGGGAATAATCAAGAGTAATTAAACTGGAAGAGGGCTGGGAAAGGGCTGGGTTGGAGGAGAGAGAGTGGAGGTGCTCAAATACAGCGGAGAATTAAAAAAAAAAGCCTTTCATCTTCTCTCCGTAGACGGAAGGAAGGGAGTAGTCAGGGTGGCTGGGGATGTTGATAGCTTTGCTGTTTTTATAATCCCACGTTTAGTCTCGTGGAGATTCTTGGGATCAAGAATAAGGAGTAATATGTTTATGTATAAAAGTCAGACTTCAACTTTGTTTTTTGTTTTTTTGCAGCTTTGGATGATGTGCCCTTTGTGGTCTCTGAGAAGTTTTCGCAAAAAATCCCCAAAGAGGTAAAAAAAAACAAATAAATAAATCAAAAGGTTTCATGGCTCTAGTGACAAACTGCAAAATGATTTCTTATGAAGGTGCCGATGATTTTTCCTACAAACTCTCTTCAGGTGAACACTAGTTCTGTCCTTTTCTTCCTTTCTTCGCCTTTTTTTCCCCCTATTCTTTCCTTTTCCTTTCCTCCAGACTGAGTGATGAATGCGTGCAGTCAGGCAGAGCTGGCTCAATGCAGTCCATTTGGCTGGCTGGCGGTGGTTGTCACTATAGCCCCGTTTGTATTGACACAGAGAGGGAGAGGATTAAAGATTTTAAGCATGCTTACTTAGCCATGAGCCTAACCGCCATGTTTCTTGTGTGTGTGTTTTTTTTTTCTTCCCCCTTCTCCTTCTCCCTCCTCCTCTCCCCTGCTTTTGATTTCAGATGCAGCAAGTCAATTTAATGGGCATTACGATCAAATCCCTGGCAGACATCGAGGAGGAAGTGAGTAGAGGCTGCAATGCTCGGCTGCCGCTGACGCCGCTGGCCCAGAATGCAAAGCAAACGGTCTTGGGGTTGTAATTAAGTGTCTGAGACAGCGAGGCCCTGTTGGCTCCACTAAGCCCCAATTGAATAAAAGCACGGCCAAACTAGGCAGCCATTCTTTCTTAAAAGCTTCGTATCCTGTTCCAAAACACTTGACTTATATTCCCCCAATTCTGCTTCCCCCCCCCCCCCCCCACCTCTCACACAGCTCAATCTAGAATCTCGCAAGCAGCGCCGTACATCTTAAGGAGCCTTTTTCCGGTCACATCCCGCGTGTTAAACTTTTTAAGTTTCCAATCAGCTTTGCAGTTAAAAAAAAAAAAAAAGAAGAGATCATGCCGAGTGAGTAGAAAGCGCCACAAAGCCCTCCACATTTCTGATGAAACACTGTAGCCTACAGGCATTCGTATGAAGCAGATCAGCTGTGTGCAGCAGCTCCTTCTTTGGAGCTCATGTGTTTGTGATTGCAAAGAGAAAGAGAGCCGCTGTGTCTTTGTGTGAGCGAGCGTGCGCGTGCGAATGTGTGTAGGTGTGTGTGCGTGTGCTTTAAAGAGAGTGACAACCCCCCTTCTCTCTCATTAGCACGGTATCTCGGTATCAGAACTGCCAGGAAGTGACAGACCACTGTAAAAGAACAGGTGCTGTTGGGTTTGAGATGTGTTACAGAGCAAACACTCCCTCATCAAACCGGGTGTCTGTTCTGCACTCTGCCTCTGTCTTCTGTCATATACTATCCAAATCACACAGAGTCGCCATCTTGTCATATGGTCATCTGAATGAAGCTCATTGTCAGCACAGGTATTAATGGCATGTACATATATGTGTATGTGAGTGTGTGTGTGTGTGTGTCCGGGTTGGAGACAGCCTGACTGCTCATCCTATATGTTCTTTTTTCCCCCCCTTCTTCTTCTCCCCTCTTCTCATCCTTCCTCCTCTCCTCCTCCTCCTTCCTTTCTTCTCTGAGAGTGTGATTAGCAGGAGGACACATGGTGAGCTGAGCTGGGGAAGAGAAGGGAAGGGCATGAGAAATCATTAATTACAGCTGCGCTGGAGCTGATGAAGTAAATGTGAGATAGTGTAACACACAAGATTTAGTGAAGTGGACGACAGCACAAGATTAATGGTGGGGCCAGGCTGATGAGGATGAAGTCACAGCTTAGCTTGATAATTAGTTTCCAAGTGGAAACATCCCTCACCATTGTGTTATTTTTACTTCTCTCCTCTTATTATTACCCCACAATGATATCTGCGGGACAAAGGAGGGGGTGGGGGGTGGAAACGTAGTCTGTGATATTCTCGCAAACACGCTGGAAAACATCCTGTCTGTAAATTTTCTCCTTTTTTTTCTGGGTCTGTGCTACATTATTAATTTAATATCCACCGTGTTTTCTTTTCTTTTCTTTTCTTGTCTTTCTTTTCTCCAGGCTGCTAAAGAAGCAAAACTTTATTCGTGGTTGTATAAAACAAAACAAGACAAAAAAAAAGGCAGCTGTTTTGGATCTAATTGTCCCTCAGCTGGAAGTAGATTTCTTCTTCTCTTGTCCAGAAGAGGTCACTGTCCGTGCCTCACTGTAGGGCTCCTTCTCTTTTTTTCCTTCCTTATTCAGAAACTGGAGGCGCTTTCTGCACAGAACCTAATTGCCTCCTTTTTAAATCCCTTTAAAATTATAGATTCATGGAAGAGATGCACTTTCCAGAATTCTACATATGCACATGTAATTGAGGAAAACTGTTGTAATCACAGCCACAGTTGTAGATAAGACCATTTCCTAACAGGCATCACTTAAGCCATGTCTCAGATGATGTTGGTTCCAGCAATTAGGCATTCTTTTCATTTCCCAAATGACTCGCAAAACTTGCGGATATTATAATTGCTTTTAGCCACGCATATCTAATTTGTGTCTTTTTAAGTGTTAATTAGTAAGCGATTTAAAGTGACGTCTTTATGTAGTTTGCTCTGCTGAAAAATGTTGTTGGCGGCTGGCTAATGATTTTCAGAGGGAGTACGTTAGGGTGGAAAAGAAGTGTGTATCCACACATGACAAGATTTTCATTAGCACCTATGTATGATTAGTTTTCAGTGCTTGTGGGGAGTTGGGTGTGTGTGTGTGTGTGTGTGCATGTGTGTGCTTCTCTTCCTGCTTATGTTTGCGTGACTGTGCGTTTCCATGTGAATGTATGGCAGGACAGTAGTGTACAGGGGGTATGTGAGAGGGAGAGCTCCAAATAGAGGTGGAATTAATGAAGACAACATGTCACATATTTTTGGCAGTGGAGCAGGGACAGGAAATGAAGCCCGGCTCGTCTGGGTGACTGCCGCCCATGTTCTAGTGTGTCACTGTCCTGTCAGCCTGTGTGTAAAACTGGCAGACATTGATACATGCTCTCCCTGATAACACCCCATTCCCCCATCCATCATCCACACTCACACACGTACACGCAGGAATATTTATTTACTGTGCCAGATGTTAGAGACTGAATTTTTGTGTGGTGTTGGTGGCGGTGAAGTGGGGGGAGGCAGAATTTCTTTTTGCAAATAACGGGCTTGTGATATGTGACAGCTTTTGGGTAAGTTGCAGATTTCCCCCTCAAGTAGATGAAAATGAGGAAAGGTGGTGCTTTGAATCCGGAGAAGCCGATTTCAGCCATTGTGGCTCTGTGGAGTCAGTTGGAGAAACTTATTTGAGTGATCATACAGCATCACCTAGTGCTGTGTTGCAGTAATAACAGCTGTCTAACTTGGTGGAGTGGGCACAGCTTTTGGTGCAAAAGTTTCCAGAAAGCGCTCACAAACAAAATCATGAAAACTTCCAGTATTTCAGAGATGTCGTTTAATAATTTATGGCCAACAGTGTTATTGTTTTTGGCTTCTTTTTTTTTTTCAGATCACACACCACAGCCACCACAAATTTAACATGTACACATCACCTCCAGGAGCTCTGCAGTCATTTTTTTATGATGGTTAATCGAAGCCAGAGATTGAGTGGCTCCGAAAACTGACTGAATGAAAACGTTTAAATTTATAAACCACACCTTCACAGAGGTATTCATTAATGTCAGTCTGTAGCGTTTCCATATCAAGGCCAAAAACAGTCTTTGACATTCAGTGCTATGTTTTTTTAAACATGACGTCACAGGTTTGTGGCACTAAAATTTTAATTCTACTCAATTGGATTTTGATCTTTTTGGAAAAACTAATTTAAATAATAAACATGCGTAAAATCTTTGAAACAAAACAAAAAAATGAAGCATTTCCTGTCGTTAACGCCACAGAAATCAACAGTATTTCAGGCTCTCACTTTATTTCTAGCTGTGTCCATGCCAAGCCACAAGGGGGCAGTGGTTCTGTTTAGTTTCTCAGTCTTTGGGGAAAGTAGCAAATTATTCTTTAATGTTAAATCAGTTTGTTTTTTAGTTTATAGTTAAGAAAATGTTTGACTGTAACATTTGATTTTTGGTGGATTTGCTGCTTGATGTAATTGTTGGTGATGTTTTTAATCTGTTTATGAACAGTGTGTGTACCTCTTTGTCTTCTTCTTCTTCTCTTTGCAGTTTCAGTACAACTTCAGCACAGAGCGAAGCATTGTTCTGTAACTTGTCACCGAGCCTCGTCTCAGCTGACAGAGTCGCAGCGACTGAGAGAGTACAGACGGACAAAGGGGATTATTCAGAACAATCATGAACTATCAAATTACACCACAATTTTGTATTGTGTAATTTAAAAAAGGAAAAAAAAGCCCTTATGGAGATACTGGGATGATGGATTGTATTTAAATAATTCAATACTTTGAATATTTTAAATAGTTGCTACAACTGTGCACAATTAAATTTGACAAAATAATTTATTTTTCATGACGGTTACTTTTCTAAATTTGCATTTTGTTTTATTTCACCCATCACGTTCAAAGTTAATCTTTTCTAGTTAGTATTCCTGAATAGATTCATTCATAAAAGTATGTTAGCTGTGACTCACATATTGCTCATCAGGGTAACGGGTACATGCTGACAGTAAGTAGCAGTCGGAGTGGAACAGAGAGGCAGCTTCATCACACACGAAAAGGCCAGTCTAATGTTCATTTCCCAGCAGAAGCATCTTTCCGTCAAGAGGTTTATCATGAGCAGCACGCTGCAAGAATGAGCAGAGCCTTGGGACACGGGAGCGCTTACCCCAGGCGCCCACCCACGTCAGCAGTGACTCCTCCACTGAGTCACCGAGAACAGTTTCAGATGCCATATATATTCACCCAGCTACAGTTTGCTACAGGAAACTGGTTAGGAAAATCAATTCAAGGGCTTTATAAAGCTGATTTTCAAATATTGTAATATTTATTTGCACAATTTTTTCTTAATATTCAAAGCATTAAAAACAAACCTACATGAAATTATTTGTTTCTCTTTTTTTATAAACTAAACAACACCCTGCTGCCACATAGAGGTCAAATTTAGAAGCAGAATTTACACTTGAATACTGAGACATAACTTGTCTCCTCTTTCTTCATGTGTAATTTGCAACTAATTAAATTGCGAAAGAATCCATTCTCACATTTGTGCAGGGGTAATTAGTATCAGAAAGTCGTGAATAGATAAATGTCGCTGTTGGTAATGAGTCTTATAGTGCTAATCATACTGCATTGTGAACTTTTGCATTCAGAATTACTGAAGACTTTTGATATTTGCATGTGTCCAGCATAGCACACGACAGATGATGTCCCCGTGTGAGCGTTTGCTTTGGCTGCTCTGTTCAGAGGATTCCTCTGCACAGAGGACCGCTTTCTTCATGAAGAGGTGACACTTATGTAAGCACGGTGACAGCCCCGTCCCCCGCTGCGTGTAAAGTGCACATATACAGTTCATACGTTTTCAGATTCACACTTACACTGTACAAGCAAAGGTGATCATTAATGTATGTGAACAATGAAGTATTTTGATTATTTTGATATTAATAGTGCTTATAATAATTAATCCCCTGCCAAGTTTTTTTTTATATTTTTTGTTTTAACTAAATTTGGTGATAATATTATTTTTTAACTAGTAATTTAAAAAATGACAGATAGCAAATATCTTATTTCTGTGCCATGGAGCATTATTATAGAAGACTTGTAAGCAAATTGATTGATTAGAATGACTGTGGGTGCTGCAGTTTACCCTTCTGCTATTCGACCAGGACATCTGTAGAGCTATTTTAATGGGTTTATAACAACCGGTCATTAAAACTGGAACCAGTTTCAGATATGTGCAAGTCTGAAAACTTTAATCTAGAAAACATCATGCTGAGGAAAAAAATACTATGGCTAATTTAGAAATGCTGTCATCACATAGTTTGTCCAGCAGAGCGCCTCAGACTCCATTGTGGCCCAGAGCTGTATACATACATACATATATATATTCACCAAAGCACCAAGTTTGACTGGAAAAAGTCCCCAGCAAATCTCCTTTTCATCATAGGATTTTCATTAGAAGTGCTGGGAATTACAGAACTTTTGAATACTGCCAGCTTTGAAACATGCAGCTCCTAATTTGCAGAAACTGCAATATATCTGTTTTTCTCAGTGTTACAAGGTTTTGTTTCTGGAGATGGACAGCAGGCAGAGTGAGATGTTACTCGTGGAGGCCAGATGTGCATGTTTAGATGAAGCCTATCACTAGTTTTGCTTTCATGGTAAAAGAAGTCTTGTAGCTGAAAGCTCCAGATGGGCAAAGGCAGGGCAAAGACCAGCCTCGAGAGTGCTGTCCATCAAAAAACAGCCTCACATGTTTTCACTCTTCCTTTTGCTCGGCTTCATGATATGAGAAATGATGAAACAACCTGCCTTTGGACCGCACTGGTTTTTAGATGAAGGTGCAGTAGTTAGGAGCTGCTGTCTCTAAGCTTTTCACACGTGACAAATCTGTTTCAAGGCACCTGAACTCCTTAGTTATCTCTGACCTACCAGACCTACTTAAGGCTTCTCAGTCAATAGCTTTGCACTGCCTGGAGGATTTGGCTCAGCTAAAGTTGAACTGAGCTGCAGAGCAGCACATCAAAGCCCCACCCTCTGTGAGTCGACCAGATGTCCCATGGTCATTTTTAAACTCACACCCCGGTGCATGACATGGAGCAGTGTGCAAGCATGTAGACAGAGCTGGATGGGCCGCTTGGAAATTGGAAAAGGAAGCCTGTATTTATGAGGTGGTTTGAGGTGCTGTGTTAAGACAGGCTTAGACTGCCACTCTGCCTCTGACAGCTCTGTTTCCCCCTGAGCTGTGGTGACCAGAGACTGAGTGAGGTGAAGCAGTAAAGGCAGGAGGCCTGTCAAAGCACACTCAGAACCAAGATGGACCCAAAGTGGACTATCTTAAGCAGGTGACGCATCGAATCACATTACCAGAAGATGCAGAGCTCCAGCATTATCTTTGCTGACCTCATACTTTCATGATTAAAAACAAACAGGGAGCGCAGATATTATTCAAAAGCCAAAACCTCTGCTTTTCCTTCATGGGCAGCAAAAGCATGTAGGGAAATTAATGAGTAAGTGTAATCTAAGAAATAAAGACGCTCGGGTTGTGCTTTTTTACTGCTTACCTCTGTCAGCCTCTTGTTTCTTTGTTCCATGGTGACATCATCAGGTTTTAGAGTGCCCCACTGAGACTGAAAGCAAGAGGTTAGACGTGTGGTCTTCTCTGTGCCGCCACCTTAACAAGCCCCCGAGCTGCACTCAGAGGGAAGCCGCACATCAAATCTGTCTTTCCGTACCTCAGCTAGAGGCAAGGTGAGTGATCTCCCAGAGCAGCTCTCCTCGCTTCTCCCTCTGCCGTGGTCGGCCAGCCCATGTGAGTCAAATTATTGTAATTGAGCAGGGGTGTAGTCGGGTGTGAGGTGATCTCTCTCTTCACCCCCTCCCGGCCTCTTTTCTCTCTCTTTTTTTTTCTCTCAGTTATTTCGGCACATGTTGTGAAATGACCAGAAAGCATCTTTTTTTTTTCTCTCCCCCCTCCCTTTCCTCTAACGCTGCCTGTAACACAGAAATCAATTAGCTCTTTTCAAGTCAGATCAAAGGCTCAATACACCGTCCAGAGCTTTCCAAAACCTCCCCGGGACAATTAAGTCTCCCTTTGGACAAGGACCAGACTGGACAGATGAAGGGAGGCTGCTGCCACTGTTCGTGTCAAGTAGACATAAACGGGCGGTTCTCTGGCCCTATTTCAATGAGCTTCCCTCTAATTGACCAGTTCGTTGTGCATTATTGTGGCAGTATGATGGTTTTAATTCATCATGACAGAAGAAACACTTCATTTTAACATACTTGTGCTGTTTTTTGCCACGTGGCCAACACGGTACAGCCTCTTCATCCTGCATGGAGGCGAGGCACCCTGACTGGCTTTGACTGGGTCTCATTTGTAGTCGTTTTGAGACTGAAGACATTGCAAGGGATTATGATCATTATCTATCTTTTTGCGTCTGTTTTGCACTTGGTTTTGTATCTGTTTGCTGCAATTTTTGGTCACTCTTTGCAGCACTTTTGAGTCGTCTTGCGGTTGCTTGCATCTCTTTGTGGTCGTCTGTTTGCCTTTCCGACAAGGAATGTTAAACCTCTGGGCCTGCATCCCCCCCACCCCTCTACCCTGCGGGCCCAGTACTCTCACTCAGTAAACCACCGGTGCTGTGATGGCACAACATGCGACATCTAACTGATTGGACAAGGCAAAGTGGATGGAGTTTTCATCCACAGACAGGTGCACTGACCCTGTCCACCCTCGAAGGTGCCACTTGCATTTTATTGGACATTTATGGCCAGCCAGCATTTTTTAACAGCCACCTGGATGCAATAAAAGGCCAGCTCCTGAGCTCTGTGGCTGCCCAGAGGATTTCCCAGCAGCTCCCGCGGGACCTCTGGCTAGTTAAGATGTTTATTAAGCTGAAAGTGGTCCAGTGGGAAAACACAGCACTTCTGAGAGATTCGGGCCAGCAGTTTTCTTGTTAGTCGGAGCGCTCCCTGGAGGATTGGGTTTCTTTTCCTTTCAAACCTCGCAGGGAGGACAGGGTCAGTTCACAGGGCACGAGGTTGACCAACTGGTAACTAGGCACATGAACCCAGGAATGGAAATATCTAGAGAGCATCAAGGTCAGCTTGGAGTGATTCCCACAGTTCCAAACACCAAGTATGTCAGCTAAAAGCATCCGTGTTGTGGAAATTTAATAACCTGTATTTCTAGAAAGTTCAGCGAAAATACAAAGGGCTGCATCTATCTGTAGCAGGTCTTAGCCTTATTGGCTGGATGAAGTTAAACTGCAAATGGCAAAGTGTACTGTAGTTTAAATATTAAAAAGAAAAAGCTTATATATGGCTTTTACAATGCACAACTGGGGTTATTGGACCAAATCCTCTTTCCAGAAGAGCACGGTGAAGTTAGTTGTGCTTGCTGTTTGACAGATCTTGACCTCACTAAGCTCCGCTGGATCTCTAGTTCAAAGCCCCGGTCTTTAGCCTCAGGCACTCTGCCCTAATAACTTCATTTTGCCTCTGTTTTGCTTTTGAAAGTTTTTCAGCCACACTCTGCATTTAGCTGAGGAGTTTATAATAACCCATACAGGAAAAGTAGTAGTTAAAATTTCTCCTTTACCACTCGCCTTGATAAATATATGTTTGGCTCTCATCTAATTTCAACTTTCTCTTCAGAGTCTCGGGTGAACACGTTGTGAACTGAGCCGCACAAGCAGGCAGTGATGGGTTTTTAGTGCTCTCTGCCTAATGTTCAAGACAGATTAGAAATGTTCGCCCGTGACAGATGCTGTCTAGATCTTCACTACCAGATCCACCCAGCTGCAAAACATCTGGTGGATTTCTACCTTTTTCTCTGAAGTGCAGCCTATTAATGACACACCCGCAATCATACATGTGCACGTGCACACACACGCGCGCGCGCACAGCGAACACATCCACCATGTTTGATTGTGACAGGGAAATAATCACACATATACAGATGTGTGATTGTAGGGAGTTTTTTATGGCTGCCGGCCTCGCCTGGAAGATGTTCTGCATATTTTGTTGCCATTGCTGTTTTTCACATTTTAGGTATCATTTCTTTGTATCTATTGTTTGCTCATGCAGCAAAACATGGATGGAGTTCTCAAACTGTTGCCATTTAAAAAGGAGCCGTTCATATGTAGGTCTATATCATGAGACAGTATCTTAGCCTAGTTTAGCCACAAAGTCTGCTAGCACATGCAGTTTATTTAACAGACACAGACTTTTTTAATATTCCACATGAAGGGCTATGGTTGCTGTTAATGGCACACATTCTAAAATCATGCCCAAACATTTTTACGGAGACAATTCCACTGAATAACACGATGAAAGGAGCTGCAGTTCTTGCTCGGGCTGAGACGCTTCTGCAATAAAGATGAAAACAACCACGTGACAACAAATACCATGCATCCTGCTCCACCACGACAATATAACATGTGTTGCTTATGTTTTAAAGCCAAACTTTTAAAGTGTTTTTTTAAAGTGTTCTCATTGTTTTGTTCTGGTACTGCACACACTCTGCACCTCTGCATGGGAAATTTAATGGCCCTCGTTGGACGAAGGCTTAAGATTCTTTAGGCACTCATCAACAGAGAAAGTCACAAATACGTGTGTGTGTGTGTGTGTGTGTGTGTGTGTGTGTGTGTGTGTGTCAGATGGAGACATTTGGAGACCATGGTTTAATTTAGTTTGAAATTGCCATGCAGTAAGTTGTTCCTCATGTGTCTCAACAGCTTAGGCTCACATGAAGACTTTTTGGCCATCGCCTGTGTGTGAAGTTAAACAGAAAGGGAAGAGGGAGATCCCCACATCACAGAATAGAAAGATGTTGTTATTGCTGGGCTTCATAATGTTCATCTGTTGCCATCTGTGGTCCAACTTTGACCAGCCTTTTAAAATGTTTTGGAGGTAATCCGTTCGAAAATGAAAAGTAATCATTAGGCTTTCATGAAACATTTTGATATTTGTTTTTTATTATTTTGCATAACCCAGTGCAGAAGAGGCCTTATTCAATTTGCATTTTTGTAAAAGAAAAGAAGAAAAACTATGAATCTATGATGTGCAAGTGATAGTAATTATATTGATGTTGAAAGGAAACGTTTATTTTCTTCTTTACTTTGGCATCAGTGCAGCCAAATTACAATGAGTTAAAAAAAAAATTAATTATATTTAGAAAAGAAAAAAATGATCACAGAAATTTTAGGGGAAATAATTCAATAACTTTATGTAAATTAATGCATTAATTACATATAGTTATATGCTCCTATTATACTCTTAACCTACTAATAATTTATTTCTATTTTATTTTTAAGTAAATTATTCTCTAAAGATTGTCATTTATGCTTTGGTAATTAAATGCTCGGTGCAACATTAACTCGCAAGTGAGAGGTCCTCGACTTCTGCAAAAGTACACAGAAGGTGTGCGTGCTTTTTGTTGTGTCTCGTGAATTGTAATTGAATAATACAAACAAAAACTCTATCAAAACAATATATAGGATGAGGCAAAATTTGAAAAGTAATGCATAAAACACAAATAATACAATAATATAATAATAATACAATAAGAAACATGCTTTCAGTACTTATTTATAATATATAAGTAGTAAAATAGTTAAAAAAAAATTCTATTTATTGTTAAAACAAAACAAAAAAAACAGCTGGCTTTCTTTGCTGTTATAGTTATATAGTTATGTGTTATAAGTTATATGTTTTTATTCAGACTGAACTGAATAATATATTTTAGATTTTTTTTTAATTGATGATATTATATATATATATATATATATATATATATATATATATATATATAATATCATTAATATATATATATATATATATATATATATATATATATATATATATATATATAATATCATCAATATATATATATATATATATATATATATATATATATATATAAATTGATAGAAATAAAAGAAATGCAGAAATAATAATATCAGACATTGTAATCTTATTATTAGAAGTAGAGACATTGAACTGTTTACATTTAAATTTCTTTGTAAGAATTAAAGCAAGGACTTTTTAAACATTTTGGACGCCCACAATAAATAAATAAATACATAAATAGAATAAAGTATACGGGTGGGAGTTCTTGTAGGACAAACATAAAGTTAAAAAAAAAACAAACTATATATATTACTGACATATACTTCACTGAAAGCCAGACACGGTGATAACAAAATTAGCCAAAGCAAAATTAAAACACTGTGCTCACTTGGTTTTACAGAAAACATTACATCACATTATCTTTTATTACTGTAGTGTATTTACAGTACATAAATAAATAATGTGTATTAACCTGTTCTTTTGCGTTCTCGTGTTAATGTACCTTTAAGAGACGATAAAACGTTGCCGTGGATGAGCAGCCACTGTTGTACTTGCTAGTTTTGTCCAGCAGGGGGTGCTGTTGTCATTGGGATAGTGTGTATTGTGGCTCTCTCTCCAACGTCGCCTTATAGCTGTGAATTAATGTGTCCGGACTGCGTCAGGAGACCAGGTGCATAAATCTGACTCGATCGTGGATCACTGTCATCAGATGAGCCGGTCCGTCACGAAAACCGACAGCGCTGCGTGTAAGTGCGCCTTAAAAATGACGGCGACTTATTAAAACGTTCTTAAACGATGCTTTTTGGCTAGCAGCGTACTTTTCACAAGATTTGCTTCCTATTTTAGGAAATGTAGACAAATACAGATAGTAATAATCTCAACTTTGAATTACTGTTCATAAAAATACATCCAGTATATCATTAGAAGTGTTACAGGTATACGCGTGTGACTAGAAAGTGGGACTATATTTTTTACATATTAGCTTAATTCGATTACAGCTTTAATTTGCTCACTGCGTCATAGCAAATGTATCCTAAACGCAGGTAAACAGATTTCTACCGTAGATTTTTTTTTTTTAAAGAAAGAAAGAAAAGAAAAAAAAAGTTGTATGTCAGCTTGCTGCCACACGGGCCTGTCAGGCCATTTGTCAGGAACTCAATAAATTTGTCAGTGGAGGAGGAAGAGAGAAAAAAAAAGCAGAATTCAATAAATCATAACATAAACAAATCTAGCCATGAGTTGACAGTGCTGTATTATACTTTGGCTTAATCCTCGGGGAGCTGGGATTATCCTGCAGTGGGCTATCATTTTTTGGGGGTGGTGGTGATGGCGGGGCTGCCTCAATAAAATAAGAAAGGCCGTGTGGTTCAATGTGGAGTAAAAAGCGGGAAAATGTGACACAGTGGGTAGAAAGACAGTTCAAATGACTCTTTTCTTATCCTGCATGGTAACATTTATGTAACTACACCAACGATTTGAAGAATAGTATTTAAAATAATGGCATGTAAAATACAAATAAATAAATAAATATTTAAAAGCGAGGTAAATTTAGTAGTCCTATATCCCGGCTCTCACAGGCCGATGGGGCCCTGGGCTGTCTCACTGTTTGTTGTTACAGTGGTTCACTGACTGTTCACTGTCTGAAATCACATTATAGCTGCATGAATTTTTTTAGCCCATGAAACCAACGAAGAAGTGCAAAAAACATTCAGTATCCCAAATTAATTTACCGCTGATTGATCGGAAATTGACGCTCAAACCTTTATAATAATCCCCCCTGTTGATCCACGAGGGTCAGCCTGTCCGTTGACTTCATGGGGAGAAAAAACAACAAAAAATTTTTTTTAAAGTGATCTCCCTCTGAAACTCTGTCACAGCCACAGTAATGGCCCACGGAAGACAAAAGAAGAATATGACACATTTCTTCCCCCAGTTCGCTGAATCTCTCTAGGCTCAGAAACTGCCCGCTGCTGCACAATGTGAAGGTTTTGTAGGTGTTCAAGTGCAGATCGGAAGCAACAACAAAAAAATAAAGGAAGTGTGTGTGTGAGCGTTTTTTTTTTCATTCGAGCTTAAAAAAGGGGGCATCGTGGAGAGCTTAGACTCATTAAAAGATCAAAGTGAGTTAACTATCAAAGTCTTCAAGCCCTGCAATTTAGGGAGCCATTATGTCTTTGGTTTGCTACCTCTGAGGATGTGAAATACTCGTCCCATTTTCGCTGAGGTGTTTTATTTATTTTTCTAAAGAAAGAAAAAAAAGCTTATCGGCGAGCTTTGTTTTAGGAATAATTAATAATATGAGCGTTTTAGTACAAATGAGCCTATAATGGTAAAGAAAAGGGGGGATTAGATGAGGTGCAGCGCAGTATTACCGGCCCACACATGCGGGGTGATATGGATTATAGTTTTACGTTTTAAAGGTGATTTTCTGAGACTTTGCGTCGCTGCATTGATTGTAGCCTCCGGGTTTAAGCAGAGCAGGCCGGACACTGCTGGATTTATCCTCTGAGCTGGAAACTGAATGAATTGTGAGTGCCTCCCAAAAACACACCGCAGTGTAAATGTAATTAAAGCAGAACGATTGTCCGTATTTTTTGTGCCCATGTTTCAGTTTTATTAAATTTAAAACGGTGTTTTAATTTGATGAAATTATCGTAATTATTTCATTCCCCTTCCTGCAGTAGGCTTCCTCTTCTGTTTTTTGAATCGGCCTACACTGATTAATTATGATACATTAATTTTACTCCTGTGAGTGGGCTGTATTTATTTCCTTGCTTCCTTATGCACTTTCCTTACATTTTTTTTAATTTTGCCTTAATGAAATTGAAAAGTTTGACTTTATAGAAGGCAAACGTTTGCGCAAAAACCGCAGTTTTGTTTTGCTTCAAAGAAGAAAAAAAACTTTCCTTCCGCGATAATTCCAGTGTGGAATCAAGTTTTTGCTACTTCCCCAATTGAAATGAAAATTATTATTAAAATTATTGTTTTTTTATTTTTTTATGTTTTTACTTTCAGAATTATTAAATGAAGCCTGAAACCAGAATTACGGCGAACTCCTGCAGGAACATTAGCCTCTCTGAGGGCGCATTATAATGATCTCTTACCTTTCCGATGGACGCAACAGTTCTGCTTAGCTTAAAGTAAATTGCCTAACTTTAGGGACCATTGCTTTCTGTTCTGCACACCTGCTGCAACGTTTTTTCCGCCCTGGAAGGCGAGGGAGGGCTTGTCATGTAGTGCCTCATTAAAACACCGCAGGCTGAAAGTCGGCGGATTGATTTATTGAATGAATGTTTGATGTCCTCATTCACGCGAGTGACCTGGCCGATAACTGCTAAATGAATGGAGGGAGGAGAGGTACCACATGCTTTTCTTCCTTTCCTTTTCTTTAAATGTATTGATTATATTGTATTGGTAGTCCTCCGCTCCTAATGCTGCTTAGTGGTAAGATAATCCAATATAGTGGGCGGAGGTAATTGACCCCATGTTGATAGAAGCGCTGGAAGGAAACCAAGCAAACCGGGGGTGGATGACTTCATGAGTGGCAGGTATGTCCTCATTTTAGCAAGAACACGAGTCCTCCGATGGGAGATGCAACGAATTTAAATATTTATATTAGATTTCGGTGTGCTGTAAACATTTCTGCGATGGTTAAATCCATCTAAAACTGCCACTGTTGGTGAAATCTCCTCTCTGTGCCTGTGTTTTAGTGATCGGCAGCTGTTCTCTTGTTGAACAGCAGAGGGCAACGCCAACAATCTCTTCTCTGTTTCCCCAAACTGGGCTACAGGTCATCGCCTTGATGCTTCACAAAGGCTGTAAGAAACAACACACAGCAGGCCTTTGGACTGAAGGTAAACACTGGCTGTGGAGATGTGATATACTGACATATGATTTTTTTTTTTAAGGGTCCATTTTTTTTTCCCTGAGAGGAAATATTACATTAAATTACGTAAAAAAATACCTGTTTATTTGCACAGTTTACTTAAAAATCTGTTGTTATTATTATTATTACGTGGAACCGTTATGACACTTTAAATAAAGTCCACAAAAAGCTATAGCTCACCCCAGTATAATATAAATATAATATTTACTATAATATAATATTTACTGTCCCCCGGCCTTCTCCATGTGTCCACTCTTATTTTTGCCTACCCCGGGTGTGTAGCTATAGAAGTATATTACATTGTGCCACGCAGCGTGTCACGGGACACAGTGGACGATCTCATTAGCAGCCCTGTAATTTCAGGCAGGCCTCAGTGCATTAGGGTACCCCTCCGCAGATTTTTAAACATCTTGATCGCACCTTGACGAAGGATGTTTTTTTCTGATAATGTCTGATTTTTTTTCTATTTGTGAAATCTGAATTCGTGGGTTTTTATTAATGTACCTTAAAAAGCAGGTGGATTTTTTTAACTGATAATTTCAAGTATTTATAATATGGGGGTTCGTTTTATTTTGCTGTGGGATCCTCACATTAAATAATAATATTAATAATAATAAAATTAAAATAAAGATCAGTTCTTAAATAAGAAGGTTGTATTTATTGTCAGGAAGATCGTGTCAGTTATTATTTATTTATTTATTATTTTTCCTCTCTGACCTTCCTTAAGATGAATAGCTGTGGTTGGCAGAGGCGACCTCCGTGCTGGACAGCCCGCTGTTATCGCCACTGATCGCCAGGTGCATCAGCTGAAAGGCAACAGCAGCTTCCACTGGAGACAATACACAAAAGAGCGTGGAAACACAAACACACACATACACACACTGCCTAAATTCATATGCATTTTTTTCACATTATATAACAAATGTCCACTGAGTCCACGGAGGGCATTTTATGGCATCAAAAAGCCGCATTATTTAATCCACCACACAATGTAATAATACTTCAATTGTGTTATTATCTGTATTATTATTGTTGTTGTTGTTATTATTATTGCTATGATGGCAGGTCAGGCCTCAGTAAAACATCACTTTGGGCTGTCTGCTTTAGGTTGCCTGTCTGTGTGTTGTTATTGGACTGTGTGGAGCTCACTGTACTCTGCTCCAATAGCATCCCAATAGCAGTGAATGGAGGACTGAAAAAAAAGTGTAGCCATGCATGCAGGAGTGGGAGGATCTACTCGCTTCAATCTCGATCTCAGACTTTTGCAGCGACAGGGGCACAACCAACCAACCGTCTCTGTTACTTCCAAAGAGTTACTGCCGGGACATCCTACACACACACACTCATACACACACGCACACACACACACACACACACACACTACTATCTTTGGATTTGTTCTCAACTTTTACTTCTGCGCTTTTTTCCTTGGCGAGACTGTAATCCCGTGAAGACATTTTTCCAGACTTCTCCCGTCGGCTTAGGGACGAGAAGATAAAGCTTCCTCGGTCCTCTTATCATAACAGGTGACTGTTCAGAGAGTTTCCACAGTTTCTTATTAGCTTTGTCTTCCTGCACGCTTCTCTGACACATCAGGGATTTACATAGCCAGCTTTTAACTGCCTTTACCTTTTAGCCATTGCGAGCACAAAGTCGAGTTTTACCTCCTCACAGTTTAGTTTATTTTCCCCTTTCCTCCTCCGAGCTGCAGGCTGTATCCCACACGGATCTCAGACGGCTTCCTACACAGCATTTTTCCCCCTCCGATCAGCTCTGTGTGCCCGGGATTTTCTTGTCACGTCTGACCGTATTCTTATGGATATTGCAACAGGTCTGGTGTCACTGGAGCGCCTCTCCGCGGGTGAACAGTCCGAGACGTGCATCATGCTAGACGGCATTAAAATAGAAGATCATCCCCTGCGATCGGGACAAGCCACACTCGGAGTTATGCTCGGTGAGTCTTCTTTTTCTTTTTCTGTTGTGTAAATTACTCTGATCTGCGCGATCAAACGCTCGCTTGTTGTGTTTGGATGTCATTATTATTTTCTTTTCTCTGCATGCGCTCACACTGCTGTTTATTTCCTGATATCAGTTCAAAAGTATGCAAAACCGACGAAAGGTCGCACTTATGCTTGCAAATGGATATAATAACAGATCCAGATAAAGAGAAATAGCCCCTTTAAAAAATGTCTCTCTATATATATTACTATTATTGTTGCAGTCTGGATGATGGCGTAATTCGGGCCTTATATGAAGAGTAAATAAAATCAATTACAACCCTGTTTCCTTTATAATAATATCTTAAACCTCAGCGGATTTCTTCAAACAGACTGGCAAAATCTGAAATGATTTGGGGGCTTTTATCAGTTATCACTTATTGCAGTCCTTGATTCAGGCCTATTTCCTTTCTTTCTGACGGGAAACTCTTGTGCCTTTTTCCAGGGACTGAATGTCATCACAGATCCGTGTGTGAAGGATGCCAGCGTCCCATCTCCGACCGCTTCTTGATGAGAGTCAACGATTCCTCGTGGCATGAAGAGTGTTTGCAGTGCACCGTGTGTCAACAGCCCCTCACCAACAGCTGTTACTTCAGAGAAAGGAAACTTTACTGCAAACACGACTACCAACAGTAAGCACAGTTTCCGGGAAGGACTTTTCGCTTTCCCTCCCTCTCTGTCTCACTTTCTCTCGCTCTCTCTCTCTTTTTGTGTGCATTTCTTCGCATTGTTTTGGTGATTCAGTGATATTTTTTTAAAATAATTTTTTTCAAAAATGGGTACACTGGTTGGTTTCTGTTGACCTGACCCGGAGGCCTCTTGTGCGCAAAAGTGCACCTGAAACGTCATTCAGCTGTAGTATAAAATGCTATTTGAATTTTATAAAAAGATGTAACCGTGGAAATAAGGAGACTTAAATTAACCTGTTGCTATCGCTCCTTCCTCCGTTGCTTTATATTTACTTCATGTAAAATACATATTTAAAAAAGAGAAAACCGAATTAAACCAAATGTCTTTTCGTTGTTAAGAAAATTTTTTTTTAATATTATAAGAGTGCTCAGACTCGCACTCGGGCTGCTCGCATTAGCGGTCATATATTATTGTCGTGTACTTGGCTTTATTATTGTCACACTGGCCCACGATATTTCCACGTTTGCCTCTTCGCAGCGGATGCATTTATAGCAAAAAGATGCGATCCCACTCAGGCCCGAGAATATGCAGGCGTGGTGCAGTCTTGATTTTTATTTTTTCCGCTTATTGTCATACATTTTCACTTTATCAGCAGCCGCTTCAGAGTTTTTCAAATATGGAAAACGTAGTCTGAGACTACGGCGCTCTCACGATTTATTTTCCGATCAGCTCATATTCCTTCATTCTTTAAATCACGTTTTTTTCACTGATGTAATCAGATTTTACTAGTTAAAATAATAATATAATAATAATATCATTATTACCGTTTTAAGTTATTCCAACTCTTCTTATTCTTATTTGGTTTATTAGAAATGCGTGGCAGGCGTCACCATACATGGCCGTTTATTGAAAAGCAATATGCGCAAAATATTGCACAGAATTACACCAACCTGCAAAGCTGAGGTTATAATTAAAAGTTCGGCCATGTGCACAAGCGCGATTCGAAGTGCATAGATAAAATTATATATACATGCATGTATAAATCTGGTGTAATCATTCAATTTTCAGCTTTTCCAAATATCTAAATAATAATGATAATAATAATAATGATTACAATTAAAAAAAATTGGCTGTAAGTTAAATTGCTATACTGCGGCATTACATCAGCAGACTGAGTGCAGATTGTTCATCTAGACATTTGCTTGAGAAAATAAAACACCATAATTATTATTACAGCTAATGCTCATATATTTTTTTTTTTAAAAAAAGGAGAATTGTATTTATTTTATGTGCAATTAGACTAGTACAGTCTTAAAACTACAAGGAATTGTCCCATTGTTTTTTAATTAAAAGCTATAATAGCTTTATGTTTTAATTCAGGCATAAGACAGAAATCATTTTAAAAAATGTAAGTTAAATTGCAGGTGTTAAATTTTTCCCATGCAAACACTTAAAGCAGGACGAGCATTCACTGTGAAGCAGAATAAATTAGTGAATGGAATCAGTAAATTATAACAAACCAGCAGAGATGGCAGATATAGGGAAGCAAATAGTGAGCTTAAATAACACAAGTATTACAATAGTGAGGGTTGCTGTTTGGCCTATGAGGACCCTGGGGTGGCCTGTGTTTCTCATCGCATGAGCGCTTTTCATGCTTGTCACTAAATTTTCAGCTTTTTGTGTCCGGCCTTTTTAACAATTCTACTTCGATTACCGGGACATTATGGCTCTCTGTTAGATACCGTGCAAGCAACAAAGAGTTACATCTATTGCCATGCGTGCCATTCATCCAGCTCTGTGACAGGAGTGTAGTCGGCTGATAACAATGGAAAATTCATAGCAGTAACTAGGGGATACCAGAGTCACGGCTCAGAGGTGCCTGGAAGTTGAGACAGTCCGGCAGGGAGAGAGAGGGGGAGAAGGGATCTCTTTCTCATGCCTGCTTTGGCGTTGTCCATTTGGAGAATTTTTGAAATGAATTCGGTGTGTGTAAAAAGAAGAGATAAGACATGCCAAGACTGGCAGGCTCTGTCTGCCTGCCTGATAGTGTCTACTGCCTGGCGTTTAGTTTCTGATATGCTCTTGAGGAACCATATTTGGAATATAGCTGACCATTTCCCTCTTTTTCCCTCTCTGCCTGGTGAGCTTGTGTGGCAAAGCTGATCACTGCAGCCAAACGCAACAACCTGCTGGGCGCCGTCCTGCCCTCACACGCTATTATTCATCACGTCTTTTATCCTTCTCCCACCTCCTTTTTTGTTTGTTTGTTTGTTTGTTTGTTTTAACTCCTCCCAGGTTTGGTTTTGGTCTTTGACACCGACACAAGTATAGCCCCTGCCTTTTTTCTTCTTTTTTTTTTTTTAACGTTGTTTATTCCATTTGCATTGATGGGATACTTAAAGATGTAATTGGCACCTTTTTGACTTTTATGACATCCATTTAAGATGCATTTGTCAGCCCACAAACTGCTTTGGGCTGCGAAGAGAGCTCCTAGCCATACAGAGGTCTACGTGCCTAATAACATTCCTACAGCAACTGATTCATGCCCCGTAATCAGCTCTCACTAGCTATAATAAATCAAGGAATTGGCAAGCAGTCTTTTTTCACACCTTTGGAACAGGTTTAAGTGCAGATGGGGGAAAACAATTGTGTACTGTATTATTAAAACTCCCACCAACCCAGTTCAACACAACCTGCTCCATATAGTGCAATTATATAGTAACAAGATTGGATTTTATTAGTCTTTTTCCCATATGTTGGCTTTGAGAGTGTATGCACGTGTGTGTGTAACTGACCTGTGCTTGCCATTATCTGTTTTGTTATTTCTTTTGAATGAGGAATATTTTTGATGGTATTAAGAGTCCTAAAGCGGCCGTCGACGTGTTAGGTAAAAAGAAAAATTAAATGTAATTTATTTACGGTAAGAATATTTTAAGGGCAAAGAGCTATCAGTTGGATGAGAGGTGTAGTCATGGAGGAGCAACAAGCTCAAACGAGACACGCGGTATGTGAAAGGTAGTGTGGAATCGGGCCAATCCGACCGAGTTTGTTGTGCCCTGGTGTTCGGAGGTCAATTATACATCATTAGAAAGAGAGAGATCTTTTCCCCAAGGGGGGGCCTTTTCTTCTAGCCGAGCAGATGCTTTGAAAGCAGCCGTGTAATAAGGCTTATCATTTGAACCCAAGTGTTGGACAACACCCCTGTAATGGACTGTCTTGTTAGAAACTGCCATAGGCTCCATCTACAAAACATAACATTAACTAACTATATTATACACCACGCCGCCTACTTTTGGGTGCCGCTGATGCATAAAAAACCTTTCATTTCATAGTGGATTTTTTTTCCTCATGCTCTATAAACTTTTATTGTCTAGCAACATGTTATTTTAAAATGTTCCATTTGTAAGCCATCCAAATACATCAGCCTGCATATTTTTTTCTAAATCTTTTACCTCACGTGCTGGAGGCTAAATTTAATTCAGGTCACGGTAGTATGAGCAGTAGAAAAACACAGCGGTGATGAAGCCATAAAAGAAGAGCTCCCAGAACCGGTCTTACCTCCCATGTATTCCAGGACGATCCCCCGGTGTGCTGAGAGGTGCTTTTTAGAACAGTTTGGAGCGCCCTCCTGTGAAATTGTTGTTTTTTAATTAGCCGTGCTTGGGACGCAGCAGCGGCAGCAGTGTGTGTGTGTGTCGGATAGATGCTGACGGCTGGGTTTCTGTGTTAGCTCACCCATTTTGTGTGCGTGTGTGTGTTTTACACTCACAAGGACACTCCCGTGTGGCCTGGCACTTGTGAACACTCACTATATGTATAGCAAACATTTAAAAAATAAAGAAATAAAAAGAAATTTTTAAAAAGCCACCGGGATGTGTTTTGTGCTGCCAGCGCAGCTGGGTAGTTTTGCAGTTAAAGACTGTCCTTGTGTATTTTAAAGTGCTTCACAGGCAGCTCTGCAGGCAGATGCGAGTGTGTATTACTGTTTTTTGTGTGTGGAAGGCTTCCTTAACTTTCTATTCCTTAATTCTGCCTAAAAAGGATAAAAATGTGTCTTTAGCTGCTGCTCTTGGGTAAATAAGAGAGGACCTCTACGGAGAGACAAATCTAATGTTAGAAACACAAAACTGGATAATATTGCTTCAGCTTGCTGGGATTTTTTAGTGCTCGGCAAGGAGCTAGCTGAAGCTGGCCCCGTTCCTCTGTAAGGAAGTATTGGGTTTTATGTCAACATGGCTCGGCCTGTCCCAGCAGCATACTAGGATGCATCATCTGTCATCTCATGGTTTACTAACTGTGCACCCCACCCCGCCCCCCAAACACATTTAGACCATTAAAAAGACCTGTTAAAGTGTGTTTATTTGCATCACTACCAGCATCTGTGGGTTTTTTCTTCTTCTTTTGTTGTCCTTTCTAGTTCCCATAAAGTGTGATATTTAATTTTTCCGTGAGCTCTACATGTTAAAAAAAAAGTGTTTGTACGTTTTTAAGTTACATCCATAAAGAGTTCACTGGTTTTGTCTGCCAGTGGCTTTCTGACATTATCAGTAAATATCAAGTTCAAGTATTGTGTTATCAAATCGAGTGATGTCATTGATCTTCCTGTTTCTAAAAGCATTTCCCCCCTGTGTTTTAGTCCTCCCTGGGTGCAGGGGATGAGTAGTGTGTGTGTGTGTGTGTGTGTGTGTGTGTGTGTGTGTGTGTGTAGCAACAGTTGGAGCACAAAGCACTTTGCAGGACGCTATGGGAAGCCACAGAGGCTCAGCCACGGTAATGCCCATCACCACTTTAGAGGCCAGACTGGTGGCAAGGGATGTGGAAAGAGGTCTCTGTGGCTTTGTGTGGGGGAGCTGTTGTGCAGGGGAGGAGAAGGATCTGCAGAGGGATCTGCCTGGTGTGCTCACATTACACTGGATGATAGCAGAGGGGTGCAGAGGAACTCAAGCGTGCAATTTGTTGGTAGCCACAATTTAACCTCATCTCCTAAAGCCAGCAGTTAGGCAGCCAGTGGGACATGTCAGTCAGTCGGGAATGCTAATCAGCGACGGTCGAGAGAAAGCCCTCGACTCGGCGATGCAGGGATTTTCATTACCGGTTCCAAGTCCTCGGGCCTTCAGGTTTATTTTCACAGCGTGACAACTCTTCATAACAAAAAGTACGACAACCACAAACCATTAAATGCAATTTACAAATTAGATTTTGGCTAAATCAGTGAAATACTGTAATGGCCTCCTTAAAGTAGCCAGCCGAAAAAATACACACGCTCAGCAAATGTTTTCAATTTTGATTTCCCAGATTACATGTTTAAATCAGGACAGCAAGCATTTTCAGTAGCCGGATTTTTGCAGCTTCTGTAATGACTTATTCTTAAAGGACGCATCGTTTTCCACGTGACACTGAGAGGGTAACAGTTCCTAATTATTAGCAACACTTCTGATTACATTTCAGATCTTTTCATCTTTTGTCTGGTTTTATAGCCTGGAAATAGGCCACACTTGTTCCTTCAGGTTGGCAGGTCGAACGGGCATGAGAAATTGAGACATGGCCTCTGCTGCTGGCTCGCGATATTGCCGCTGGCCCCAACTGTGTATATGTGATCCCACTCTGGAATGTTTTTCCAACACGTAGGCTTTTCACAGATACACTAGAGAGGACTGGCATCATAGTGGCAAGTGCTGCATTCAGACTGTTGTGTGCCCAAGGCTTACTCTCACACTCACGTCACACATTCTAGCTCTACATGGGAATGGGCAAAGCAGTGTGTTTGTCTACATACACCCCAGGTTTTTTTTTTTTGTGAGGGTGTGGGCGCATGTGCATGTGCACTTGCTTCCTCTCTCTCAGCCCCTTTCTGTCTTTTGTCTTTAATCTAAGCGAGATCCACTGCCTCTCATTCACACTGCGTTGTAAAAGACACATTTCAGCACATCGTCATGTTATGTTGGTCCTTTGAATTACAGCAGTGTCGATTTATTTATTTATTTTTATTTATTTTTCTGCATAGATGCATCATAACACATTTCATTGTCTTCTTTTTAACCCTTTTAATCTTCATCAAATGAGATTAGCCCCCAAATACCGGTATTCCTGCCCAAAGTGACTGACAGAGATTTGCACTTTTATCATTAAGTGTGACACTAAGCTGGTCGAAGCTTTGTTTTGAATGGAGGGCCTGACGGAAACGGGGGCTCCTAATCCTTTTATTTGTGTCAGGCCTAGAAAGAGGGAAGAATGGGGCCGGGGTGGGATTGGGCTACAGAATGCCGTGGCCCTTAGTCCCCTCAAGACCCGAGCTACACAGCCAAGTGAGCATGAGAGTCATCTTATGTGGTCTGTGCACTCGAGTAGACACACACTCACACACAGGGGCACGCATTTTTGCATCTGCAGGACAGCATGTTTCAAAGTTTGCACCAGCATCTGCGCACAGTACAAAGTACACGTGGGATTTTCTCCTACCTATTCACACAATCTGAGATAGATACACACAGACACGTACCTGCGTGTGTACCTATCTCTGTGAATCTGAGCAGATACACACACGGAGCGTGTAGCTGCTCAGATTCACAGCAAGCATGAGTCCTGCCTATAAGTGCATAAATTCCAGTAGCAGGAGGTTCAGTCTAGGATGAGATTAATAAAGTTTGCCAGTTCCCTGGTCGAGGTCCAGTGCAAGGCTTTTGTCTGCAGCTCACATCGGGTTGTGGGGCTTCGGCTCCTTTTGTGTGTGCACCCTTGTGGTAATCCATCTCCAGCGGGAGTCCCCTGGGGCACTTTATTTACTCATTCAACTGTTTGGAAGTCTGTTAGACTGCAGATCAGATGCAGTGAGACCAATGTGATTACTTTAACCAGCACTTGCAGATTCCTGCCCAGCATCTCCTCTCACCCTGAACTGGTTTTGCTCTGCAGGTGGGAGGGAAGGTCCACACTGGCTCATCCTCCCCTGTCTGTCCTGTTTACCGGCATGGTTTTAGGGCCTGTCCAATATCCTCTGTTATGAAAATCCTGCATTAGATATTGAACCTCCTGTGCCCACACACCGTACAGCTGATAAATCCTTTATTATCTTTGTGTATCTGACTTTGCTTTTCCTTTTTTCTCTCCCTTGCATCTCAAAAATACAACCTTTAAAAACCGATGGCTTCCTGAATTTTTTTTGCTCTCTCAGTACGTCGTAATTCAGCACCCATAGCAAGTGTGGTGTCACAGTGTAAAAACTAACATCTATGTTTTATTGCAAACAGTGAAATGGATTTGGTTATCCATCCATCAACATAAACCCAGAGCTATGTATTTGGGGCTAACCCCCATGTTAAACCACTGCAGGCTGTCAGGGCTCTCTGAATTTACTCCTCGTGTCTTCCCCTTGGCGTGGCTGGGGAATATGGTTGCGATCAGCTGCCAGCACCGGCATCTACAGCGAGAGCTCCCTAAACTCGCTGTTTAGAACCAGCCGCTGATTGGTGATGGCTGTCTTGGCAAGAAAAATAACTCCGTATGAAAACAGTGCAGATTGGATTTCTATGCGTCTGACTCACTCCCGTCCTCTCTGACTGGCCCCCCCACGGCAAGCCAGCATGATTTGTGCATGAGGTCCCGTGACCTATAGAAGCTTCAAAAAGCAGCGAGGGGAAATATTTGGATGATCCTGATGGGGGAGTGGAGACACGGGAGGGAGGCAGAGATGATGGGGGGGCTTGGTAAGAGCAGGGTTAAGCGGTGTAAGGCAAGGCAGATGTGGAGAATCTGCAGTGCAGCCGTTATGAAAAGGGAGTGTGTGTGTGTGTGTGTGTGTGTGTGTGTGTGTGTGTGTGTGTGTGTGTGTGTGTGTGTAGGAGATGATTCTGGGCTCTTAGCACCCATCAAAATCTCCACTGTCCTTTAGGAGAGAGCCAGTGTGTTCTGCTTAAAAATGTGTCAAACAGTGAGGTAAAAGTGCACAGTGGGTTGGAAAGGGCTGAATAGACGAGGCGTTTTATGATCAGGTACCGTGCCGTGATACTGATTGTTTGTTGTTTGTACCCCCCCCGTACACCCCCGATCCCTTCTCTTCTCCCTTTACCTTTCCTCTGCTGGTTAGATATTAATATTTCCCAGAAAGTTGCTACAATACATCTTCCTGGGAATTTCCACATCTCCAAAACGCTGCAAAATGATCCGGTGTCTATGAAAAGGATGGATAAGGGGATACAACTTTTTTTTTTTTTTAAAAAGATAGTTGTCTTTGGTTTTTTTGCATATGCGATTTTCTAGTTGTGTCTGAATGGAAATTTCTATATTGCCGCCTCGATAAGAAAAATGCGTTGCTGCAGGTGAAGGCCGAGTTGTTTGCTCGATTCATCTAAATTTTCCTCCTCTGGCGCGCGGTATTGTTTGATTCCACCTCTTGGCCTCATAGCACATTATTTATGCGCAGAATTTGCCTCTGGGGGCAGCTCGCTGGAAACCCCGTTGAACAGAAATAGCTGTAGTAGGCTGAGGCTCAAACCCAAACTCAGCAGTTAAAAAAGCAAATCTGTGCTCCAAGGCCGCCCCAATCAGTCTTTGGCCTCTGTGCTTGTCGCTGCCTCCTCCTGAGAGTAGGTGGGTTGACTGACCCCCCCCCCCCAGGGTTTCTGTCTGCCTTAACGCTGGCCCTGCAGGCCCAGCATCACAGGGGAAGCGCTGTCCCAGCCCCCAGGCCAGATTTGTGATCTGAAACCAGAGCTCCATCGTTGTGTTGTGATCCCAGCTGGAGAGACAGCGCCGGGTCTGAGCGGGAGCCCTCTCGCAGTGTGCAGCCGGGGTCACTGGTGGCCTCTCGGCCTTCAGCGCTCATCAATCCACCGTGCTTCTGCAAAGCACCGAGCAAGACTGAAATATTTATTGACCCCTCGTCTTTCAGTTATTCTAAGTTTCTGTCTCACAACAAATACTGCAGAAAAGGATTATTGATGAGTAACTAATGTAACTAATTGCATCTAGCTTGAGACGGACTGTGAATATTGGTAGATGAATGCTGCAAACGACTTGTAGCATCAGTAGTATCACACTGTTAAAATTCCTTCCTTTATGTCCATGTAACCGTAGCTGCTTTCACTCAAAGTCTTTATTATGGGAAGAAACCAGAAAAATCACGACTTAAGAAAAATGCCACTTTGAGTGTTTGTGGTGTGAAATGTTTATCTCATTGTATCTGATAGGTTCCAGCTCTACAGTGCATTTAGTGATGTTTTTTTGCATTCCTGTTTGAAAGTGCTTGCATGTGTGTAGCTGTACGTGCGCATCCCATGCCTGAGTCTGTCTGTCAGCCAATCACCGGACATGCTGTTGGCAGGCGATCCACTCTTTGGATTCTCCTTTTCGGTCGTGCAGCTCTGGAGGTGCAAAAAGTGGTGCATGCCACCCAAACCACCAGCTACTTACGCACCCCCCCCAAATTCTCTATCATCAGCCGAGCAGCCCTCTCTCTGCTCTCCATGCTCTCCTTTTCCTGGGCCCCAGAATCTGGGCTGTGGCCTGTGGATGAGTGCTACATCCTGGCTGTCAGCACAGGGGTTAGCTGGGGATTGGCCTGTGGTGGAAGTGCAGTATCAGGCCCTGTCTGTCAGCTCCTCGTTCGACTTCCTCCCGCCCCTCGGCACAGGCCGCCATCAGTGGCACAAACATACGTTCAGCTGTGACTGACTCGGATCTCAGGCTTGAAAATGAAAGCATCACCCTCAGAATAGGCATATTCATAGCCCTGCCAATGAAAAAGGGGCTGTTTAAGTGCTCGGGTGTTGTGTTTTTAAACAGACCACGAAAAGCTTTGACAGATGGTTTACCATTTCACCCAGGATTTGATTTCAGGTACTTTCAACCGTTTCTCTCCGACTTCCGAAGAATGACCGCTCACCCACAGCATGCATGCGAATACAGATGCAACTTCAATGCAACCATTTTCTTCCCAGAAAGGTCCGTTCCCTTTTGTCAGACTGATTTAAGAAAAAAATAAATTCGCGCTAGATTTTTGTGTAAGTCCTGCGAGTTTTGTGCATGGACTCTTAACTTCACTCTGTCTTTGCATCCCATTATCTCATACGCACACAGGTACGCGCATGCTTCCGCACACATGGACACACATCTGTAGCACACATGGTCGCAGACGAGCCTACACATGTCAGAGGATTTGCGACTATAATCAGATTAATTGGTCCATCTCTCCTTGGAAACATCACATATACACTTGGAGGCCTCTGGTAGCTTTCAGCTGGATGCTGCTTACACTAACCAGAAGCCAGGCAGCAGGCACAAGGTTAGAGAGGTCACAGCACACTCTCTGGCATCAACATCGCTTTATGGCTTACATGTTAGAAAAATTATTATGGCACTTACAGCCTTGTTCTGTCTGACAGAGAAGGAATTTCTATCTAATACTCTTGAGGGTTCCAGACTTTCTTTACTCTCTTTTAGTTAAATTTGACTCGGAGAAACCTTTTTTTTTAACAACATAAACATGAAGGTTTGTGTTGCTTGGCAGAACCTTCAACCTCCACAAAGACAGTGGCAAAACATGTTTGGCCATTGCAACGAATACTATAAGTGCATTAACCATAATCCTTATTAACATTCGCCAAGCTGCATGCAGTTTCACCTCCTCAGTACACTGTGTATGTTTTTCTTGTTTCCCACAAGTATGTCTATGTGAGGGTCTATCTACACACAGCCATTCATGATTTTATTATAGGTTTTAGCTTCACCACAATTTATACATTGGAATAAGTAGTTCTCGCTGTGTCTCTTTCTCCATTTCAAATTTTGCCATCTCCTCGGAACTACATAGACTTCTGCTCACGTGTATTTTAGTCGTCATTATTGTGTCTGTGGGCAACTTGGGTCATCTTTCCTGGCAAAAAAATATTATCTTGTCATTGTGCTGTAGGGTGGTGATGTCCAGCCAGTGGCACGTGATTAAAAAGATCCACATACTGAATCATCAATGCTTAATAAAGGTTTGATGTTAACACAAACACAAAAAACCATATCTTAAGTACGGTGGCCTCAATGTGCAAAACTGACCACGGGATACCATTTCAGAATAAGAATTTGTTTTCCTAACAAAAGATATTTGCAAAACTACACAATGTTTGCATTGCAAAGCTATTTCACTAAACAAAAACAAAAAAACACAACAAAATTTTGGCATGCCAAAAGGCTTCATCTTTTTTATTTTCTACTTCCTTGTGTTTCCCAAAATGTCAACATTTCTAGATTAACATGTGAGAAAGCTGATTTCATTTCATTTCTGTTGTTTTTTAGCTTAAAAATATCAAAATATGTCATTTGTTTGAATCATTGCAGTCTGATGATAATGCAAATGGATACAAATTCACTTGTAGCACTTTCGTAACTGATTAACTTTCACTTGTATCATTGGAAGAGGGCGGGGCAAATTTCCCTGCCTGGATTGGTCGGGTTGAACAACCCCCAGGCATGTATCCTTGTTAGACAGGGATGTGGGCACAGTATATGCATCAGAAACAGTTTGTTATACTGCATATTATCAGGTATATAATTTTGTCAGATATTCCAGACAGCAAAGTTAAGACAACAAACACTGGGAATACTGGAAATTCCAGCTGTTCTAGATTGCGTCATTGCTGTTTTTGTGCTCAGCTGGGATTCTCAGTCTGTCTTTGGCAGATTTTTCCTGTGCCGAGTCACATATTTTTAAATAAAACAATGATTTTTAGTTTTTTTTGTTTTTATTTATTTATTTTTATCTGTGTTTTTGTTGTGTTTTGCATCTAAGGCCTGCTGTAGGACAAATGACTAGAATCAGTGATGATGACTGGCACAAAGGTATGAATAAATCATTTTAAAGTTAGCTAAAGGTAACCATAAAATTGGTTGGAAAGCTAATGCTAATGGATGCAAAGTCGTAATAGGCAGCTAAAATAGAAAAACGGTTAAAATACTTGGTAAAAGCAGTAATTAAATTGCTGAAATGACCACATATCCAGTTTAAAGGTAATTCAAACGAACATATTTAGAATGGGGCAGGTTCATCTTGAAATTCATCTAACAGGCTGTGTGAGTAGAACAGAAAACCAGTCATAACTGCTGTTTTTGTAGTAGAAACAGTGTTTATGCACATGCACGCTGACTTCCAGCCAAAAGTCAGAATCGTGCATGAATTTTCTTTCGTGTTATTTATATTATCCAGCCTTAAATATCAGCGGGATGAGGTTAACCAAATCACAAACACAAAGACGGTGTTAGGTAAGCCGTCAGTCACGAACAGAGCAAATTAACCTTCACATACTTCCCCGCAATTGTCCAAATTCTGCCCGTCTGCTCTGCTTTATGTGGTAAACCTAGCTCTGCTGGCACTTAAAATGAGCGAAGCAACCCATAAAAAAAGTATTTTGCAAATACTGTTTCGCCCGGCTCTGTTTTTTTCACACATTCTGGCATTAATAAGCTCTGACACACCCTAAACAATCACCCTCTCAAAGAGTACATCTAGCGGGGAGCGGTGGTTTGGTGTCCAGGGGAAGCCTGTGGTTCTGGAGCCAGAGAAGGAGTCGTGCCCTGCCGTCCCACAGAGATGACAGGAAGATAAGAAAGAGAGGTGGCCTCTCCACACAAAAACATCCCACCAGGAACTAACCTAACCTGGGGCAGAGATGGAGGGCTTCAGGACTCATGTCAAAATCTATCCATGCTGCAAGAAAATTCACAGGAAAAAAAAAACAAAAAACATTCACTTCTTTGGCAAAATCAGGATTCCTTGAAGAATGTTGACTCAGACTGTTAGTCATCCAGAAGAATCTGAATCTCCTCTAAGAGCTTCTTGCGGTATCAAAATATCTATTCTACAACAGCATGCCTCTGTATGTCACAACTTTGGCTTTGCGGTATGACTTCCCTTAACCAACAGCCACAGAACTAAAGAGGGGAGAAAAAACTAAGCACAAGCGACAGACTCTTGGCAGACACGGCCCCTGCAGTTATAACTTAGAAAACTGCTTATAGTTTGCAATATTTGAGAAGGTGAAGTGAAGAGGTAGCCGTTTCTCCTAGACGATGCGTAATGAGGGAACCGTAGGGAAGGAGAAGCAGTGAGCGGTTTCTGGAAGCGGCACTAACACAGGGATCAGGAGCATTAAAAGAGATTTACACTCTCAGCTCTTAAACAGTTTTCTTTTGCTCAATGGTTTCTCTTTCACAGATATTTCAAGGAAGTAATAAACTGCACTGACAAGCATTCGAGTGCCTTTGAAACATCCCTCATGGGCAACAGAGCTCTATCACTTCCATCACAGTGACTTGGCTCTGCGTTGTTGTTTCTGTAGCAGTCAGCTTGTTTCTGTCTGTTAACAGCATTTGGCCTCTCTCGGATATTATGATCAGCTTGTTGTTGTTTATATCGAAGAAATGTTGCGACAACCAAGTATGATACGTCAAGCGCCGTGCTTTCCCCCCCGAGGGTAACCCGGTTCAACATTTATCTCATTGTGAGTGGTGCTTTTTTGCCGTGTGGTTTCAGCCTACAGACTGTTTGTCTTGACAGTTAAATTCTTTTGAAGCTGACTGCATGGTCCAGAATGAGGCCCTGCACAGTGTAAGATGTCATACTCCCACTGTGCTGACCAACATGTTCTGTGGGCCTTGATGTGCCCATAACATTTAATGGTACTTTGGCAAATGCTAATGGAAACTCTTACGTTACAGAGTAATCACATTTCCCTTCACTCTGGTTGTGCTTTTTTTTTTTTTACCATAATTATTTGTTTGCATCTTCGATATAATACGAACTCATGGTGGAGAGAGAAAAGTGGGGAAAAATATGAATTATCTGCTAATTATTAAGAATAAAGGTGGGATGAATAAGCTTGCAGCAGGTACGTAGAGCCGCTGTCTTAATGTCGCTCTGGCTTTGATGCTGGGATCCAGCGAGGCACTGTGAAGGAGGAAGAGCGGGGAAGGTCATGCCGTGGCACGTACATGTCTCAGTGTGGGATGAGGAAACATCTCGACCTCGCACAGGTTCAAGAAGAAAGAGCCTGCTTTTGATTAGTTACTCTGATCTACAGCGATAAACAATTCCTGTGGTCTCCTGCGCACAGAGACATCACTGGCAACAATTGCGTATTCACGGGTGGTTTGTGTTTTTGCATGTATGCTCAGACATGCAGGGTTCAAATGTGTGTGCTTTTGTGTTTAAAATGACCCCCCACCCCCACCCTTGCTTCAACAACAAAAAATCTGTATATTACCAAAAATGGCATATAATTTGGTTTTCCTAGTCAGATATGGAAATGGAGTAATGGGATGTTCTGATGGTCTTGAACAGGGATCTCAAAGTCATTGTACAACCCACTGTGATCTTAAGTGGGCAGGGCGAGTGAAATTCCCTTCACTATCAGTGTAAAGTTTGATTACACATTTAATCCCTGGGCTAACACAAAAAGAAGAAGTGCAATTTCAACAACTGTCTTTCATTTCTTTTAATACATGATAAGAAATGCTGCTTTGGGTTTAAAATGTAACAAAAAAGTAACAACATGTGTAAAATTACAGAAAAGTTTTGTTAGCTTAGTTTGCAAACTGTCCCGTAATTATAAAATGGAATTTTTTGACAGTATTTTTTTTTACTGTGAACCCACAGTAAAAGTCATGAAGTTCTGTAGTATATAGTAAAAAACCTAGATGCCTTCTGTTATTTATCTATTACTCATTGATATTGCTGTAGTATGAATGGGAGCTCTTTAACAGTAGGAAAAGCTGTAAAATGTATAAAAACACAGATAAAATTGAAAAGTCTTCAGATATTCCAAAGCTGTCCAGTGGGCCAGATTGGAGTATTTGATGGGCAAATTTTGGCCCCCGGGCCATATGTTTGACACCCCTGATCTAGAAGGTTATGGGAGCTGTGATTTGCAATCCAAACAAGAGGTTTTGTGGTTATTTTGCTAAGTGTATAGATAGTCACATGTTTACATAGTGGGGTAGATTAAAAAAACAAAACAAAACAAAAACATGCAAGATGTCTTTTAACGCCAGATCTACAGCCCACAAGAATCCAAAGCTATCAGCAAAAACCAGAAGGTTTCAAACATTTCACTAAGAGAGTCTGTTGTCCTCTTTGCCCTTGCTGGTAACTGTCAAGTTTATCTGTTGCTGTACTTCCGCGCAGAGGCCTGGCATCGAGCCTCAGCGTGATAAAAACGTCTTCAGGAGGTAAGTGTTTATGGTGAGGATCCATAAGGTTAGCAGGATCAAAGCTTCGCTGTAAGAACATTAAGCGAAGAAACAAGAATAATAAACAAAACAGTCGGTTAGTCATCCAATCAGATTTATGATATGCAGAAACCATGTCAGTGAGAGGCAGATTTCTATTAGTCTCTTCTTTATTGCTGAGAAAAAAAAACACACAACAAAAACAGGCCGCTCGAGTAAATTGTAGAACAATTGTACTGTGGAGGAGAGGAAAGCGTTTGAGATTTCACACCACAAATATACATAAGATCCTTTTTTGGCCATTTATATTGCTCTTGGGTTATTTTCTTTCTCTTTGCCAGGGATTGAAATGAGACACTGATTGGATGAAAACTGTGTTTGACTTTTTCAATCTCTGTGAATTTCTGAGTATGCTGGGAGGGAAATGCTCACCAGCCCTCTGCCTGTCTTACGAGGAAGAGTATTTTAGCGTCAGACAAGAACCTTGTGTGTGACTCAGCGCGGGCTCCAGCTCTTTCTTTCATCGACGGGGAATGGCTGATTGGGTTGACTGTTTTAGCTGGATTTCTTCCCCTTGAATCCCCCACCTCGGTGCACGCTTTAGTGCCAGATTATACTTAGGGTAAAGTAAAAGTAAATAAATATCACTTTTTTTAGACCTATAGGGAGTTAAATGACAGGGTGTTTTTCTTTTTATGCTTTTTTTTTTTTTTTACACGCTCACGTTCAAACTGGGTTTTGGAGTTTAGCTGTGTTGCGAGGACTTGCTGCAGTGGCCACGGACACGTCTTTATTTGTGTTCCCTTTGGTAGCTTCTGCCTCACTGAAACCTGTCAGACTCTTGAAGGAATGGGAGTGGTGTACCACCCGGGCCTGCCATTCTCGTCCTGCCGAGTCATTTGCTCGCGGCTAAAGCTTTAAGTGGGAATTATTACGGGGAAGATAAGTATGGAGATAAGCCGGTCCTTGCCTGCAAGATGTATGAGGTGTCTGGACATGGCGAGAGGTGCACCTGACCTGGAAATGAATGGTGCGAAGGTGCAAGTGCAGCACATGAACCTCTTTTTTTCACTCAGTCTCTGTTTTGTATGCACATACCCCCAGATCATAACACAGGCACTAGGAGGTGCAGGCAGTTATATTTTGAGGGGATTATGAGACTTTATGTGGTGTTTAGGTTAAAATAATAAAGCTATAGGGACTGTAGGGAATGTATAATTATTATTAATGTGGAAAAGAAGGAGAAGGGGGTTTAAGCTTCAGAGTCATCATTTTTTTTATTGTTAATATTTTATTAGGATCCTCCCTTTGACTGAGAGTAAAACTGCAGTCCTCTCCCTGCAATATCTCCTGTTAATATCAGTACAGCTTGATTCATAAGAGCAGGTTATGAATCAAGCTGAATCAAGAATCAAGCTGAATCAAGAATATTAACTTCAGGAAACAAAGCATAGTAAGTTTGATATGATAGCGTTTACCTGGTAACTATAAATAGACTAATGTTTTGGTCAGTACTGAGGTTAATTTATGGGACACTGGAATAAGATGTGCAGCAAGTAAAAAAAATAAATAAATACATTTACATTTACAGTCCTGGGTGGAATTCAGTCTCACGTCGAAAAATGTATTTTCGCTAAACTCTGAACAAATCACACTCTCACAATTGTAGGTTTCATTCCTCTGCTCGCTCTCTTTTTTCAGAAAAAAAGTGATTAGGTTGCAGCTTCGCAGAGGTGTGTGTGTGTGTGTGTGTGTGTGTGTGTGTGTGTGTGTGTGTGTGTGTGTGTGTGTGTGTGTGTGTGTGTGTGTGGGAGAAACATTCCTCCTGCTTGGTATGATAATTCACAGCTCCGGGGTCTCTACCAGCCTTTGTGTTTTCTTTTTTCCCCCGTCCCAAGTTTCTATCTAGCGTTGCCTTCCTTCCGTCAGGTGAACCCGCGGCCTCTCACGATTTTTATTTATTAGACGATCCCTCACATGTAAAAAATGACAACGCTGACATGTTACAGTCGGCCGGCGCTTTCACGCATCGAGGAGAGGGCTTTGTTAAACACCCCAGCAAATTTGAGCTTTAAATTCGATGACACTTTACATGCCAGAGGAGCTCGCTCATTGGACAGCTGCCAAGACACTAAAGAGAATCCAGGCCAGATGATTATGATCTTACAGACACTGTCAGTGAAGCAAAGTACTCAGAGGATGATTTTATATTTACCTATCTCTATCACTTTTTTTTCTTTACAAATCCCTTCAATCCGTGGTGAAACTTGTTGTGTGCAGCACTTCACTACTTGGATCATTTTCTCTTACTCATCTGCCAATATTGCCTTTTTTCTTCTTCTCCTTCTTCTTCTTCTCTAAATCTCTTTGCTAAGAATCATTGTCAGGTAGCCAGCTGATGTCCAAAAATGATCACCTGCTGTTATGATTGAAGCGAGTAGTAATGGTTGGACTCGCCACACAAAGAGTTATAGGTGGTCGGTCAGCTTGTCAGTCAGGCTGGGTGGTTTTTTAATCATTTCATCTTTGCCGAGGGGCTCTCCCGAGACCCCTGCAACGTTTAGCACACTGCGGCTCAGGACCCGAGGGCTTGTCTAAGCCCTGCCTGTATCCGAGCTGCCATTATTAGCTCTGCTCTCCAGAGCACAGCGCTCATCTCTCCCCTGAGAGGGCGGCTGAGAAATGAAGCGCGCTGGCTAGGCGCGGCAGCGGAGGGCCAATAGCCCGACATGGAACAGTAATTACTCCATTGATATTCCGCACACAATAACACTGTCATCTCTCATTTGCATAACCCCGCTCAGCTCGCCACAGCAGATGAATGCATATGATCTTGTCAGGAGGCTGCAAGAGTTTAGACGCTGTGCGATTGGAGGGGTTTCTTCACATCCTTTTAGGTGCCAGTTTTGTTTCAAACACACAGGATAAACTGTTTGATTATGATTAAGTTTGCAGATTGAAAGAGGAAACCACCTTTCTATCGCTCTGTGTAAACAGAGCTTTGTGGCTCAGCTGTCTTTGTGTTACCAGAACATAAACAACAAAACGGGGAGAAGAGGCAGCGGCGTATCACGTTTGTAACAGTGTGTACGCGGATGCCAGTCTGCCGGGGGAGAATGAGAGCGTGTCGAGGGGGTGGGGTGTCAGTGGATGTCATAGGGCCCTGTCTCAGTTCTTGGTTAATGGCCATTGGTCATAGGCTGTCTCCCCTTTATTTCTTTTGCTCTCCTGCTCTATCCTCCCAGGTCTCCCACTGGAGCAGCGCCCTCAGGCACCGCATCATTTATTGCTGTCAGGAGTCACAGTGGAGAGGAGGTGGGGGAGAGAAGCGGTGCGAGAGGAAGGGGGGTGGCGGTGGGTTGCAGGAGGAGAGGGAGACAGGGAGAAGATGTGCTGCAGCGAGAAGCCAGTGGAGGCAACGGGTAGAGGCAGGCACGCTAGACTGTCAAATCTCAGCCTTTGAATATTTAATGGAGCCTGGAGTGTTTATTTAGTTAGCCTGTCGATTTTTACCGCTCTGTCAATAGCGGCTCCCGTGTAGCCTGCTGATGATCTTTAGTGTCTCTTCCCCCAGGAGAGGCCAGGCACTAAATGCAATTATGGATTTTCCTGCACCGCAATGTGTTTGATATTTTTACTGATCTAATTTGCAATCTGGTAGTTTATTGTTTGGCATTTTAGTGGCGCTCAAGTGGCGAGGCAAATTTGATTTCCCCTCATAATTCTTTATAACTTCATTAATGCTGTTAGCACATTGGCACAGATCTTAAATAAAGCTAGAGAATCATCCCATGGATGAATGCATTCCTCATTTTATTGTCTCCGTGCCCCATTCTTTTTACAGATTCGGGTCCTAATTAAAAATCATCCTAGTGGTGTACTGTCTATGTGAAATATGAAATCATAATCGGATTTGAATGGCTCCCTTCACAGAGCCCTGCGCGTTCAACCGTGTGCCTAGATCTGTTGTGGGCAGAAGGAAACAGAATCAAAACAACTTACTTTTGGTGGCGTTCAGCATCTTCAGAGACAAATGAGGGTATTAGCCACAGAGCAACAAAACTAACCGAGGCAAAATAATGTGGGTGATTGTCTCCGAGAGACAGTGCGGCTCCGCGGCTTTTCTGTAGAGCCGTAGGATTTCTAGGCCTATGACGGATGTGTTAGTTAGAGGGGGCAGCATTAGCTATAATGCTGTTAGCATGTAGCCGTGTGAGTGATGTGCTAGTTAGATGCCCAGCAGTAGCGCTAATGGTGTTACCGTGTTGAGCCTTCAGAGGGATGCAATCGGTTAGGCTGTGATGGATGAGTGTCGTGCTGCAGAGGCCTGCAAGCCTCCTCATTCGCCAGCCTGTCAGCTTCTTAAGTGGACGTGCACAATTAGCGCTGAAATCAGAGACTACTTAATCTGATAGCAGGCTTAACGTTCAGTAGGAGAAATTGCTCATCTAGCTCGTGAGTGAATGGTGAGTGAATGATGGGCTCTAAAGGAAAAAAAAAGAAGAAGAAGACTCAAAGCAGTGTAAGCGAGAAGGGGGCTGATATGCATCTCTCTCATTCAGAATTCCTGCAAATGTACAGTAAGCTGTGCATTGCACTGAAACCCGGTCTCACCCAGGAAAACATTGATACCGGAGAGCTTTGAAGCGCTTCACTTCCTCTGCTTTTCACATTTAAAAATGTCCTGGAAAAGAATTTAGCAATCTGTCATTGCTGCTCTTTGTCCCTGTTGATTGACTGACAAACAGACGCCGTTAGGTGTCGTCGAAAGCACAAGACACATTCCACTTCAGAGGTAATGAACAGGGCACATATTGTAGTCAAATACACTTAAGCGTGGGACACGGTCACACATCAGTGAGTTTCCAAAACAAACATGGGGAATTATCAAAGGTAGCTCTCCCACTATCAGTCATTTTATATCAACAGAACTTGTTCTCACTTGGCCCCGTGCTGTGCACAGACACATATAGCTGTCATTACCAGCCAGATTATTAGCTAGACTCAGCTGTTCCTGTGATTAAAGCAACCGCATATTAGATTATTATATATTTGTTATACAGTATTCGATCTCATTTCAAACAATGACGTCTCAAAAAGAAACGTGTTTGAAAATTTCTTTATTGGATTAGAAAACTGTTGTTTTTGGCCAAGCGCGACTCTTGCCCTCTCGTCAATCTGCCCGATTTTTTTTTCTCAGTTATTTACAAATGTCACATTTATATAGTATATAAGTGATTTTTTTTCCCAGATAACATGAATGTACTCTCCCTGCTAGCTATAAATTGCTGCCAGCGTTTCCTATGACTGATAAAATCATTTGGGTGAAACTCTTAACATGTGTAACCTTTATACACCGACTTAAACACAGTGCTTTTATTTGTGGAATCGCTCCAATTGCACAGACTTTTATTTTGAAAAATAATTTACCAACAGCCCCCCCCCCCTCTCCGTCTCTAACTGAGAATTGTCATCAAATCTATTGTGACTTTTGCACTTCCCCGCTTGCATCACTTGTAGTTTCAGAGGAACACAGACCCCCTTGGCCAGATCTTAATGACACAAGCACACATGAGAGATGTTTGTACTCCAGCCGTGTATAGAATTCATTGTCCTTATCAGCTCAGATGAGACAGGGAACGAGACTAAGGAGGATTTCTCTCGGAGCAGAAAATGTCATTTCTCTGTAATAGTTTATGATTCATCCTCCACCTTTGACTAAATAATGAGGGATGACAATTAGAGCAGGCCATGGGAGTAGAAATCAAAGGGCTTAGATTCCCCTTGGCAGAGTCAGGCCTGTCTGAGTGTGCTCCGAGCAAACAGGATCCAGATGTCGGCGTCTGTGCTGCCATAGGCTGCCGCTGCTGCTGCCATAGCCACACAACGGGGTCTTTCTGCCAGCTAGCTAGTCGGCCAATCTCTCAACCTCCATGCTTGCAAACATGACAGGAGACTCTCCCGGTGAGAGCCTGGGACAGAGGCCCCCACTCCAAATAAAAGAATTCCAGCTCGCAGAGCCAAGGGCTGCAAAGTATCATTTCTTCACACTGTGATTTATCTAACCTTCAGTTTGTGTCTCTATCCCCTCTTTGTCTTCCCTTGTTCTTCAGTTTGTGTCTCTCCCTGCCTACTGTGCATCAGGGTGGAGGCAAAATTAAAAAAAAGGTCATGGACGTAAACAGGCGCATTTTAGTAGGTGCACTTTAGCTGTTGTGAATCTGCTGAAAGAGTGCCAATTTTGTGCTTTAATCCTCAGACTTTTATTTTCCTCCGTTCCCTTAAAAAATAATAAAATAAAAACAAAACAAACAGCCAAGAGATAGTAAGGTGATTTAATGTGTCTGTTTGTGGACAGGAGGGAGTGAAATCAAGGGGCAGGGTGTTGTCACTCAGCGCGGACGCTGAATCAATGGTTCGATGCGGCAGAGAAAAGGCCGGCCGAGCGCTATTGATATGTTTAACAAATTAGCCCTGATGACGGCAGGTGTGATTGTGAGCGCGGTCCTGGGGTCAGCTCGTCATATGGTGGCTAACAGACACGATATTGCCGCGTGTCCTGATCTCTCCATTCCCTCACAATGGCATTAGGGGCACCCCAGGGAAATAAAGAGTCCCACTCCCCTATCCCCAGTGCTCTTCAAATTAACTCCCCAGAAGGTTAAGCTCCCTGATTCATAATTATTCAAGCCCACCACCGCCACCAACAGCCCTCTCCACAGCCACTTCACAACCCTTCTCTTTATTTCTCTCTCTCTTTCTCTCCCTGACACTTCTCCTGAGTGGCACTTGGGTTTTTTTTCTTTCTTTTTTTGTGGGAAAGCCCAGGAATTAGATTAACTAAGCCTGACCTGTGAAACGCACAGCCAGATGACGGGAGCAGGATTGGACTTGATCTCTGCCTGTCTAGCTGTCTCTCTATTCAATCTAGCTGTCTGTCTCTCATATAGTGTGTTATTGCTTGTGAGCGTCCCTATGGATGAGACATTTTCAGCCGCAGCTTTTCTGCAATTGCATATATGGCTCTCGGAGGAGCGGCCAGTGTCAAGAGTACATCTCACTTGCATGGGCTTGATTTGAATGATGTGAAGTGCGATTGGCTTTCAGCTCTCCCTTTGTGGGCTTGTGACAGTCTCGGCGCTGGTCTGCTCATTAAATAAGTGCCAGCGTAGAGAACAAAACACAGCACAGAAAGGAGGGTGTTTCCACCAACTGGAAATAGAATGGCAAAACCGCCCACTCTATTATTGCAGTTGAAGGTTCTCTGCTCTGAGAGTACTATTTTATTAATATCGGCGATCATGAGAGGAATGTTGGCGGTCAAAAGCGATACACTTCCCCACACACACGCTGATATATATCAATATACACGCAATGAAATTGCTCCATGGTTTTTGATGTATTTGCTTCTTCTGAGTTCACTTAGGCCCAAAAACCCTCAATGTTGAATAGCTAACAAATTTTGTTCCAATGATTCACCTCACCTCTGCGATTTGATTGGCTCGACACAGCTTCTGAGGCCATGCAGATATCAACTGTTGATAGTTGCCACAGTTCTCAATCAGTGTAGATCCTCTGTGGAGGAGCTGCCTGCCTCTAAAGTCAATTGGGTTCCTCTGGAGGACGAGTTAACGTAATGAGGGACCTCTCTGACTGAGAGCGTTGCTTCTTTTTTCTACAATCACGTAATTAATCTCCTGATTCTACTACTCATCATGTCACGACAGATAGGTTTGTGGCCGGTGTATAATGGTGAAGTGCTTCCTGCGTGCCTTTTGTTTTGGACAGCGGTTATAAAAACCCATTCTTTTACAGCCTGCAGAGGGTTATGTGCAAAATAACACTCCCTTTGGGCTCTATTAGGAGACAAAAAGGAAACACACACACACTTCTCAAGCCGGTACCCTAATAATATGTTGGCAATTTAGATAATGACTGGGAGTGAGATAAACTGAAGTGTGTGTTACAGGTAATTGGATCTGTGGCTACCTAAATATCTATGGTGTTCTATACTGTGAGCTGGTTCTTCAGCCTACAAGTGAGCACTAGGTGATAGATTGCCAGTGATAAGTACTATAAGGTTTTCCAGCATACTGTAGGCGCTAATAATGGCTGATTTAGGATATTTTAGCTGCCCACACCTATCGTCATCATGAGAGCCTCAAGAAAATCAGAGCTGACTCTGGAAATCCGGCTCTGGGTGAGGCAGGCTCTACATCATTTCTCCTCAGATCCCCGGCTCTTGCGAGCACTTCCAGTTAGTCGGAGGATGACAAATACAACAACCGGGGCTGTCAGAATGATCAAGTTGAGAGAGTTTGTTTCTCCGAGGTGAAGCCTAGAAAAGTTGGAGCCATAATGAGAGTTGTCAAGCTTGTGAGGTGAAGCGTGAGAGTATAGAAGGCGGTGGGAGCGTCACAAGGGTGCCTTTGGGGGAATGGTGGGCTGGATCTCCTTGGCCTTTAAAGAGATTACCTTGGCAGTGTAAGGAGCAAGTCTACCCAAAGGGTTTAGGGAGCGATAGGCCAACCAGCCCATTACCAATACTGCAGAGGACCCTCACAAGCTTCATTAATAATCTGATGATGAATCACTACTTTAATTGGGCATTTATAGCTGTTGCCTGATCCCCAGTCCTATCTTCTCATCTCAGTTCTTAATGGGCTGGTAGTTTGTTTTTATTTCATGCGATATTTTTTTTTCCAATTCATTCATTAAGTTTTCTTATTTCATGCAAAGCAGGATGGATAAATAGGAGTCATGACTAATGTGATGCCTCTTTATAGAAGCATTCTTTTAGCTCAAAATTGTTCAATTGCAACCTTTGTTTGGATACGTCCATATGGTTCAAAGTAGTGTCTGTTTTTAAGACTACACGCAGGGTCAGATTTCTCCCACTCTTAATTAGATGAGGGGATGGTGTAATTAAATCAAATTCATTATCCTCAGCTCTAGAAATCAAGAGGCTCTATTGGAAATAAGGTTAGGCTCCCCCTCATCCATCATGCCCTAACTAACCAATTTACAGGCCAGCCTTTTGCATGAGGCATTATTACCTTGTCATAAACACTTACCTTTAAAATCTTCGAATCAAGCCGTGATATGCTAAGCTTTTATCGCATTAGTTTGTGCTACTGTGTCAGCCTCTTTCTGCCTAAGATAAAGTAGGCTCCCAATAATTGTATTAGCCACATAAGGCGAAGACAGTGCAAACGACTGCTATTTAAAGCTGGCTGATAATTCCGTATAATTAAGACATAGTACAGTTCCTCACTCAGAAGAGGGACTGAGGGCTTTTCTGTGGTGAAACAATGAAAAACAGAACAGGGCTCTTTGCAAGGTGTTTTTTTTTTTAGGTTAAAGCAAAAGAGGCTCCACCACCAGAAAAAAAAATCACTCCAGCCTCACATTTATCTGTGAAGAATTTTACCTTTAGTCGAGTCTGCTGCTTCGGCTGCATGCGGAGTCTAATATTGTTAACTTGGCCACAGCGCCTCACTCCTGCAGCTGCGAGTCGCTCCGCATCCATTGTCTAGAAAACACAAAAAGCCACCATCGCGATTATTCCGATGAGCCATGCATCATACGGGCCGTCTTTCATAACGCCGATGTGGAAAAATGATTAAAACGCTCTCTTTTAATAAACTGTCGCGGCGCTGTTTCCTGGCTGATGTCTTTGCATATTCACACCAGATTAGCTCAGGTTTAGCATGTGAATGGTATCTTAAGGATGTGAGAATGCTGTTACTTAAAATTTATAACAGTCCACCATAGGGCCACAAGTCCTTTTAAATGCCACTCAGTGGTGGAGCCATATTCTGAAACACATGAGGCCTGTCCTCTGATCTGTGTTGGAAAGTGAATTAGTAAGCTCCATTCTAAAGCCGGTGATAGCAACGGGCTGAGAGCAGTGATTTGTTGGCAGCGTATATTACAGCCCACGGTCAGGGAGGGAGGGATCAGAAAAAGCATGTGTGTGTGTGTGTGTGTGTGTGTGTGTGTGTGTGTGTGTGTGTGTGTGTGTGTGTGTGTGTGTGAAGGATAGGACAGGGGGCCTTATCACTCAGTGTTTACTCACAGTAAATTGAGTTGAAATAATAGTCTTTCTCTGAGGCCAAACAATGGTGCAGGCTGCAGGCCGAGGACCCAGGCTGGTGCAGAGCTGGCCCGCGCCACTTCAAAATGAAAGGCTGAGCCTGGGGCCATGGGGAGAAGAAGGGGTAGGGTGGGTGGCGGGGGGGAAGCAGGGGTGGATCTCCTTTATGTGGACAGCTACACCAGTCGCAGAGCAGGCACCCTCTGACAGGCACCTGGGTAGGACAACAGGGAGACTGAGAGAAGCGTGGAGTTGGGAGGAGATGTGGAGGGAGGGATGCAGGAGGAAGGGGAGGGTGAAGGTGGAGTGATGAGGCCTCGGGGCTCTGTCATTAGGTCGGTGGCGGAAAGGAAGATGACTGCCCCGAGGACAGAGGAGCGACAGGTCCCGGTGGGACAGCGACCGCGACCTCCCGCTCCCCTGGGTCTGTACGGGGACTGGTGGGACGTGTCAGTTCTGTTAGCCCACCCCCCAACCTCCCCCCTTGCTTCAACACGCTCTCATAACCTCTGGCTATGGCTGAGCTCGAGGAGTCTAACCTACAGAGAGAGAGAGAGTGAATGCGTGTGTGTGTGTGTGTGTGTGTGTGGGTAAGCAAGAGTGAAGTTGCTGAAAGAGAAAGGCGCACAGAGCATATCCATGTAGCGCACGGGTCTTCCTCCGCCATTGTTTCTGCATGCTTCAGCTGCACCTCAGCTCTGCCTCGTCCCCTTCATTTATCATTCTGCAACATAAAGTGCTGCCACAGCGTTATAGAAACAGCTGCTTTTTTCAGACAGCCACAGAGAATGGGCTGCTCCCCAGCACACAAAGACACTCCTGGACCCAAAGAGAGTGTAAAATTGGTTGGTGAATGCAAACCTTTTTCCATGCTGAGAGGGCTGACCACGGGTGTCACTGTCGCGGGAGACATTGTCATCGCTTCTGAAGACAAATAAGGATCCATATCAGCCGAATTGGGTGTACAATGAGTGGCTGGGGCACCGGTGAGATTGGCCTTGTTCGCAGCCAAATATGCATAACTACAGCTGCTGCGCATCATACTCTCTTGAGAATTCATATCAAACTGTTTAAGCGGGCCTTATATGTATGAATCATCCGAGTCGAGGCATCTGTAGCTCTGTGCGCTACGGCACAATGCATTGTCAATTTGCTGAGTCCATTGCCAAAGCAAAGGGAAAATAAACCATGTCAGTGCTCTATTAGGGGTCATAATGCAGTCACTAAGAGGCTGTGGTAAGGCCACTGAGTTGACTCGAGGTAAGCGCCGCGGGGCCATGCAGATACACTGCCGGTCGGTTCGGGGAGAGGACCAGATGTGCCGTGCCATGCTTCGCAATTCCGTTCCATGCCTTAGAGGCTCCACGTGAAGAAAAGGGAATTTTGTAGAACCGGTTCTCTTCCAGCTGGAGAGATGAGATTTTACACTCCACCAACCACATGACAGAGAAATGTTTGTTGTGCGTGTGTGGGTGGGTGGGTGTGTGGGAAAAAAAACAGTGGAAAGTAGACAGAAAGAAGCAGTGAGGGCATCAGACAACTCCTCTGCCAGACCTCCCGGGGCAAAATGCATGCTTGAGTACTTTAAGTCATGAACAAAATAGTTTCGCAGTAACATTAGCTGCTACAATGGAGAGAGAATTTCCCTTTCAAGATTAAATACACAAACACCCACGTACACAACGCATGTTGCAGCCTGTACAGACAATTCCTATATTGTTCTTTTAGAGTTATTTGTATCTTGGAAGGTAGAGCTAAAAAAGAAAGAAAAGAAAATAGCGAAGGGACTAATACTGTAGGATTGCACGCAGGTATACATATAATAGCCAGACTTTTTTTAAGGACTGAATCTCAAAGTAGCTGCTTCAATATGTTTGCTGTAAACTGGCTAATTATATGGCTGGTAGAGGAACTTAGACCCTTAGAATGAGTAAAATTAATAAAATCTCTCATATCAGCATGGACAGTTACCTATGATAGTACACGGAAAAAGTTCTGAGACTGCGGTTCGTTTGTTATTTTACTGTAGTCGATAAAATAAAGGCTTTGTGATGTATTATACGATGTCCTGATAGGTTTTTGTATTCATAAAACATGTCTTTAAAGTTTTATTCTTAAGTGTAGCTCAAATGAATTTAGTTACATTTTGTCCTTTGACACTTTTCTGGATACATTTAATTTTAATTGCACATTTCGCATGTAATGTCATAAAACATCACACATTTGCATCTTGCATACAGTGAGGAATTTGGTTTCATTTATCTAATTTTTTTTACATATTTTAACACATATCTCACCTACTTGACTGATGAACATGAGGTGAAATATGTCACGTGTGTTATGTGGATATGTGTAGCCTTACACAGAGCAAATAAAGTCCTTTCGCGGGAGTCGTGCAGTGGGTGTTTCAATCTACTTTCAGCCTATACAAATGTAAAGCATTTTTTTCATGTGAGAATAACATCAAGTCCACAGAGATTTAGAAAATATTATTAACTGCATTGCTGCTGATAGTGTAGCTCTTGAAATATAACATAAACTGTGGTAACATTACACTGCTTTATATACTGTGATATAAAGTGACATGTGTTAGGGAAAGGGATAGCAGATTTTTTTTTTATTCATCTTTCTGTGGAAACCAGACAAGCATGAATTCATCATTTTTCATATCTGACTCCCTTGGCTGGACCAGGCATCCTTAAATCAAACCAATTGGAAAAGAATATATTTTTAAAAAATATATAGATATATTTATATGATGATGCAAAATGACCTTTCTTTCCCTCTCGACCTGAATCTCCTGGGAATTTGTAGGTGGTCTCAATAATGTAGCCGATGGTCTTTAGTGAAACAGCAGGTTTTTGGTTTGCTCTGCGGTGTGTGTGCGCCCCTCTGTCTGTTTGACACATTCCAACACTGCAGCCTTCTCCAGGGCTCCTAACTACCAGTCAGTCGCCATGGTTACGACCATATCCATGCCAGCTCTTCACACTCAAAGACATATTTGTTTGGCTAGTGTAGCTACGTTCCCGACAAAAAAAAAAGAAAAAAAAAACACAGCTTTTTAGCATAACACCTGCTAATCTTGGGATTTAGCTCTTTGAAGAGGATTGCTGATCAGAAATTCAAATATATTATTTGAATGCTAATCTGAATGCTAATCCGCAGCCCCCGGGTCTTAGAGCATCCTGTCTTTCAATAACAATGTTTATTTTTCATTTGCTTTTTTTCTTTCTTTTCTTTTTTATCTCCTCTCACCCCTGCGCCACCTCAATCCCACCGTACGTTTAGCTCTGCAGTCCATTCCCTCAAGGAATACCGCGCTCATCTTTTAAAGTATGTGACAATTTGAGAGTATCAATGATTCGGACTCCCCTGGAGAGGAGGATTATTATCATTCGTTCTGATGAGAATTTGAGTTGACCGGTAAAGTGCTTGCTATCGATCCTGCTCTACTGATCTATCCTGCTGCGGTCGCTCAGCCGCCACTGTCTTCTGATATCACTGAACAATGTTATACAGTAATTAAAATCCCCAACTAGCTCTTTAAAAAACAGTCTTATGAAATTATGTGAGCCATATTTTCATCCATCTTCCTTTCATTGTGTGTTTTTTTTCTGTCCCCCCCCCCTTACATTTCTTGGCTTTTTTCCTAGATCTTATCTGCATGTCTGTGTATCTGTGTGGCCACATGATAGCACGTAAAGCAGATGAGTGGGCGTTCTTTAAATTATCTTTAAGTTCAGATAAATAAATGCAAAGGAGGAGGAAAAAAACAGAAAAGATAATGAAAGATAGACTAGCCTATAATGTATACATCCTTATAAAAACTCTCACTGCTTATTGACCCTTCTAAGTAGTTAACATCTTTGCTATCACTGTATACGCTTGTGCAGTCAGCAGACTCATTCATGTTTGGTGTTCTTTAGACATCTGTTTCTATGGTGCTGACTTTTGTCTCGGTTGAGACGCGGACACAGAGAATCAAGGGCAGAGGGATCACAAACACATGGATCCGGATCTTGTGAACGACGTCTAATTCCCGGTTGCCTCACATTCACTCGCTCCAAAGTAATTTTGGGCTTAGGCCGAATCTCTGATAAGTAAACAGAGACCCCCTTATGCAACCATCCTCAGTCACAATGATCTCCAGATCATCTCTGCCCATTAAAACCTGGGCAAACACTTTACTCCACACCAATATACTAAAGACTGGAGGAAGAAAAGGATGGGAAGCACATAAGGGCTTTTTTTTTCCAGACTTTCCCAGATTGTCTCTCTTTCTCCTTTTTCTACCTTTTAATCCAGTATCTTTGAGCCCTAGTAAACTCCTCAAGATGGACATTGCTTGGTTTAGGGTGGAAAGGGGTCAAGCTCCACTGGCCTCCGCACAGAGCTGTGGAATTTTTCATTAGTGCACAGCTGGGTCACAAGTGGCTCCAAAGCCGTCTTAATATTGTGTAGGCCCACAGATTAGGAGCCGGAGAAAAGAAGCCGAAGCGCGATGCTCTCCACCAGACCCTGTCTTTGCATATTTGCAGACTTGTGCTTTTGAACACCTCATATTACTGTTTGTTTTATTTCTTAGACCCAGAACCTCTGGGTCAATAGTAATTATAAAGCCCTCCAATCCAAATGTTGTTTTTTAACCATTCCAGCGCTGAATCTGAAAGCCGAGTCCATTTATTTTCTTATAATGAAGAACGTAAAGTGTCTTAGACCGTGTTTCAAACCTCTTGTACTTATGCACATCATGATTTAATCTAATCTGTGTTATTTTACTGGACATGAGCTCAAAATTGTTTTCGCTGCTGCAACTTTTTCAAACGACTGTTGCTTACGAAGAAAAAAAAAAGCTAAACTGTAGTCGTATAACATCTGATAGCCATTACACTCACTAGCCATCGCTCTCGCCGTTCTGCCCGCTCCCTCAGAAGCAGCAGTCAATCCCAGTCCTGCATAAGCACTATAGTCCCCTTCACCTCACGCAGATCAGCCTGGAAGGAGGACGGACGAACAGCGCTATAAAAACATATACAAAAAGGGTGCGAGTGATTTTTACGGGTGTCTCAACAGGAGCAGTCCAGACTTGCTTCTCGTGTCTGTGTCGTAAAGCTGTCAAATCTATCAGTGATGGCTTCTTACAGGAGGCGGAACAAACCGCCGCATAAAAGCCTTTTAATTTACTGTCTTTTTAAAAATATTTGTTTATAAAGAATAAGTAAAAGAATAAATCTCCAAATCTCCAGTGTCATAATTTCTTCACTGACGCTGTCACTCGGGGGCGTGTGACCATATTGTTTGTTCTGAGCTCTAAAAACCAAACTTAAATGCGATGTTGCACTCATTTTACATACTCAGGAAGACCAGCTGTCCAAACAGCATCGTGTGTGCTCGCCTGCTTACTCTTGTATTTAGATGTGTACTTAGCCTCCTCTGCTGCCCAATACACTGTCCTTTTCACTCCATGAGCTTTGTTCTACCTGTGTGGCAGCGGAGGATTATTTCCACGCTGTTTTCCTAGTGACTCATTAGCAGATCGGTGTAAAGGAGAGAGGCACTGGGTAAACTGATGCTGCAAGACAGAGCTTGAACACGGCATGGCACTGACTCTGTCGTATGCCATATAGCTTGATACCACACAGCAGAAACGCTTGTTTTCAACTAGAGCATAGTCTAAAAGGAGGACGTGGTCTGCATGTTTAGAGGCAGTCTGTTAGAACAACACGTTCTCTCTTAACTGTATTTCGGGATTTGCGTAATCTGTGAAGAGCACGGCGCATGGAATGAGATCATTTGAATAACGACTTAAGGGTTAGGATTTCTTTTTGCAGCTGTGCAGTATAGCCTCACACACAGATATGCCTGGGATGTCCGTCTAGCCTTGGGGGGGGTGCGGGGGGACTCGTCTGAGGAGCTGCACATTCCAGCACATAGGAGCTCATGCTGCCATAGAAATAAAGTGGCCGTATTTATTTTCACAATAGTGGACATGTGGGACAGATGATCCTGGAAACATTTGACTCCACATTCACTGTAAGATCCGCCTTTTTTTTTTTACAGATTTAGTGTAGCTCTGTTCAGCCGCTATTATCGCACGCGCTCCCTCTGAGATGCAGGGCAGGTGCATATATGCATACTCGAACACATCGAACACCTCTCCCTGCTATTATCTTTGCTATGCCAAGTGCAATCAGCTTGTCTCATTCCTCCCCTGTGAGCTCGCAGGCTGCCGGTGCTGCGCTTCAGTGCAGGAAACAAGCAGAACCCTGTGGCCAGAGCTACGTGATGAAGAAGGCACCTTTGGGCCATTAGTGGTGTACACATTTCCCGTTAATGTGTTTTACTTTTACCTGCTGGGAGTTTAATTAAAAAACAAAGAGCCTCAATTTAAAGGCCATTATTATGCTAATGTAGTAAGCACGGGATGGTGATTAAGCAGCTTTTAGAGCTGACTGGAGCTGGCCTTTGGGAGCAGAAGGATGGCACTTTTTATTTGGCTTCATTACTCTCCATGAATCTATGCTCCAAAGAGAAATGCTGATACTATGAAACAAGGTCAGCCACAGAGGTTGTTTATGCAGACGGCATCATCGCTACTACTTTTTAACACTTTACTGCTCACGCAGGCCGAAAGTTTGTTTCAGGCTCCTTTCATGGTGAAAGAATCAATGATACTTTATCTGCTTTATACACAAAAATATGGTGCGTTAACGTACAGGCTCCCCCTTATTCGAATCTGCTTTTACCATTAGGCCCCTCTGCAAGCAATCAAACACTCGTATTAGCCAAATTCAGATTATTTTTAGGCTTGTGTGTCTGCCACGTGCAGAGGTCAGCGTAAATGTACATAACAAAGTAATTTTCACGATGCTGAGACGAAGTTGAAAAGGTTTGCCGTCCTCCCTTTCACATGTAGCTAAACATCTGGGGATCAAATGTTTTCTTCTATGGCCAAAGCTCTTGATACAGTTGCTACAAAACCAATTATCCCTTATTAAGGCATGTCTTCTGAAAAAAAAAACTAAAATAGTGGCTGTTCAACAGTTTGGAAAGTCTCTGCTGTGACGGATTAGTTTGGTGCTTTTCAGACAGCAAACAGGACAGGATTTCATCTGAAAACGTGAAGGAGAAACAAGCTTTTCGTTAGCTATACTAGCTGTTTGTCAAGATAATTCTTTGAGATCTGCGAGAAAATAAATATCAGATAAAAACAGGGCTACAGCATGTTACTGTAGCATTAGCGCATCAAAAACAGATAAGCTTTGTCCTTTTGACTCATGTTTTTTAATGGTGGATTTTTAATTTGGTTGAACCAAGCTAACCATTTAAGATAAGATAAGATAAGATAAGATAAGATAAGATAAGATAAGATAAGATAAGATAACCTTTATTAGTCCCACACGTGGGAAATTTGTTTTGTCACAGCAGGAAGTGGACAGTGCAAAAGTTATGAAGGACAATTAGAATAAAATAAAATAAGAATAAATACAGTACACAACTGTACAGAATAGAATAAAAATAGAATACTATATACAGTAGAATAAAATAGAATAAAATATACAATAGGATAAAAATAGAATACAAATGCTATATACAACAGAGTGAAAAATACAACGGTGCCAGAAAGATTATTGCACATTTGTGTTATTGCACATTTGTGGATGTGTGTGTATGATCAGTTAAAGTCTTTGTTGTGGAGTCTGACAGCAGTGGGGAGGAAAGACCTGCGAAATCTCTCCGTCCCACACCGTGGGTGCCGCAGTCTCCCACTGAAGGAGCTGCTCAGTGCTGTCACAGTCTCATGCATGGGGTGGGAGATGTTGTCCAGCAGGGATGACAGCTTAGCCACCATTCTCCTGTCACTCACAACCTCCACTGGGTCCAGAGGGCATCCTAGAACAGAGCTGGCCCTTCGGATCAGCCTGTTCAGTCTCTTCCTGTCCCCAGCAGAGATGCTGCCGCCCCAGCAGACCACACCATAAAAGATGGCTGAGGCCACCACAGAGTCATAGAAGGTCTTCAGGAGTGGGCCCTCCACTCCAAACGTCCTGAGTCTCCGCAGCAGGTACAGCCTGCTCTGCCCTTTCCTGTAGAGGGCGTCTGAGTTATGAGTCCAGTCCAGTTTGTTGTTCAGATGAACACCAAGGTACCTGTAGCTGTCCACAGTCTCAATGTCCATACCTTGGATGTTCAGTGGTTGCAGTGGAGGATGTTTGTGCCTGCGGAAGTCTACCACCAGCTCCTTGGTTTTACTGGCATTGATCTGGAGGTAGTTCAGCTGGCACCAGTCCACAAAGTCCTGAGTCAGTCCTCTGTACTCCTTGTCGTCCCCATCAGTGATGAGGCCGACTATAGCAGAGTCATCAGAGAACTTCTGCAGGAAGCACTGGGTGGAGTTGTGGGAGAAGTCTGCAGTGTAGATGGTGAAGAGGAACGGAGCCAGAACCGTTCCCTGTGGGGCCCCCGTACTGCAGACGACCCTGTCCGACACACAGCCCTGAGTCCTCACATACATTTCCACAGGTAACTGACTTCTCCTGCATTTAAACAGAAATCAGAGTCTGACCTACAATCCTTGGTCAGTGTAAAATGTTATTGCTAGTAACTTTTTCCATATCCATTTCATTCACTGTGATGGAAAAGTTAAGCTAGTGGAGCGGCAACTTGCAACAAACTTGCATTCTTTCTTATTGCCAGCAGGGGGCAACTCCACTGTTTTTAAATAGAAGTCTGATTCTGTGGAAGTGAGTGAGAAAAGGACTCTACTTATCACTTGATTTATGACCTAAGGAAAGACTTCCTCAATGATTTAATCACCTCAATCGCTAGTTGCAGCTGTGTTTGAATACATCACAACATTTGTTTTTTATATTATGAGCCCCATTAGATTAAAAGACAACGAACATCATGTTTTGCTGGGAGAGGTCACAAAGGCTACTGCTATCTTTTATATATTCTCTGGTTTTATCCTGGTTTGTGCTGTAGTCTTTCTGCTAATGTAGTCTGCCTGGACACTGGTTCTACTCACATATTTCGCTTTAAAGTTGAAAAAAAAAAAAGACTTATTAGCAAGAATGTGAATGAGCATAACCACCAAAAAATTTAAGTGAACTAGTCTGCCTTGAAAGTAAAAAGTCCTGGAAACATGCTCATCAGCTGTGTCAGGCAGTCGGTGAAATGACTGACTTGAGCTTTAGCCAGTAAGTCATTCGCTCCATCCCGTCCGGAGGGCCCTCTCCTGACCTGCTTCACGGGCCTCATCTCTCACCTCTGCATGATTGGCATGGCCACAGGTTTCCTGCCCAAACACGAGAGCCCATCTTCAAAGTAATAGCTTACAGCTGCTGCCGGGATAATCCTCATCCCCTCTGTCTTTGAAGGGCTGTGGTGACATAATAGCTCTGGCTGTTCTTTCCTAAATTCTTCTGCTGTCTCTCAGAGTGTTGTTCAATAGCAAAAGGGGAGTTAGGTGAGACTATTGCACGTGTTGCTAAATGTAGCATGATTATCAAGCAGCATAAGCAGCTCCATACTCATCCCCTCTGCCCCCCTCCAACCTTCTCTCTTATTCTTCTGGTTTCCTTTTATCCCATCCAGTCCTCCTGATGCTTATCACTGCAGCAGAAGCATTAAATGTAATGTCTGTAGAAGGGCAATCACTGGCAACATGTGGTGAGAGCTTAAGATGTTGTCACACTTTAAGTTGCCCATAATCTGCTCAAAGGGAGCGTGCATAGTTCTCCAAAGCGCTTGCAAAAACAGAAAGGATAGAAGATGAACGACACAGAGGCCGACGTTTCTCAGCTGCACTTTACTCACTTTAAGTGTTCACTTGTTTCTGGCCTTTGCCCACTTTATAATTGTCCTTTTTGTGTGTGTGTGTGGAGGGGTTGGGGGGTTGGGTCCTATGTACTGTTGTTGATGCTGCATTTTGTGCATTTTCTTGCAAGCCTTACAAGCCTCAGCAGTGTGATAATCTGTCACGGAGAGAGAGCGACAACCTTAGAAAAAAAAAAGAACAGACAAGGGATTACAGGTATGTGGACACAGGATTAAAAAGAGGGATGTAATGATTCCTCCGGGAGTGAGGTATGTGCTGAGATGGCCTCTTCTTTTCATTTATGAGTCCCGTCCCGGGGAGGCCTGGGTAAATATTGACAGTTCTCTTGGCTTGAGATGCGGCCATTGATCCACACGGGAGGGTCTCATCACTTGATCTGTGCGCTCAGGTGTGGGAGGAGGAAAGGCGAGAGTCGGGACGCAACTGTCGCGCTGGTGGTCCCCTTTGTGGTGTCTTTTTATATTGATGCTGGTTCACCTCTGCAACACTGGGAGTCGAGTTACCGAAAGCAGCTCAACGTCCAGAAAGTGGATTTTAGGTGGATACAAGCTCTAATGTGATTGGTCACTGGGATCAGCTAGAGGGACAAAGTGGTAATTGATCACTTAAATCAGTTCAGGTCTGATTTTCAGTCGCAGCTACATCTTCTTTGATATCTTTAATATCCCTGTAGATCAGTGCAGGGAGCGGTGTCTCTTTCCTGGTGCAGTTTCCAGTTAAATACCACCTGTTGATATGTTTTTCTCTCTATATATAAAATAATCATTTACATCTCCCTCTCTGTCTCCTGTTGGCATGCCGGCCCAGCGGCCTGTTCCTCAAACCACTAATCAGGTAATGTTAGGGAGGTTGAATGGCGTGCCTCCCTCTGGTCAACCTTCACTGCTCACACAGTGGTGTTGTTTTAAAGAGCATTCTTTAGCAGCTGAACTTGGAAAGGTATTAAAGTGGGATTAGGCTCCTCCACAATCCACTGCTTGTGTCATTCAGGGAGTTTGTGTTCTCCGCTGCCACCTCCCCACTCCTCCTCTGTTTGATTGTGGCTAGCCGCAGGAGTGGGACTGACTGTGCCTTTCAAAGGAGAGGGGTAGGGTTAAATCCCTAGTCCACTGCTCCCTGCTAATTCTCCTTGTTCCTTAGAGAAGGATTTACTTCTGCTGCCAGCTTCTCAAAGGCCTTCTCTGCCCATCCGAAAAGTCGGCGTTGCCTTCCTGTGGAGGTGTGGTTGCCATAGAAGGGGCGTCATGCATGGCTTTTCCATCTGAACCCCACTGAGAATGGGGACCGGGGACTGAAAACAGGCAGAAAGTCCGGATTAGACCCGAGGACAAAGCAGGACAGGAAGATTCCAGAAGGGACGAATGGGAATTACAGCAGCAAAAATAATGCAAAGTGACAGAGAGGGGAAATAGAAAAATAATGGCTTACAAGATTAGACTCGGCAAAGGAGAAAGAAGAAAGGAAAGAGGGCTGAATGAGAATGTTTTCATCTAGATGAGAAGATTTTAGAGAGCGGTCGTAGGTGAATACGGAGTGCTGGACGTATCAAAACCGCGCTAATAAGTCATTTCCTCAACTTTTTGCGCTCTCTCTGAGCCTAAGCTGGCAACCTTTAGCTAAACATCAGACTTAGAGCTGGGAACTTTGTCTTGACAAACTCATCGCCTCCTTAAGATGAGCCCAGCCTATAACGATCCTTCTAAAACCTAGAAACTGGCCTATTAATGCGCCGTTTGCGGGAATAAGTCAGTGTTTTAAATGTTTTCTAATGTTCTAAATGTTTTTTCTAATTTATTTTTTATAAGCCAAACTGGGTAGTTTGTTTAGAAAACCTATCCAGGTTGGCAGGTCAGTTAAACAAGATCCATGCTTGTTTGAGAAACATGCTGAAATTTCTTTTTCAGGGGATTATCCTAGAGGTTTTTCCATAGTTCAATAATAATCTTCTTAACTTATTGTAATAAACGAAAGATTAAAGGATTTTATGAACCCAGAGAGTGCCTGGGCTGACATCTCTGTTGTTTTATAAAGAAAAGAAGATGCTCTGTCTAACCGTCCTTAGCTTACGGATCCAGGTTGTAATGCTCATTATGATGAATAGATGGATGGATATCTCGAAACTAGTAAAATAGGCTATTAATTGTTGTGAAGTGATTACGATGATATAAAATGTAGCTCTCCCGATTGTGATCTGATGAGCAGCAGTGAAGCAATTATTTTAGAAAGCTGCAGAGGCAACAACAAAAACCAAACTTGCTACCAGCGTGCACACAGCTGTTCATACAAATGCATTTACATGTGTGAACACACACACACACGCACACACCATATCACTACTCAATCAGTACCTATAACACCATTACCATAACAAAACCACCCTTTGGTTTCCCCTCTTCTCATATTTACACATTATATTCATCACTATCGCTCAACCCCGTCCCAAACCAGCAGATGATGTCAATTGCTCCTCTCACTACCTCCCTGCCTTGCACAATGAAATAGATGTTCACCACAAATAGATAGGCGGTTGCCAGCTGTCTTCCAGACCAGGGCAAACAAAGAGGCCACTAATAAATCCAGCTTTACGGCTGGACAAGATCAACCACACTCCCTGCCTCCTTGCTCCATTTAATGTGGCTTCTTCTAAACAACGGAGGGCAAATTAAATGCCACTCAGTCACCAATAAAACAATGCAAACATCTTCCTGAAAGCACATAAAAGAAGATGGAAGTGTTGTCTAGGAAATGGTGATAGAGGCAGTGTTGCGCCACAGAGGCACGATATTAGACGGTAAGATGAGATACAGACAGACCAGACCCACTAACCAGCAATGAATCATGATATGATATCTGATGCATATAGAGCATTGTGTGGATGTGAAAGAAATGCATAAACTGCCAACAAAGGCTTGATTAAGATCATCAGGGTTTAGTAGTTGCTGCACTAGAGCATGATCTAGCCTGTTTTGTTTTTTTTTGGGGGGGGGGGGTTGGTCAGGCTTGTGAGGGGGTTGGGGTCAGTCCCCATGACTGAGCTCACTTGGAATGATGCAAGGCTGGGCTCAGCCTAAAATTTTAACAGATGACTAGCTGCCAAAGGAGGCACCTCTTTCGCTGCACGGCAAACACTGTAACCCTGGACAATTAGTCAGATAGGCAGAGATGTAAGTTGGTAAGACCTATTGAACATTCAGGTCCCCGAGGAAGAATAGCTTCAACTCTCATCGTGCACGTAATTACTGTCGGGTGAGAGAGGTCCCTGCAATATTTTCAGTTTCCAAATTTAAATTATGTTTGTTGAGATAACTTGAAGTGGCACATAAATACTTTCAAATAAATCTTAAGATATAAGGAACGGTGGAGGGAGGACTTTGTAAGCAACCAACGCTTAGAAATTACATTCAAATTAAAGATGATTACAATGCAGAAAAATCTAATTAACACCGAATGCAAAAGTTAAGAAGTAGAACTTTACAATTGGCAATTAAGGTAGGCAGATATATAAAGCAGTGTCTATTTCTTTTTTATGTTGGTGTTGGATTACATTTTGTGTTTCATTGTCCTTTGCGCAGTGATTAGACAAACTATTCGTTTGATAAGATCCAATTAAAGAAGCCTGATTTGTTATGCTTGGTTTCGAGCCTTTGTTTTGGTGAGATTTATAGAAGTTCCCTGGCAGTTGAAATAACTACATCCAAAACACCAAAACGGGCTAGATGTGACTATGTTTATGGAAGTGTGAATAATAATTTGTCATAAAGCCTTCCAGGCTATTGTTAAATATTTTGTAAGGCCAAATGAACTGGACACCACACAGGACCAAGATACTGAAACAGTCATAATCAAACCAGATATAAGTATACAGTGGTGTGAAATAGTGTTTGCCCCCTTACTGATTTCCTAGTGTTTGGCATATTTGTCACACTTTAGATGTTTCCGGTCATCCAACAAATTTTAATATTAGACAAAGGTAACCAAAACACACCAGCAAGTCCACCTCTGAATGGCATAAAAAAACTTTGGAGTGACCTAGTCAAAGTCCTAACCTGAATCCGATTGAGATGCTGTGGCACGACCTTAAAAAGCCGGTTAATGCTCAGAAACCCTTCAATGTGGCTGAATTACAACAATTCTGCAAAGAAGAGTGGGCCAAAATTCCTGCACAACGCTGTAAAAAATACTTGACTGCTGTTGTTGCTGCTGGCTCAACCAGTTATTAGGCTTATGGGGCAATCACTTTTTAACACAGGGCCGCGTAGCTTTGGATTTTCTTTCCCCCTTAACAATAAATACCTCCATTTAGAAACTGCATGTTTTTTTTACTTGTGTTTTTATCTTTTTCACACGTGCTGCTTTGAACAGCAAAATTCGGTTTTGGTGTTCTGTTTAAATCACCACACTTCCTACCATATTCTCTTTTATTTCTTTATAGGTTGTTTGCAACCAAGTGCAGCGGCTGCATGGAGAAAATCGCCCCCACAGAGTTTGTGATGCGTGCTCTGGAGTGCGTCTACCACCTGAACTGCTTTTGCTGCTGCGTGTGCGACCGCCAGCTGAGGAAGGGCGACGAGTTTGTTCTGAAGGAGGGTCAGCTGCTTTGCAAGATTGACTACGAGAGGGAGAAAGACTTACTCAGCTCGGTCAGCCCGGATGACTCAGACTCAGGTGAGCCTTCTGCACCCTCTCACACAAGAGTGAGAACGACACTGTGGTGCGATCGTCAAATGGCACCAGGGTGTTGTATTCTGTATGCTCTGTCCCATCACAGCTGTGGCCACCTTAGACGTCCTCCACGAGGAACCTGGTTCTGAATCTTACTGGATTTAGTTTTAGTTTTGTTAATAGCAAAGGAATAAAGCAGTTCTAGATGCTAGATGTATTGCCATCTGACATCTGAGGTCTTGCTTACAGCCCAGGCCGTAAAAAGTCTAGCGTGGCTCCATCTGCAGCTTTTCAGTGGCTGATTTTGTAGCATTCATTCGAGCAGGGAGCGTAAGTTTATGATACAGTAGGAAGTGGAAACAGGACAAAGCCAAGCCACCCTGTATTAATGGTGCTCCATGCGTGGGCAGGATCTGGTGCTGGAAAGAATTAAATCACTGTATCACGGTGAGTGACAGAGGGATTTGGGGCCTTTCTGCAGAAAGCCTGCACCTCCACTCTTATCAGCTCTAGTGTTCCTCTCCTATAGCCTCCATACACATTGAGGCATCTCGCCAAGCCTCGCTGTTCACTACCATCTGGCTCGCATTTAAACATGCACAAAAGCAGGGAATTTGTCAAATACATCTGTGCCTGTGTCAACTTTTGTCAACTTGTGGGAATATTTGCTCCACGTCTTCCTCGTTTGCTTGTATCCCAGTGTATCGCACAGGCATGTCTTTTGTGCATGTCTCAGAATTTAAAGATGGAGAAAATGTTGACATGAATAGAGGTTAACCTCGGCATGTGGCAGATGAAATGTAGGTTTTCAGTGGTTACATATCAGAACCAGATGACAGGAGACAATAAGCCATCAAGCATGCGCCTGCGCCCTGAAGACCCCAGAGTCATTGGGCTTTGTTAACAGCAATTGTAGTTTTGATTTGTAAACACTTGCTTTTAGCCTCATATGAAAAAAATATATTAAATGTAATAACTGAATAATAATTCTATTGTCATTTGTTTTTTGTTTTTTCATCATCTACTAGCAATCAGCTAAAGGATGTGACCAGCCCAAACCAGTTTATGTATAAAGCATTATGTGGTGTTACATTATATAATATTGCATCATGTGCAGATATTTAGCCTATTACAACTTGCAATTCAGTAAATTAGCTTAGATTCTCAAACTACTGTCTTATTTGAGTTGGTCTGATACTCTGTTCAAACCATGCTTGCTGGCTTCACAGTTTAGCTTAGCTTGATGGAAATGCTTTCTTTACTCAGTGGGCCTGCCTCTTTTTAAATAGTATTTAGTATAATTAACTCATAGGTTGTGCAAGCAGATTAGCAGGTCAATTATTTTCAGTTATTAAACAAAATCAGGTCTCAGGAAACGGAAAACTCTATGAAACATTAATTATTTATATTTTGCTCAATTTTAATTACTCTAAATCCAGATAGAGCTAATGGTGTAAATAAATTAGTGATGAAATTGTTGCTATTCTTTAAAGAATTAGACAGAAAAATACAAATACAAGTTCTATGAAATATAGTCCTTCTTTTTGCTCCATTATGTTTACAGTTGTTCATGTTGCATTTTATTTAACTCCATGTTATATTATTATATAGTCTGTGACACCATGAGTGCAGTGGGTTGCTGCATCAGAAAGATAGGTGACTTCACTGGAACAAGTAAAAACTGTGAAGGAAAATGGACATTATCTCGCTTAAGCAATATCAGTGGGTTCTTGTCATAATATTCCCTGATAACAGTGAAAAGTGAATATGGTGGGGCTTCCCAACAGACAGCTCTGTCCCAATTTAACATCTGAACACATATATATATAAATGACAGCAATTTTACTGACCCAGATTTTAATATCCTGCCCTTGACAGTTAAAGTTTAGCAAAGTGTATAAATTCCGTCATTATTTTAAGGTTAAGTTTGAATCGAGACTATCTTACATATTGTGTTGCAGGAGATGCATTTCCCATATGTACTCATTGCCTGTTTCATGTTGCACTTGATGTAGTACTCTTATCAGAGATTGATTTTGTGTAAATCAGAGAAAGCTGAGAGTAATAATTTACTAGTGACATTGTGTCCAGTTCAGTGACAAATGTGCATATTTCACTGTGCTTTCCATAGATGTCTGTAGGTCTAATCATACATGAGGCCTTTTCCTTTTGTAATAAATTGATAATGTATCAAAAACACATGTGTCTCCTTTGATTAGGCACTTGTGGTGTGTGAATCTCTTGAAATAGGGAAGAATGAAAATATATTTATCAGCAGACTGTCATAGACAAAAAAAAATAAGGGTGTAGCCAGTTCAAGCTTGTGCTCATGATACAGAGAACTGATTCTCTTAACAGAGAAAAGTGACGATGAGGAGTTGGACATCAAGCCAGAGAAAGGCATAGGAAGCCAGGGGAAGGGGGATGACAGCAAGGATCCAAGGAGGCCCAAAAGACCACGAACCATTCTGACCACTCAACAGAGACGGGCCTTTAAGGCTTCTTTTGAGGTCTCTTCAAAGCCCTGCAGAAAGGTAAGACAAAGCTTTAATAACCAGCTGCAACTGAGTAAAGAAAATCTGAGATTTATGTTTTTTTAATTCCCTGGTAAGGGTTTAGATAGAAGTTGAGATGCGAACCACGAGCCCTACAGTAGTTTGACAAATAAAATTCTCAAATTAAAAAAATCTCCCCCACCTCAAAGCTGAGCTTTGAAGTGGCAAGCAGCATTCTGTTCTGTGTTAACTGAGGCAGGCTGGTGTAACGCACTCCGTCTGCACCAAATGTCACACTGAGATAGGAGAACTCCCTCCATAGCCCGGGCCCTAAAACAGGCGCTGCACTCGGTCCGAACTTTGAAGCGGCAATAACCAGTAGGTCCAAAAAGACCACTGCATTCAGTCAGCGTTGACTTAAAAGCAAATCAAAGAGGCAGTGCGGCTGTTAGGAACTGTGGCAGTTATGTTAAGGCAGAACGGGATTTCAGAGGGCTGTGAAGCGTTTCGGTTTTTTGTGTGATGCTCACAGTATTTTGTTTGGATCTTCAGGTGAGGGAGACTCTGGCTGCAGAGACAGGACTCAGTGTTCGGGTGGTCCAGGTGTGGTTTCAGAACCAGAGAGCTAAGGTGAGAGCAAATACCACAAAACAAATTGCATTTTATGTCCTTACCCTACCCACTCCCAAAAAAAGCAGCTTCGGTCCATTTTAGAGTTCAGCTAGTAAATCACCACAACTATGTGTGTTAAACTTATCACTGCATTCCTTTTGCAAATGCAAAAGAGCAAGGAGCTGCAAATCTAGCTCACTCTTGCATTAAATGTCTACGCCCTCCTCTTTACTGATGATTATCTTGTGAAAACCTTTGATATTTGACAATGAAGTGCGCTCAGATACAGATTTTATGCAGTTCATTCAAGGGTGAAGAGCGAGGAGCATCCTTTTTAAATTAAAGAGAGCATGTTAGTTTTGGGAGTTCCTCACAACTTTGACTCCTTCGTTTCAGATGAAGAAGTTGGCAAGAAGACAGCAGCAACAACAAGAACAACAGAATTCTCAAAGACTTGGCCAAGGTACGATGCTCCACATACCCTGCAAACACAATGGAGGCCCATTGTCTCCGGCAGCCCCAAGCTTAAAGTGATATTTGTACATATCTCCAAGTACGTCAAGAGTGTTTGTATCGCGGCAATAGTTTGTTGTTGATGTTGACATCGGAATAGGGAGAAGGTGTACCAATTGCTTAATCTCAAAACAGGAACTTTTCTTCTCTCGCTTACGCTGCACTGTAATCAAAGCTGTATTTGCTAGTGATGCTGAATTACAAATTACAAATATGTCACTGTGTAAACAAGGGCACTTCACATGAAGGGTAAAATGGAAATTCAGTTTGGAAGCCAAATGAAATGAATCATCATCATTTCACCTAACCACTATAAAGGAAAGCGAATGGGGATGGGCTCCAGTGATGAAGCCACAAGAACTTTGTGTCCCACATTCAGTTAGCCAAGAGCATTGTTTGTAAAGGGAATTGGGAGAGAAGCCACAGCGAGGACTACCGTATGTTTCCATAAAAACAACAAGGGCGAGCAATCCACATATTTGGGGTACAAATAGGAATCTATCAGGAAGTACCTACTCTGTGGTTTTCTCTTGGTCAGTGTCACCAGCTTTTTGAGGACCCGGTTTGCGTGGTGGCATTTAATGTTTTGCAGACTCACCTGAAGTCTTCTTGTTGGCTGTATTAACTTTCCCCCTTTGCTTTTGTTGCCTTGCAGAGGTGATGTCTAATCGAATGGAAGGGATGATGAACTCCTTCACACCGCTGGCTCCGCCGCAGCAGCAGCTGGTCGCCATGGATCAGAATGGTTACAGCACAGACCCGTTCCAACAGGGGCTCACCCCCCCACAGATGCCCGGGGACCATATGAACCCATATGGTGAGCATCTACCCCACCCCCCACCCCTCCCTTACACACACACACACTACTACACCCCCCAAAAACCCCACTGCTGCTTACAAAGCGCACACATGCCTGTCCCTTGATCAACCTCAAAGCTCCCCAGTGTGGGACATGTGCTCAGGCCACAGCCCCCTGATTTAAGTTGCTCACAGAGAAGAACGAGCAGCTTCTCCTCCCACATGAGATAACACAAGTGTTCTCATAAGGCGTTGGGTTTTGAAGTGTAATTTCAAATCTGTTTAATATGGTTTTAACTCCTTGCCCCCAGCCCCATTACTGATGATGTTTCCGAATGTTGGTAAAAACATGTGGTCTATGTGGGCAGCTTAAGATAAAATGCACTGCAAATAATGATTGAAGACCGTGTGAGCTAATGAATCAGAATTGGAAAACAACAAGTCTCTGATTTCTGTTTGATAAAGGAAGGAATTAGAGCGCAAACAAAGGCGGGAGGGGGAAAAGAAAAAATAAAAAATCAGTCAATCAAGTGTTAGTCCACAGGATGTAACTGGAATAACACATTTTCGAGCGATGTCCTCAACATGTCCCAGAGGGACCATTTCCTGAAGTTCATAACTTCCTTATAATTTGCCTCCATTTAGTTCTCTTCGGTAGTAAGAACCAAATCCCCAGTCTCATCACTCTCCTTTGGTTTGGGGAAAAGAACAATATTGGCAAGGCATTAAAAGATATGTCTCAAAACACTGTCCCCATTTTGTGCAACACTATCATTAAGATCCAGAGTGTAATAAAGTTAACTATTCCCTCCAGAGAAATAACATGTTGAGGTTTTATGAAAGGCGTAAACAGTTGCTATTAACCAGATCTTTTAGGAGGATGCCCCTTGTTTACATGCTCCCTCACAGACCGCAATTGTCCCAGTGAGCGCAGCAAAAAGTGAGCTTTGATGATATCTAACAAAACAGTTCTCACATTTTGATGACACACAACAGCAGTTTCTCAAAGGGACTATTAGTAATTATAATTTCCCAACGCTGCTATAAATCTCAAATACAAGATTACACCGATTTCGCAGCCAGAGTAGGGTGTTGTGCTCTTTGAATGACGCCTCTGCATCTGAATCCTGACGGCTTTTTCCGTATCCGCTCTCTGCAGGTAATGATTCTGCATTCCATGACATAGACAGTGACACGTCTTTAACCAGCCTCAGTGACTGCTTCATGGCATCGTCAGAAGTCAACTCCTTGCAGGCCCGCGTGGGGAACCCCATCGACCGCCTCTACTCCATGCAGAACTCTTATTTTGCGTCATGAAAACAGAAGAGGAAGCTAACATTAGCGCAGAATAAACTGCCCATCTCAACCTGAAGCGCGATGGATGGCCAGGACCTACGCTAACATGGACATGACAGAAGAAACACCTCCTTGCAGTAGCTCCTGGTTATGTGTGGAAGCTTACTGAAAAGATAGTAAAACCACTTATTGTAAGACAGTGACGATTCCTGGGGGAAAGACTTAAATATTGTTAGAGATTATTTGGTAGGATTGCTTATTTGTCACAGGAGATATTACTCTTTTCTTTGTTCACTTAAAGGAAATAAGTAGATATTGAAGCCACTGATTACACACTCTCAAACCAAATAACACAAAGAATTTATACAGTGCATGATCAATTGTAAACAAAAAGTTTTTGTAAGCTCCCCCCTCCCTCCCTTCCTCCCCCAGTTAAGATGTGGTGTTTGGACTGTTTCTTCTTTCACACTACATGGGATTCCATGTTCACCGTTAGCATTTTGATCACTTTCCATAGGTTTAGATATTGTGTTAATAGTAAATAGGTGCAGCATGTCTGCAAGAGTGACTGTACATTTGTGTATGTATGAGAGAAAGAACTGTTTAGCTGAGACAAAAGTGGAGAATTTGGTGGACAAGTAGGATCAGTGAAGTGTAAATACTTTCCCCAGGCAAATTGGATGTGCATGTTAAAAATGGAAAGCATTCTATTTATTTAACTATAACAGGCTCTTGAAGGTACATATTAAAACTGAAAAGCTTTATTTAAAAAGGAGAGCATTTTTGTTGAGGAATTAGTGAGTTCATGAGTATCACAGCTCATCTGTATACCTTTTTAATATGAAGATTAACCCTCTTGTTTTTGTTTTATTCAGCCAAGCTGTAAATGGGCAAAGTTGCTATTTATTTCATACAGACCATAAACCTTTTGTTGTCATTGTCCTATGTGCATTATCAAAATGTTAAAGTTGCTAATTGACCAAAGTCGACTGGTTTGATGAATAAACAATGTCTTTCTCCTGATAACGTTAAATAAATACCATCAGTGACAAGTCATCAAGTATTAACAACTTTTGGGGCTCAAAAATTAAGCCAGTGTGGGAGTGCCAAAAACTGCAGTTGCTCAAATGACAACTTGAGGCTAATTCCAAAAGAAAGTCAGTCCTTTTGATGTTTTGCAGACATGTGATTAACCCTCTGATGTTAACTTGTCTATCATTTTGGACATGTGACAGTCATGGTATGAATAAGGCCCCAATCACACCGGCCTAGAGAACTGTCCGTGACAATCTAGTAATCTAGTCGTGAGGGGAAAATTAGTATTGCCTGACTAGTTATGGGTAGTTGCTGGAGGTTGATGGCAGTCGCTGGCAAAATGATTGTTAAAGCCCCAGTCACGCAGGCCAACAGGCCTGTCAGTGACCCCCTTTCAAACAATGGTCGCTAGGGAAAAATGTGTATTCCCCAACTGGTTGGCAAGCATACTAGCATACTGCTGCAATCGTGGTTTGAATGGAAGTGGCAGAATTGTCTACACACACTGGCCAGCTAGTCCCTGAGCTGCAGTTAAACCGTGAAAAGTTTTTCATGTTTGTCTACAAACACTTGTAAACTACTAGCTGAGCTGTAGTAAAACCTGAAAAAGTGCAACACAAACCAGAAATGGAGACCATCTGTCTTCAAAGTAAAAATTACGCGATTGAAACATGTTGGCTGCAGCACTGAGGCACAACTTTTACTTTGAAGATGAACCTTCTTTCATTTCTGGTTTGTGTTACAGTTTTTCAAGTTTTTATATTGCTCAGCTAGTAGTTAACAAGTGTTTGTAGACACACAAAAAAACTATAGGCAACTGTGGAAATAACAACCAAAGCTATCCCCAGGACCCTCTTTGGAACTTATTTCTCTCAGCAACAGCCAGCAACCTTTAGGAGCCCCTGCCATCTAGTCAGGGTAAAACACGTTTCCCTAGCAACCATGGTTGTAACATGTGTAATACAACTGACAACTCTTGATCAATGTGTGTAGGATGTCACTCGAGAAACTTTAATAGACTGTGAATCATGGTCTTAACTTGGTCAGGCATCAAACACGTAGATCTAGAGACCAGTAAGTGAACCTCTGGAGATCTCCAATCACTGGGGAAAAATTTGGTAAATTGCCCAATTCGTTGGCTGCTGCTAGTTGAAATTGGTCCCAACAAAGGTGCCGCACCAAAACCCTTTTTGTGATTGTTTTGGTCACTAGCATTTTGCTGGGGTCACCTGTAGTTTTCATGGAGGACGTCAGCTTGTCTACAAATATCCACCATTTATTCTCCAACCTGTTCAGAAAATTGAAGAAGTGCAATGCAAACTGGAAACAGAGCCTGTTCACCTTCAGAGTAAAGGTTGGGCCTCACTGCTGCAACCAACACATTTTAAAGGCCCAATTTTGACTTTGAAGATGAACAGTCTCCATTTATGGTTTCCATCATACTTTACCCAGTTATACTAGAATTTGGTGAATACTTTGCCAGTGTTTGCAGACAAGTTGCTGTCTTCCTTGCAAAGTGCTAGTGACCAAAGCAAGAAGGTTTTCAGTGCAGGTCTGTATATCTCTCACAAATTGCGCAGACTTTTCCCTAGCCATTAGTGGGGGTTACTGACTGGTCCATAGTCCTGCATCAATAAGGCCTTAGCAAGGTGAATCCATGACTGTATGGGTGCATCATGCAGACTCAGATATCTCAAAGTTGGTGCAAACATAACATAGAAATAACCCCCCCCCCCCCCCCCCCCCCCAAAAAAAAAAAAATAATAATACCACAGTGGAGCAAGTATGGAGAGTTAGTGCAGTATCTGTATATTATATGTTTGTTACTTTCACTAATGTGCAGGTATCTGTGTCTGCCTAGGAATACATCTAGCTAACCAAGCTAGCTAGCCTTAGCTTATAACTCTGTGCTACATATCCTTAGTTTTTTATTTTTGTGAGAACAGTACTCTATATTCACACTATTCTCAGCACGTGTGAGCTACTTCAGTTAATGGCCTTTATGCACAATTCATTAAATTCATCTTTAATTTTTAGCAGCATTATCAATGGTTCTCGAAAAATAATAGACATTATTGGTCCCAAAAAGATCAATCCTAATAAAACTGGTGGTCACTTGACTTTTCTTCTAGCACCAATACTTAATTTAAATGCTTCTGTATTTAGTAAACATTATAATGTACTAAAATTGTGAAAACAGTAAAGATAACTACTTTACATTAGCGTGTTAGAGTTTTTTTGTGAACATTTTATAACACTGGCATTAGTTGGCTCATTGACTACATTTACAACTCAACTGTAACCTACCTAGTTTGTCCAACTTCAGTAGCAGACCTGAATAATACAGCATGAAAACATTCCAGTTTATGACTTGTCTGTAAGAGAATGTGGACGTTAAGGCATAAACATGTATGCGGGCTGAGGGTGAGGTCGGAGAAAAGTTCAGGTGACATACCAGTACAGCTGCACGACTACAGCGCAAACCCCACCTATAACCTCAGGGCTGTCAGGCGGTTGCTTGGAAGTACCATCTGGGTGCTCCTTCATCTCACCGACAGTTCTCAGTGCTGCCAGGCAGTCTTCCACCCACAGTCTGTTTAGTCATGTGACCAAACAGATTAATCAACACACGCATGATCTTGTGTTTTATTGTGTCTCGGTATGCTTCACAAAATGCGACTAGCTAGAATTTAACAGAAGATGACTGCACTGTCTTCTCTCCATCTACCTATATATAACATTTACTGTCGATGGCTATCTTGTCTTCAATCTGAATCTGACAGCCAGGTGTTGGACTTGTTACACTGCCATTTATCTTCGCTTGTCATTCCGCAAGGAGGAAACGCCCTACAGTGACATCATCTTAGTCTTAGACTGGGTACTCATTGGACGAGTGAGATTTTTTTTTTTTAAACACCCCAAAAATTTGTCAAACCCAGCTGCGAATAAAAGGCACGGTCAGCTTAAGTTGCCATGCGGCAGATAAACTAACGCATAGCAAACATGATAAACTGTCACGCTGAACAGTGTGTGCGTCTGTTTGCGACTGTCTGCTTGACTTAGTGTGTGTCTGTTTTCAGGTTTAATGAGAACAACGAACAAGTCAGCGTCGGGTCTCTAATATATATGTGGATTCAAGTGTGAAAGATGTGAAAGACTGAGTAAACAGACATGACAAAGACTTCCACTTACAGTAAACATGAATGAGGCTGTTACGCACACACTGTGTTTGCACGGGAGCCACGGTACAGTTGGTTCAAGCGCTCTCCTTTCAGGCCAGGCCAGGTGAGCTTACAGAAAGGTGTTTAGGTGTGGAGGAGGACAGAAGGTCCTGCTGCTGACATTGTAGTGGAAAAGATGAGAGTAAACCTCAAAAACCATAAATCCTACGACATATTTTGGACATTGGCTGCTTTTTCACTCATTTTCAGACCTGTGAAACATTCAAAGGCCACTTAAGGGATGAACCTGTGTTGTGTCTAATTCTCCTTTTTAGGAAAGAAACAAAATCAACCAATCAGCATGTTTGTCCTGAATGTCCTCAATTTTGGTTTAGAACTAGCTTGGTCTTGTTGAATAACTTCTGAAAATAATCATTTAGCTAAAATGTGGTGATGTGCTTTCATCACGGCACTCTCTCCTGTCAAGATTTAGAAGGCAATATGCCTGGATGGTAAACATGTAGCTGTCGCCACTACCCTGTTAGCTTATCTTGACTGAATTTAAATTCTAATCTAGCTCAAACAAAGGAAAGGGATAGCTTCCATTTTTTTATTATTTCCTATGATAAAACTCTTTCCTGTCATAAACTGTCATAATCTTTATTATATAAATATCTACTCTATCCAATCTCCTCCGGGTGTGGAGTAGACTAGACTTAAAAACAAAAACACAAGCAAATACATGTATTTCATCAACTATCTCCCTACAGTTTTACTTTTCGTTTGCCAAAAAAGTCACGGTAATGAGCAAACATAATCCATGTCACTGCTTGTTCACTGGCACTTGGGTGTGAATTGGCCAAAAGAGACCGTCAGAGGTTGAGGTAAGCGTGGCCCCGATATAAAAACAGTCACCCTGAAACCTGAGCTGGAGACACAAACTCACCAAGAGTTAAAGAGTCAACCCTCAGTATACTGTTAACACATTTTCTCTTCTACCTTTCTGGCACCACATAGGAAATGAGTCTAGTGACAATATTTTCATTAGATAACCAAAATCCTGAAATTTTCTACCTGAGACGTAATTGGACGTTTGTGGTTCATTTAGTCTCCTTAACTGTTAGCTTTTCTTTCCCCGCCCATCAAAAACACATGGAGCTCGATTTGTTATTCGGGGTAATTTAAAGCAAGTTTCTGACCAGCTGCCCCATAAAAGCACAACGTGACCCGAGACAGTAGCTGAAGAGTGAACAACAGGGCCGCACATCCAACCCTTACTTCATCGCACTCACTCAGTCAGGGAGGGGCTCATTCAAACCATTTTTTTTTTTATTTTGAAATGCCCATTGTTTAAAATTTACTGTTCTTCTAATTGGCATTCCCAGTTGTCATTTCTGAGCGTCACAGTTACATTTTCTTTCCAACCAAATCCAATTAATTGTTGCTTTGCCAGGCCAAAGACACTCAGACGTTTGTGGGTTTTAGCACTGTCTAGATTTCTTCTCATGATTTCCCAGGGTTCGCAGGAGTTCACAGCGAGTCCCCAGTTGAGACGGTTGGGGGAGGTTTTGGGGGTGTTTTTGTTGGGCATTTTCCATGGCGTGTGGTTAATTGTTCAGGGAGACTTTTAAGCAGCGTCTGACACATATTCTTTGAGCCTTGAGGGCTTGTGCATAATCAAATAAAAGGCTATAGTGTGGTTTTTTACCAGAGTGAGAGGTCATAGCCAAACCTCCGAGCATGCCCTCACAGCAGTGTGTTGCCCTGTTGTGTCAGTCAGCGGCGCAAGACATTGCTGCCTCTGTATGACACATTATTTGCAAGTTACATGTCCAACATATAGTACCATTGTTACCTTCTTGGTTTCACTGTAACCAACTAGTGTACTGTAGCACCATAAACTGCGTGTCATAGATATGTGAACAGTGTTCATGGAGGCGAGCATATTTGTAATATGTAAGACTTTAAAATAAAATACAAAAGCCACAATTCAAAGGAGGGTTCAGTGAAAATCCAGTCCTATCCTCTCACATCTAAAAAGAAATGATTGGAACCTTGCCATAAACATTTCTGGCACACGTAAACATATTGCTGCAACTGTTTTATTCACCTCCTGCCTTTGTTTTATGCTGAGAAAAAAACAGCTCGGGATTCACATCTCAGCGCCCAGGGGTGTAGATAGAGCCCTGGATAGGGCTGAGTAATCCCCACCTCTATTGGAGCCCATCTGTTTTGGTTTTCATTTTTCTGCATTATTAGTGCTTATTGGTACATGGTCTAGGAGCGTAGCCAGGGTGTTTGAAGTCAAGGAGGAAGGTGATGCCAGGGGCATTAGCCGAAGGAATGGTGACCTTAAGGTCCGACACAAGGCAGCACTCTCACCCTCCGGGAGCCTCTCCCTTGATGTTGGAATCTAAGTCCTGCACTCTCTCCAACCCCAGGCTCCAGGGACATTACAAATTTGCCACATCATCTGACAATTGGGTAATATCTTAAGCATAACATTTTATTATTTGTGCCTTAGTCATAGTGTGCAGAGTCATGCATATTGCAGTTATAATTCTATTAAAAAGTGAAAAGTGGAGCTACATAACTCCCATATGATATGCACTACATAATAAGGCACAACAAAGTTTTGAATTAGATGTGAATGCCAGTATAGCAGTAGACATGCACACTGATGAAGTTAAAATGTCAGTTTTAGTCTGTGTGATAATCTCACAGGGGTACCATGTGGGTTGGCTCTAAAAGTGAACTCTCATGTTAAAAGCATAGTTACAAAAAAGGCTTTTGATAGTTCCCAACAGCTATTCAGTTATGGGCGTGGCCACTTTGAGAGCCAATCACTGTCTGTCCGTCTGCCTCCTTCCAGTAACTGCATTGGATCTCCTCACCATGTGTATGCTTCAGAGCATTTCTATTGGATTACCTGATTAGCATTATAGCTTGTCGTGTGGTACAGACCATCCAAGAAGTTTGTGCTTCAGTTCTGGTGAGGAACGTTCTAGTATTTTATCAGCCTGTTATTGCAGCACTAATTAGCAAACATGTGTGCCTGTACATTTCACCCACACAGTTTATTGATGCAGCTGCTAACCAAGCTGGCTAGCGTTAGCTCTCCACCCTCTCATCCGGCTTGTGGTGACTTCTGGCTCTGAAAGTCAGCATAAAAATTTTCAAGGTTGAAGCTTCAAAATGTGGGTTGTAAAACCAAGGGGTGACATCATGGTGCTTACATTCATCTTTTACCGTGGACTGTCTATTGTCTTCACCTGCCCACACATAAATACATGAACCTCTCAGCCTTGTTTGTGGAGCAATTTTAATGCAATTATTTAACAATTAATATGGCTGGCTGTGCGGCAGATGTGCTAACTGTGGGGAGTAAAATTCCACTAGGTTATTTGTGCATGTGGTTATTTAGTGTAGCCAAGCAAGTTAACTTTGATCGACTTAAACTTCAACCTTGTCCAAATATAGTCACTTTTGGCTCCAAAGATGGCAGCCATCACAATGCTTGACTCATATGAGGCCTCGTGTCTCCCTTCAGATGTTTTAAGAAGTAATACTAAGTACCAATAAGGCCTTCAAAGAAATAAAAGTTCAGGCAAATATTCTAATTGTCCACAAAGTGAATTTTGCTTTTATGATCAGTGTACCAGCTCCAGGCTGTGCGGCGGTGTAATAATGCAGATTACAATCCCCATGCTGTCTTTCAACTCTAGCTCTAGCAAAGGATAGTTTATGCTCCCACATTACACTTGTAATTTTGGCATTCTCTTTTAATGAGGACTAAATGACAAGCTAGGTCAATCAAATTTCACTCCCATGAAGAGCGATTGGTAATTAGTACCAATATGTTTTCCACATCATCACGTGCGCGGCCAGCTGATACCTGTGTGTTTATGATTACTCCTTGTGTTAAGTTACCTTTTGGCAAATAGACACCGGCACAGTTCAAGCAAACTTTTGTCCAACAGGGTGTGTCGTGGATGCGCTGTGCATTTGTCAAACTGGGAGAATTAAGTTCGTCACTCTGGCAGATAAATGCAGCAATCATATTAAACACATTAGGAGGAAGAGTGTGTGCAGTGCAATACAGTTCAGGTTTCTCGGGCAATTTATTAAGAGAGCCTTAAAAAACAGAAAAACTTTTACTTGAGTTACTCCTATTCCCAAAGCACGCGTGCATATAAAAGTAATCTGAAAGCTTGTTAAAGTCTGAATTCAGAGTAACTCCTTCGCTCTTGTGTGGATGAAGTCGAAGAGGAGAGGAGGAAGTCTCGCCTGGCTGTTCACAGCAGCTCACACAAACATTACCTCTGGGTGTGGGATACGATGCAGGAAAAGGTGAGCCCAGAGCTGTATATTTAAGCCCTGGATGTTTTGACAGAACTCACCTGTGAGGCGGGTAAATCACTCGCAGTGTACACTCAGAGTTGAGCGTGGACAGTAAATCTGAAAGTCAACAGCCAGTGAGGGCTAAACCAAACTGTTAGGAATTCTGTATTTGGCACACCTCCTGTCATGCATACCCTATTTATTATATACCCTTAATGACTCCAATGAGAGGCTTTCTGGAGACCGTCAGTGAGTTAAAAGACATACGCTTGCTCTCAAAATAGAGCTTGACCCACGTCCTCCACCTAGCTGGTTATAAAAGATGCTTTTCTGTTTGTTCAGATAAATTAAATCCGGCTAATTGCGTAAGATGTTTTTAAAACTGTAAATCAGTATCTACTGAGCGCCATGCTAGCTATTGCACTGAGATCATCTAATGACCACTGGGCCACATTTGACTCCCACCGTTTGAACATTTGACCCACTGTAACTTAATAATTTGTGTTTTCAGAGGACAGAGGTCAGTGTGACTCTGCCCCAAACTGACCTTTTACATTGTAGCAAGAACCAGCACGATTATCACTACATCATGACAATTATAATCCATAGTGTTACATATGAATATCATTTGTCCGTCCTGTCTTTCTGTCCAATCCCCCTCCCCAGAGACAGCGCTCCTCTAATAGAGTTTTGATGTGGAGAGCATTGATTAGCCTCCTGCTCTCTTCCAGTTAACAGCAGACAATCATCCTTTGTGCACCGCCCGACCTTTCGGTGTGTTTTTATTATATGGACTAAAACGGCCCCAAATAAACTGTGGATGAACTGCCTCCTCTTGCTAGCTTTTCAAAAGGTTAGTAAATTTCACCATATGGATTTTTTGGTGTCTCCCCCAAATGTCATGGCTTAATTATTAACTGTGGGGCCATTTTGGAGAGAGATTTGCACTTTTACAATATTGTTGTGCCTGGCGAGGTTAAGTGTTGGGAGTTCAAGGAAGGCCATTGTCCTCCCACTGTTTTAATGAAGATGGATTTAGAGATGAAATGTTGTGTGTAATAAAGACAGCATGACCTTTAAGTCCTTGCCATAGGAAGCACGCCGATAGCTTGAACGGACAAATAATTAGCTTTAAGACTGTTAGAACAGGTTTCCGCTGATGAATGAGTAAAGATTCTCGTATATTTTATCACCAGCACTTGTAATATGCATCATGACTGATAGCTGTAATGAAATTGTTCACTGAGCGTTCCAATAGATCAGGATCTACGAGCCCTAACTCAAGATTATAACCAGCCACCAACACCAAAGGTCGCGACCTCCCTGTGTGGCCGTTATGAGTAAATATTGATTACACTAGAGTCCGTCGGCTAACTAGAGCCACCCGAGCACAACACAGCCGTGTACTATGATGGGTTTTTTTTCTCAAAGTAATATGTGATCTAATCCCAGCCTCAGCCCTGCTTTCGCCCTAGCCGGTTCTTTCTGCTGTGTGTATCAGCATGCGTGCCTTTGCTCCAGGCTCGAGTTTCTCAGAGCTCCTGCTTAGTGCAGTCAGACCTCCGCACGGCGCTGCATCGGAACGGGCTGCCCCGAATCTTGAAGTCAGGGCTTCCTCGGGGGCAGAGGCGTCCCTGCTGCTAAGGAGGCACGTCGGTTTCTGAGTTCACATGTTCCTCATCCCCACCTTTATGCATGTCATCAGACTCGCTGTGCCCGCCTCGGTGAAAGCGCTCTGCTGACTTCCTGTGCTGACAAGCGGGACGTGACGAGCTCCTTGGCGCTGAGCGCTAAGAACCTTGCAGGGCATTGAAATCAAATTAGTAAAACTTTGTTATTTAATGCGTAATGTTGCCAGGTTCGTGATACAGACTATGCTGCAGCTTTCTGTGTTAAACGGGCTCTTTTTGAGAACAGGAAGTGATGTTTAACTAATATGTGGCAGAGATCCCTATGTATTTCAGTGAGCTAGTTTTACCACTGAATAAGGCAACAACAGTGGTTTTCCTTAGCTACACAACTCTCTACCTCTATCTATCTATATATCTACATATATATATATATATCTTTTTGTTTCAAAATGCTGAGAACAAAAAGTCATGATTTTTCTGGTGTTAACGTTTTGAATGATTTCAGCACCATGAGGGTGCCAGGCATCGTGGACGTTGTTACCTTCAGGCTTGGCTTGTCTAACCGTTTCTCCCATTTTCCTGTCTTTCTTCCAAGCTTAACTAACCAACTGCTGGCAGTAGCTTTACAGCATGTCAGCACAGGAGGCATTTTTCGTCGCTTTTCTAAGACCTCCATTCAATGCACATCGGAAGAAACAGATAAGTTTCTGTTTTAACCAGTCCAACTGCCTAGAAAACATAGCTGCTCGTGTTTAGCACTGCCTTTAACACAGCTGCTATGGGCGTATTTTCTGTGTTTTGCACGTATACTTGCATCTGTATTATAGGACATTGTTAACCTTGTCAGAGTATTGATGCAATTTGTTCTTTTGAGTCTTCCTTGATACATAATTAAAAAGAGTTCACAAATCCAAACACAAAGGGAGGATTTTGAGCCACTCAGCAGCAGCAGTGGTGTCAACTTTGCAGATTGACAGAATGGCCTCATTTTCTTCTTCGGGTGTTTGGGAACCGGAGGCTCGGGAGAAGGCAGCAAGCCCTGACAAAGAGCTGCCATTGCACAGAAACCTACCCACAAACCCTTGCCTGTGGCTTTCCCTTTGAAGGTGCATGTCTCTTCTTGACATTTCTTGTTGACTCGCCTTGGGAACGCTGAATTCCATCTTCTCGGTCCAAAGTTTGTGTTCAAACTGCGTGAAACGATGCAGAAGATAAAAACCACTTTGTTGCTATTCAACTGAGGGACAAAGTCATTAATCGTCTGAGTACCCAAAACAACGCGCTGGCCGCAGTTTGTAACGTGCTGCCGTGACGCCTTGAAGTGAGGAACATCTTTGCACTTCGCAGTGGAAAACACAGATTAGGTAATGCAAAGCTGAGGCTGGTTTTGAAAGATACCCCTGCCTCCTGAATAGCACATCGCTCTGCTTCCTCTGCCGCATGCACACCAGAGCTGACGGGGAACATGGCATATTTGTGTCACTCCAGCAATTGGAACAGAGCAACATTAATAGACCGTGCGGGTTGCAATGCAATTAAAACATAAATATGCAAAGCAGATGAGTTTGCCAATGCTGTGCTGTATGTGAGGAGACAGGTGCCAGCCATCTTTAGTGTTTACAACAAAGATACTCCAGCAAATGGGATCACTGTGATCAGACTGGATTAATTTGCCATGTCTGGGAGCTTGAATTTCAGTATGACTTCAGCCTAGGACAATCTAAAACAGTAAATGATCTCAGCAGGAGGAACCCAGGTCTGAAACAATAAAGTAATGTGAGGCAGATATGAAGAAACTACCCATGTTAATATATCAAAAGATCTTGTAAACTGTCAATGCGCTGTAATGAGCAGAGTTACTATTCTTTTGCACTCAATGACAAACTAGGACATACATGACTTCAATATCTCTCTTCTCAGTCATCATGTAATTCAAATTAGCTAATGATCATTGCCTGTCTATTAAATCCCTTTGATGTAAGAGGAGGTGCCCAAAACATTCGGCGTGTCTGAACAGACGACTTTGTTCGCTCCGGGGCAGCTGCAGCAGAAAGCCGGCGTGTTTCAGATAGTGAAAGCTGACAGAGTCCTGGCTGTTGAGCTGATTCTGGTCTACTGACATGCCCCGTCCTCTCGCAGGGTGCTCACATTGTCTTTCTCGCTCTCGGTGGTCTCGCGTTCATTTCGCCTGATTGAGCGGTCGGTTACAGTTGCGGCGCGGCAAATTCTACACATTTACACAAAATGTCCGTCAAGTAGTGACCGTTCAATAATATAGCCTTTACAGCCAATACCCAAGGACCCGTAGGCCATTAAAGGGGCCATTACCAGTGAAATCCTTGTCTGGTCAAGTGGAGGAAAACTAATGTGTTGCTGTGAGGAAAGGTCCTCATTGTGAGAGTTGCAGAAAGAGCTGCAGGGGGAGATGGGATCAATTGCAAATTAAACTAGTAGCCATACTGTAGCTGGTGTTATTAAACAACAAAGTGTTGGTTCACCACGGTAGCTCCTTCAAAATTACATCTGAAGCCATTACAAAAAAAAAAAAAAGTTCGAATTAACTTCACGAGTCACTGGTTTGTTTGGAACGCTTCCGACATTTTCATATGTATGATGAATATGCTCGAAAAGTAAGATTTACCCAGTAGCTCATATGCACTCTAAAGTTTGGGGAACAAACACTGAGGCTTGGGTTGACAGCTGCTGACAGCCAAACTGAATTAGATCAATGTAATTGATTAAAAAAAACAAACCTTGCTGAAAATTCTTGCAGATGTGTGAAAATGTGCGATCATCTAAACTGCTCTCGTTCTACCCGTTTGACAAACTGGACAAGCTCCTGATTTGAATTGCTGCGTTACATTAATATGTAGCAAGTGATTCCTTGTAAAATCAGCCATTCAGACACGTCCGTAGCTGCCGATAGTTTGTGACGAGTTTAATTCTAGACTTCCACATCTGTTTTTGTTTTCCTTCGGGTTTAAACTGTCTATCACGGCGCAGCTTTCCAAAATTTGCTGGGTGTTTCTCGACGAACCCACACAAAATTTCTCCAGCTCCGGTAATAAATTTGCTTTCATATTTCATCTGTGGTTACCCATATATGCATTAGCTTTTCTTCTACTTATGTTTTCAATAAATATCTAGATGCCACTTTTGGTTTGGTTTTTTTGTTATTCGTCTACTGTATGAGCTTCTGCTCAGCTAATAATAGAGGCTTTCAAATGTAGCCTGTTTCCAAAGTGACATAATCAAAATGAGCACCGTGCACTAGAAAAAAAAACTGTCTACAAACTAAACAGCATGTAGGTGTGTTAACACTCATACTTTTGTAGAGCAAAGCAAAATTTTTTACTTGGAGGGGGAGGACCTTGTGTCTTGGATTAATTAAGCTGAGGAACTCCCACTTTGCGGAGCTTAGCGTGTGCAGGGCGATGTTTTCTTCAGAGTCTTTTCCACAGGGATAGGTTTGCACTCATCTTTGATAGTTAACCCTATGTGACCCTTCCCTAGAGCCAGTCCCACTCCCACTTCACTGCTCCTGCTTCTCATTAGAGCCTGTCCACTAGTCTGACTCGGCCTAAGTAGGCCGACACCCAGGCCACTGACCCACTGGTTCCTCCCAAAGACATAAAAATGTGTGTGTGTGTGTGTGTGTGTGTGTGTGTGTGTGTGTGTGTGTGTGAGTGAGTGAGTGTGTGAGTATGCTGAGCTATGACTGCGTGGGTTCTCAAGAAGGCTTATCAGTTATTAAGTTGTCAGTTTAATTCAGACATGAAATAAAACTCAATTTACTGTCAGATTAGTATGTATGCATGAATATTTTACTGTGAAATTCCACTAACTTAACAGTTTATTTTGGCAACATTGGAGGTAATATGTTACTGCTCTGTCTGAAAAATACAGATTTGTCAAAATCAGTGAACCAAACGGAGCGGCAATGAATTGATTTAAATTCCTCCAATGCCACATTTTTGTCTGTCGCGAACGCATCAACGGATAAAAATGTTGTTTGTGTGTGCGTTCATTTCAGGTACTTTCCGCATGACGGAATCACACAAGATCCGAGTGTTTTGATGAACATATTTTACAGCAGAGGCGACAGAGTTGAAACTGCAGCTGAGTCATTATCCTGTATCGTTGGCTATCTCAGAGGATGATGAGACATGAATTTGTCTGACCTACGTAGGGCAGCACAAAGGATTGAATTCAAAGCAGGGCACCCGGGGGCCAAGCTGGCGGCAGGCCCAGCTGAGGAGCACCAGCCAGTCACCACCTGCATACTGCTGCTCGCCCAGTCTCCCCCCCCCTCCCGAACATCACCACCACCCTCTGTCCATCCCCTTCTCCAGCGACCAACCCCTCCTCCTCCTCCAACCCGCTCTGACAAGCCTCATCTGCATCCTGGTCATATCCTTCTCCCACTCTTAATATCTCCCCGGTCCATCTCAGCTGTCCATCAAATTCTATTTGAAGGCAACAGTGTGGCCTCAGCTGTGAACACCCTTTTCATTCTGTCGCCGCTGCAGTCGAGCCGATTTTTGAGATAAAGCCGCGATCGAACAAACTTAAATGCCAAACGTGTTTGACGTCTGAAGATGAGAATTTGGTTTTGGAGGCCAATGCTGCCCTTTTGTTTCATTCTACAGTACTGTATAATTGCTGTTTGGACAAAAGGGAAGGGGAAAAAAAGAATCGACCCTGGTGCTTTTACATGGTAAAACTTGGTATAGAAAGATCACAGTACTTAGAGGTGATATAATTACTGTGTCTTATCTCATCAGCGCTCCCAGAAACATACAATCTCGAACAATTATGTCACTCAAAAAGATGTAAGATGCTGTAGGACAGAAAGTCAGGTTTCCAATTTCACTGGTCAGCGAAATGATGGCCGTCGTCATGTTCCAAATTGAGTTTTAGACTTCATTCAGCTGCTCAATCCATATAAATGTTTTTTTTAAATCTATGTCACAGAGTTATCAATAAGAGTTTGATTATTTGCCTTAAACCTTGTGTTCACCCTCAGAAGAAGTGTCTCTGGCTGCCTCAACAGTCACCAGCGTGGTTCTCTCTTAGTTCAATACTGCCCCCTGGAAAATAGTCTGTGTACTGCATGCAGCAAAACTGGATGAGGACGTAAAAAGATGGCAGCCCCTTGGACTTATCATTTAGTCCTCTTATCAGCCTCCAGTGAAGTTGTGGGCAGGCAAAGCTTGGCATTGGACCACTGTGACACTGTAGGACACAGTGATGATGATAATGATGTCAAGATGTCTGTTGGACCAACCACACACACACACACACAAATGTATTAATTGCCAGGATTATTATTAATAACTGCGGTGGCGCTATCATTATTATTAGCGTATCTGCTAATAACAACAGCTCTCTTCTTCTCCTCTGTTTTTTCTGTCACAGTCGATCCCAGTTTAAATTTTCACCTTTATCGTGATTACTGTTTGCAATTCATTTCCCGTCAAACTCGGATGTCACAGCCTGGCTGACCCTTGCCCTTGAGCAAAACTAATATCAAAACAGCGAGCTGTGAGAACAACTGAGCCAGACAGGGAACACTGGGATGCCACTGCCAGACAATAGGAGGGTGAGAAGGAGGATGGTAGAAATTCTCCTCCCAGCTGTAGACCTCGTCGAACCCCGAATCTGAATTCCTGAGCTGTTCTGGAGGAGCCCCGAGGGCTGGCAGAACGGCGTGGCGCGTTATGGGAGTCTGTCCTTTCTCTGTGAGCCCAGGCAGGGGATTCAGTGAGGAAGGTGGGGGTGTTTGATAACACTGCATTTTTGACCCCCTCTCGTTCTTGCTGTCTCTTCTGCAGCGTCGGATTCACGCAGAGGCACCGGCAACCCTTTAGACCTGTCTCTTAGATTCATGCCAAGACTAATTCACTGGCTCGTCGTGGGCGACAGTGTTTGAAACCACGCATCGGCTTCCAAGGTAGACTAATGGGAGAGTTCACAGAAGGTTAAAGGGTTAGTGTGCTTTACTACTGCTCTGACCTTGATCACCAAAGTAATTACGAGGGAGGGAGGGACCGAGAACATGCCTGAGGCTGTGGACGTGGCAGAGCAAGCCAGCACAATGTGTAAGTGTAAATGCTCAGGTGTGTGTGGCGTGGGTGTGCGCACATATTTGCCTATTTTTCCAAATACAAGCGATCCCCAAACAAACCAAATCAACTGAAGGAAATGTCACGTTTGATTGTGTAATTGCGCCCGGCTGCAACCAAATCATGTGAAGTCCTGCTTCAGTAAAAACACCAAACAACTGGAAGGAACTTGCCAAACCCAGCAACTGTTCTTTTTCCGAAATGCTCAAACATACTCTTGTAATAATCCCGTGAAAAAATAGAATAATTAGAACAGCTGGTGAAGTTTTCTGGTGGAGTCAGATTCTTGAAGGAATTCGTCAATGCCAAAGAAAAGCCTCACATCGCTCCTAGCCTCTTTGATGCTGTCTTACTGCATGAAAGTTGACATGTCATATCGTGTGTGTTCATCAGCGTGCCGCAGCTCCCCTCAGAGCACGAACTGCAGCTCCACGCAGGACCGGTTCGGCCTCCGAGGGGGCGGTTCTGGAAGCGATTCTTTATCAGTAATGGGTCAGGGGGGGTCACACAATGGGGACACTTTGTCAGATCTGTTGGGGATGCACTGCGGTAGGCAAAGGGGTTGCTTTGATCTTGGCGCGTATGCTCACCGGAGTGTGCCATGTCTGAAAACTGATCTGCTCTTTGACTTTGTCCTCCCAAAACCATCGAAGGATCTATATCTTTTCTCTGGGAAAAAAATCAGATAAATAAAAGCTAATACTTCATTTATGTCGTACTTTTTGTGGCGGAAAGGGCCAAAATTCCTGTCCGGTGGAACTAACAGCCGAGGCAGATAATATCTTTGTCTTTGTTATTGTCTCTCCATTGTATTGAAGACAAATGGGCTGTTAACAGTTGGTGTGTGTGTGCATGTATGCATGCAAGTGTGCATCTGTGTGTCTCAGTGAGCTTGGACAGCCGAGTGTTTGTAGTTTTTGTAGTCTTTAGGGCCCCTGGTGGGTGTGCTCACTTTAAAGGGCCCAGTGAACTGTGAGGACTTGAGACATGAGCCTGTGCTGCCCAACTGGCCCCAGGACACGGGTTCACCCAGAGAATGTGAGCTAAGCGGGGGAACTGGGCCGAGACGAGCTCCCACAAGCCTCCGCTCCATCCCACAGCCGCCCCAGCAGAGAGAGACTCTACCGTCGCCCGTCAGAGGGGAGAATCTACCTTACTGCGGTGACTCACTGGAATCTTTACATCTAACTCTACCATCTTAGTCAAAGCTTTATTCTCTTCTTTTTTAAAATTCTACATTTGTGGTACACACTTGAATTAGTTCTTGTAGTTATGTTTCATCTGTGTGTAAATCACACTGAAATTAAGAAAAGAGATCACAGCAAATGTTTTTCTACACTGTTTCAGCGATCTTTTAGCAACTTGCAATAATCCATGTCATTGATTTTCCCGTTCTTACCCAGTCAAAGGTAAGACCCATCGCTAGTGACATTCTTCACATCCTCAACAGACCAAAACCAGCAAGTAGTTGATCCTACTATTTTGTATATAGCGGCCTGACATGGCCATTGTATAATTTGAGCCAGTGGCATTATCGCTCTGGTATAAAACTAACCAGCTCAATAAATTCATGTTCTTTTTACATTAATAAACAACTACATGATTAAAAATGGTAATATTTAGTTTATAAGTTGTAAATTATGTTTATAGGAATTTTTAGATGGTTAAACATGATAGTGTAATCCATCTATAAACATTTATGTGGATATTAAAAAAAAAACAACTTGTGTTTTAAAGAGCTTCTAATTGGCAGGTGGAGCGCTGTTGCCATAAATAATCAGTGATGAATGGAGTTTGTCACATGACTTTTGGTTTCACTTCTTATTTACATTCATTTTCGCCTGCTTGCTGGTTGGCTTCAGGCACCAAAACTACAGGGTGGGCCATTTATATGGATACACCGTAATAAAATGGGAATGGTTGGTGATATTAAAGTCCTGTTTGTGGCACATTAGTATATGTGAGGGGGCAAACTCCTCAAGATGGGTGGTGACCATGGTGGCCATTTAGAAGTCGGCCATCTTGGATACAACTTTTGTTTTTTCAATAGGAAGAGGGCCATGTGACACATCAAACGTATTGGTAATGTCACAAGAAAAACAATGGTGTGCTTGGTTTCAACGTAACTTTATTCTTTCATGAATTATTTACAAGTTTCTCTTTGTTCACAGCCATTGACATGTCGAAGAGGTTAACACGTGAGGAGCGGATCGAAATTGTGTTGATATCTGGTGACTACTTATAAAATGTGTTCAATGTGCTGCCCATTGTGTTGGATTGTCAATGCAACCCTCTTCTCCATTGATAGCAACACCACAGGAGAAATGCCAGCACAGGCATCCAGTATCCGTAGTTTCAGGTGCTGCACATCTTGTATCTTCACACCATAGACTAGCCTTCAGATGACCCCAAAGATAAAAGTCTAAGGGGGTCAGATCGGGAGACCTTGGGGGACAACCAATCCACTTTCCAGGAAATTGTTCATTTAGGAATGCTCGGACCTGGCACCCATATTGTGGTGGTGCACCATCTTGCTGGAAAAACTCAGGGAACGTGCCAGCTTCAGTGCATAAAAAGGGAAACACATCATCATGTAGCAATTTCAAATATCCAGTGGCCTTGAGGTTTCCATTGATGAAGAATGGACCCACTATCGTTGTACCCCATATACCACACCAAACCATCACTTTTATTGTTCCAACAGTCTTGGAGGGATCCATCCAACGTGGGTTAGTGTCAGACCAATAGCGGTGGTTTTGTTTAACTTCACCATTCACATAAAAGTTTGCCTCATCACTGAACAAAATCTTCTGCGTGAACTGAGGGTCCTGTTCCAATTTTTGTTTTGCCCATTCTGCAAATTCTGTGCGCCGATCTGGGTCATCCTCGTTGAGATGCTGCAGTAGCTGGAGTTTGTAAGGGTGCCATTTGTGAGTAGCTAATATCCGCCGAAGGGATGTTCGACTAATGCCACTCTCCAGTGACATGCGGCGAGTGCTACACTGTGGGCTCTTGCTGAATGAAGCTAGGACAGCCACTGATGTTTCTTCATTAGTGACAGTTTTCTTGCGTCCACATTTTGGCAAATCCTACACTGAACCAGTTTCACGAAACTTAGCAAGCAGTTTGCTAACTGTAGCATGGGAGATGGGTGGTCTCGTAGGGTGTCTTGCATTGAAATCTGCTGCAATTACTGCGTTCACCAGATATCAACACAATTTTGATCCGCTCCTCACGTGCTAACCTCTTCGACATGTCAATGGCTGTGAACAAAGAGAAACTTGTAAATAACTCATGAAAGAATAAAGTTACATTGAAACCAAGCACACCATTGTTTTTCTTGTGACATTACCAATACGTTTGATGTGTCACATGGCCCTCTTCCTATTGAAAAAACAAAAGTTGTATCCAAGATGGCCGACTTCTAAATGGCCACCATGGTCACCACCCATCTTGAGGAGTTTGCCCTCTCACATATACTAATGTGCCACAAACAGGACTTTAATATCACCAACCATTCCCATTTTATTACAGTGTATCCATATAAATGGCCCACCCTGTACTTTCTTAGGTACGTGCACCACAGGACTGAACAAGGAAACTTTGTACATATCTGTAGGTTCCAACAGCTTTAGCTAAACAGAAGCATTTGATGCCTTGGTATCCACTAATTATTAATAAAACCAAACACCAAAGCCATATTTGGTGCTCATTAACAACTTCGTGCAACAGTAGTTATCATGTTTACAGATGGTGTATTATGATACCATACATAATATAGGCTATAATTCATAAAACAAATATTTATTAAACAAATTAATATTAAAAAAAACTTTTTTTGGTTTGTTTGTTTTTGTTTTGAGATGATATCTATGGACCAGTGATGGCATTAACACAGAGATAAGACAGAGTTCAGAGGAAAACAAGACAAACAAGGAAGTCAAAGTTGAAATTACTTGAAGTATGGGTGTGTAAAATTCTGATTAGCTGCTGGAGGTGGGTGGATGGAGGAATGGGGAAATGCATGGATAAATAAATGATAACCAAACAGATAAATAATAACCTTACAAACGGTTACACACAACTGTGCTATATAGGTCAAAGAAAAAAATTCCAACATAATTAACGATAAGTCCATGTAATTTCGTTCTTTGCTAACAGTAACTATTTACTAAAGAGTTACTTAACTATTAATTTTCTAATGACGAGCAATTGTTATTACAAAGTGTGACACAGTCTATATTTGGAACTGGCTTTTACAAACTGAAAACGAAAAGTACGAACTTGGAGCTGGGCCTGACATACGTGGTGGGAAACTTAACCTCCTAAGACCCGAACTCTTCCATGGCATGCATTTTTGATTTCTCTTTGATATTTGGGCTGACCCAATGAATGTAAAAACAAAGAATTACCAGATTTTTTTTTCTGATTTTTGTTTCTAAGAAAAATGAGAGCCACATATGAGGATATTCATTTAAAATTTCGATAGAACAGTAGCAGTATAATGTCCTCGTAAGTGGATATCAGGCCCTTGTAGAGCAAAATTGAGTATTTTGGTCTAAATAACCCAAAATGTGATGTCCACATATGTGGACGCCAGGTCCTAGGAGGTTAAGGAAAGAAAGAACAGTTCCAAAATTGGCTTGAGATTTGATGACAATGACAAAAATGAGAACATTATTTGAATTCTAGTATACTTAGGATAAGATTAAAATTAGATGCACTCATATGATTGGAATTGACTAATTGTATCGATTCTATAACTGGAAAAAACATAAATAAGACATTGTCTCCTTCTACTGACCAAAATGTATTATTTCAACAGAAGACAAAATAAAGTTGTTTTTTATTCTAGTCTTCAGTTATAGTCTCAAATGTATTGCACTGGTATAAAATGTATTTTCTAAGCTACATATCCATTGCAGCGGTTGATTCAGGGTCAGCTGACTGGCTTGCATGAGGCTGCATTCATTCAGCGAAGGCAATTGCAGTTTTGAAGATAATGTCTTTAAGTTAAACGCCTATTACCCTCTTCTCAAAAACACCTTGTACATAAACCCACCCTATCATCTGATGTCCTAATCTGAATATGTAAACTGATACAGAAAAATGTGCACATTTTCCCCAGAAAACTTGTTAAACTCCTGACACCAGCGTACCGTATATGAGGGTTTATTTTTAGCCACGAAGATAGTTTGAGGAAGCCCTTATAGACTGCACCCTCCCAAGAGAGAACAACTGAGACTGCAGAAGCAAAGCGAACCCCAGCTGAGTGTTGATATCAGGTTATGATGTTTGCTGTTTTAACATGAGCCTCTCTCTCTCTTTTTTTCTTCCTTTCCTCTTGTTGTTTCTTCTCCTCTTCAAGGGTAGGCAGGCAGACAGAGCCTGGAGCTGGATCTCCCCAGCTGGGATCTTAGGTTAAGCTCCAAAGAGAAAAATACCAGTGTTATTTTTTTGGTGCATTTCCTTCTGCGTTGTTCATTTTTACATTATCCAGTGGACAAATCCCTTCACATGGCTTTGTTGTTTGAAGAATGGACTCCAAGACCCTTTAATGTAACCGTTTTTCTGACTGCGGTTCATGCTAAGGTCAGAGGTTATAAAAATACTGTCAATATACACTGCTGAGCCGTGCCCCCTTAGTGTCATTTAAAGGCATAAATCTACACCACTGAACATAAAGGGGGGAGCTTTCTGTTGGATTCTAACATTTAAAGACAAAAATGGGGAGAAGACAAAAAGGCAACACCAGGATTTTCTTGGAGTTTGATCCGAGGTTTGACAGATGCCAATTAAAGGGGCATTTAAATATTTAAGGAACAAAGTTTGCAAGTTGTCTCTTGGGTGCAGTTATAGGGTGGAGGGTGGGGGGAATTGTGTGTGTGTGGGGGGGTTGATGCAGCCTCAGCTCTCCACGGAATAGCTAAATGCCAGGCAGGCAGTGTGGATAGTTGGGAGGCATCACGGCTAGGGTTACAGTGTGAATTAAAGCTGACACTAAGAAGCGCTCCTCACAATGACCTGCAGAAAAAGGCAGACAAAAGAGTCTTTTTTAAAGCGGGACAAAGGGGAGGTTAGTGGAGATACCTGAGCCTGGGCTGGCCTAGTCTGCGTGTCTGTGGAAGGACGAATGGCTGGTGCCGCGGGACCACCACAGCTAAAAGCTGGCAGGGGAGGAAAACACACTGGAAAGTGCATTCCTGCATAGCCGTAACACCAGCAGAAAGGAGTATGACACACACACACACTCACACACACATGGCTGCATGAGAGAATATGCCAAATACAAGGTGTAATTTGTAAGGCATCATTTTCTGGGTATTAATATCAGTGTTGTCAGAGTCCTGGATGGTGTTGCGCTGGGTTCCTCCACTCTGACACACACTGCACATGTTTTATAACGGATCAAAACACAGAGAGATTGTCATCAATTTGTTATGCTCCCAGGGGGTACTTTGATATTTCTGATATATACTTTTCAGTTTCTTTGTGGTAGGATTCATTCAGTCATTGCAAAAGACATTTTGAGATTTAATGTGTGGGATTTTTTGTTTTTTTCTGGCAAAAATACTTCAGAGAAAGAGCCAGCGCTCTGGTGGCAACCCCAAAAGTTTTGCTTTGAGTCCCTGTGAATTCCACAGGACTTTTGGCTACCTCCCTTCATTTGCTGTCACCGTGGTCCTCAGCATGCTTTCACCTCCACCCTAATCCCCCACTTCATCCTGAAAGGCAGGATGACAGCTCTGGCTCTAGTCCTCTCCGTGTGTGTCTGTGTTCACTCCTTTTGACTATAGCAATTTGCACCTGTTCTCGGTGCAGGCAGGTTTCCCCTAGACAGGTAGAACTAATTGTTGGCGTAATTGGAATCATCACAGTCAGAACACTCCAGTTAATTATTTTCCTAATATCAAACTATCCATACCCATCTCCACTCACACTGGCTTATCTAAATAATTGATACGCTGGTTGACCTTTTTTTCAGACATTAGATCATTTGCTTCTGGCCAAGCTGACAGCAGCCTGGTTGAAGTTATTGCTTTCTGCAGACATCTCCCAGGGTGCAGTGTCCAGACGACAGCCACATTCTTACTCTGGCACTCCGAGGATCACAGCTCACTCTGCGGATGCAGCTCACTGGACTGTTCAGAAATCCATTTGAAATACAATCTTCATATTCACCCTTGCTTTTTCTCTGAGTGTATTCATAAAAAATGTCCTGAAACACAAAGGAAAAGCTGCAGTTCTTAAGATGTTTTTTTAAAACACTGAATAGCAAATGTTATCATCCTCACAACTTGGGTTTAGTCAGAAAATCTGCTTTCAGTCTGTGAAAATAACAAAAATGCTTAGACTTAAACAGGTAATGAGAGAAAGGGTCCAACCAAGTTGTGTTCAGGATTTTAAACATGGCAAAAAAAAAAAAAAATACACACAAACAACAATTTTAGGTGTACTGGAGCACTGGATGAGAGATTACCAACATAAACACAAAATAGATCTGAAACCTTGTGAAAATGGTTCACAAAGGAAGAGCTGCAGTCCTCGTGATTTGTGTTATCATAAAATCCTTTTTATCTATTAATCTATCAAAACACCACATAGGTAATAAAAGACTTTATGTATAAATTTTTGTTTTCTTTTTGGTATGTTGCTAAATGTAATATACCAAAAACAAAAAAACCAAACCAAAAATAATAATATATAACAGCAAAATAATGACATCTACATTTTTAATGGTCAGTTTGTATTAACACAAGTTTCTATATTAAATGCAAAGTCTGGTACGAGCACACATTCAGACAGAGAAGCCCCAGCAGGAAACCAGCAGCTTATATGTCTCCGGTCTCTGCTGATTAACATGGATAACTTTGACCCACGGAACGAGTGAGGATTCCTGTCTAATTGAATTACTGTCAGTCTTCTAGCCTCCAAATATTGTCTTGAACTTATACCCTGCTCTGTTGCCAGAAACTGTTTACATTATATATGCTTAGTGTTTTCCCCTTTTTTTCCTTAACTATAGATTAGTTTCAGACTTCGGAATGGAGCTTAATTGCTTCGCTTTATCTACAAGTGCAAATGGTGGTTGCGTCAAATGTTTTAACCACAAAAAGGCCCAATAATTAAATGGATGGCTAATTGCATGATGGCAAAATGATGGCACTGTATTTAAAAAAAAAAAAAAAGTGCTGTTTTGGGGAACCGATGGAACAACAATCAAAGGAGATTTGTTTAAAATCATTCATGGTAAACCTGCTGTGTTGGCAACAAAATATCACCTCTAAAAGACTGCACAGAGTCATGGTATTTTATGTGTCAAGACTTAATAAAAATAATCAAGTGATCAACAAGTCTTAAAATTAAATACTGTAAAAGCAACCTGAGGTGGACAAGAACACATGACCTGTCACACTCTGTCATTAGTTATTTAACAAAAACTAAGCCAAAATTCAGAAACGGTGTCTGGAAAAACTTCCATCGGATATAAGAGAGTAAGTAACAGCCAGGTGCTGATAATCAAATGCATGTGGTTAACTAATGATCAGGAAGTGTGACCATCTCTATTGCAATGCTAAGGAGGAATGATCTTAGAGAAGCAATTTCCAAGAATTTGAGGTCCACAGGTGGAAAACATTCAAAACAGTTGCCAGTCTTCCCATCAGGGGACAGTACCTGACATGCCTCAGTTAGCATGTTAAATGTTAAAGTTCAGGAAAGTACTAGATAACAGTATTAGATAAAGACTGAACAAGTAGGGCTTGTTTGGAAGGGTTGTCGGGAGAAATCCCTTTCTTTTCAAAAAAGCAAAACAAACAAAAAGGAACCCCGCTCCAAAAAAAAAAAAAAAGATGCTGCAATGTGGCAAATCGGACATGTTTGGGCACAGAGCAACATTTAGTGAAAACTTGACACAGCATAACAGCACAACCCAACACCTCAGACCAACTAAACTAAAGCACAGTGGTGGTGGGCTGATGATTTGGATTTGTTTTGCAGGACCTGGGCACCTTGCAGCCATTGGATCAACCGTAAACTTCCCTGTATACCAAAGTATTCTAGAGGCAAATGCAAGTTTGTGATATAGCTGTTATATAATGTGTTTCCAATTGCCTGGAAACCTCAATGTCGTCCTTCCACAATGCTGAGACTGATCAAGTCTACATAAAACAACTATTTCAAGGTACTTTAAGATATTGCTGGAAGATGCTTCTACAAGCTACTGATTAGTTTTTCACATGTTTAAGCTTTTCAGTTTTTGTCTTGATATATAAAACATTAGTATTGCCAGAGTTTGCATTCATTCAGTAAAGTGAAGTCATGATGGACAGACAGATTTCTGAGAGAGCTGGTTAAAGGGAGAATGCTTGTCTCTGATTGCGAGTCTCACAGGTTACATCACTTATTGCATTGCTCTGGAATGAGGTGCAAAAACATGGCTGTTAGCTCTTTTCCCCCCTCGAGCCCTTCAAAAGACCTACAGGTGGGACGTATGTGCCATTTTATCTATTTTGCATTACAGGAAGACACAGAATAAAGACCGTTTGGCGATATGTCTCTCCAGCTCATAGAGAAGTTTGTGTTCACTTGTTAACATCTAGCAACAGTTCCCTTTATATGAAAAGCATTTGACTTGGCCATTCAAGACACGTCGACATGAACGTTCTATTAAATATGCATATCTCAAGTGTCCATGTCAGATTCCAAAGTGGACAGTCTAAGATTTATGGCACCATTGACCCTCATTGCTTTCCTGCTTCCTCAAGAGAACCTGCCACAGGCTGCATGCCAAATGCTTTAAAATTTAAAGAGGTGATGAAGAAACTATCCAGAGAAGACAAAAACACATCAGTTCTGCCACAATAAGACTTTCCTCTAGCTTCCTTCTAGCCTCTTCTTTCCACTTGATCTGTCTACAGCTCAACTCATTATAGCAGCCTTGTTTTTATATTAAGACAGCTCCACATTCAGAGTTACGGTTGTGGTCATGGCTTTGGAAAGCATGGGAAAATCAGATGAGCCTTTCACAGCAAAAGCCCTGTGGGAATGATGAAATTACTGGCTTAGCTTCTAATAGGTTTTTTTGTAATTGCGATCATGTGTAAGTGACCAACATTATCTACATGCCAAGTTTACAAACCAAAGATCCTAAAATACTTCATCACTGTGATTGCCATGTGAACAGCGTCACAAACTGTAAGGATGAAGGAGGCTCAAGAGTGAAGGGAGAGGTTTTTCTTGTCCTTCAGGCCGTTTGCTGCCAGAAGAACACCTGCACTGCACTCAGGCTCCAAGTACTCTGAATCTGACCTCAGCTCTGTGGTATAAGGGTATGTAACTCCTTTGAAATGTCAGAATGCCACATAACTCTATTGTTCCTGACATTTCTCTTGATAGAGGCCCAGATAAAGAAATGTCTTTCTCAAAGCGGTGACTTTGACATACCTTTTTAAGTGCAATGAAGAAAACAAGAACTCCTATATTCTCACTGCAGCTCTTTGATTTTCCACACTTATTGCTAAGCAGCGCGTGATATCTCCAGAGGGTCTCATAAATGCTTCTGTACTGACCTTAAAACATTTGCTGACCACAAACAGAACCATGAACACTGGGGGTATTTCTCCTGAGAGTGATATTCTCTGACAGGCACACAGGTTCACTGTCTGGTCCTGTGCGCTGACCCCTCAGCAGACAGTAGCACCTTCCATTGCTCCAGGCCTTCAGCCTGAAAATCTCTCCTCTGTTGGACAGATTGAGTTCCAGGACCGTCTTCTCTCCTGGGACTGAACCAAGCCGGGGGAACCCAGCGAGCTTTCGTGGGGAGATCACAGGTGCTTATATACAAAATGGCAATTTTCTTCTTCCATAATTCCATGTTACTGCATTACCAGATCTTATCACGAGGCCAGTATCTCATTCCTGAGGTTTTAGACGTTAATGAAAGATGCTTTGCCTCCGGCCACTGGGGGCTAAATCAACAAGCCTAGGATTCCTGTTGGCCTTTGTAGAGGAATACCAAAGACAGAGAGCAGACTGAGCTGAGGTCGGAGACAATGCACGCAGCTGAAGACGGAAACGCTATGCCCAAAACAAGCTTGTATGCAGCGTAGTAACCCCCCCTCCCAAAAAACTTTTGTCCAGACCAAAGGACTATGATATTAACTCAGATACAGTTGCACTGACACCACCTGTCACGTTCCAAACATTTAAACTGGCTGTGTTACTGTTATATAAGTTAGTATCATTATACAGTAATGCTTTGACTGCATTTTGATCGGGAGAAGCTAAACAAGCATGGAAGATCAACTGCTTACCTCTACTTTTAGCTATTCTAAACTATTTATTTATCTCTCCTGAAGCTATATTAAGCTACTTGCCCTTTAAAAATCTTACTTAACTGTTTTTTACCATCTTCAGCTGATCAATTTATCCTCAATAAAGTATTCACCGCCTTTATCTCTGCACGTTATGCTAGATATACCAACTTTCAGTTGTTTAAGTAGCTCTCTCGCCTTACTTTGCCATACTTTTTGTCTGATTTTTGTATTTTACGTGTGTTTAATGCTTTGTCTTTTTTTTTAAGTACTAGTTGAACTTCTTCTTCTTCATTTTCCATGTCCTCCCTGTCTCACCTGTAAAACCTCTGGAGTACAAGTACCCCTGGCTGGGAATCACCAATCTAGTGCACTCTGGCAAGCCAAGTTAAAAAAATATTGCCTTTCTTATTATTCCCAGGCCACACATGATAATTATCACCGACACAGTCGCGATGTACCATCACATAAACAGAAATATTAAAAAGGATGTACTTGATCTTCGTACACTATGGTATAATAACACAAAATAAATGGCGTATTTCTCTTTTCACCGGAGAATTAAGCCATTTTGATAATTACTTTTTATGCCCTTAGTGTGCGCTGGTATGAGACCGAAACAACCTCAACAATATGTGTTGAGGATATGTAATTTCAGCCACTTAGGATCATTAAAAAGAGATCATATTGAATATCACTTCTAGAAAGGGAAAGAGAAAGCGAGAAAGAAATAAAGAAGAGATTTGTTTGTCAGTCAATTCCGACCCACTCAATCTCCTTAGCCTTGTGAAAGATGTGGCGGGGGGAGAGAAAGGGTCGGGGTCAGCTTTCTGTAAATCTTCTGATGAAATGTTGACAAAACAGCCAATTTTCTGTAATTTCGCTGCAGCCCTCTTTCAGCAGCTTACTCACTCAGAACCCCTTCATTTCAAACAGCAGCGCACCGCGACCTCTGACATGTATCTCGTCCCCGACTTCTTTGGCCTGGCAGAAAGACGTAACAGTTGTGCCTTTTAGGTCAGGTGGACGCCGTTTAAGAAGCCAGCTTCATAAAGGAGGCCTTTGTCTCTCGAGCGGGCTCTCTTGGGCCCCAGTAAAAGGATAAGAAATGTAGTTAATAGCTCAGGAGTGGCCTAATCATCAGCTGCCATTACTGCTCCAATATCAGCGGAGATGACAGACTTATCAATAACAAAGGCCCAGCTGAAGCCTCCACCGCTCTGTCATTTTGATCTTTGCTCCACTAATCAGAGCTTTCATTTGAGCTAAGCACCGGGCAGCACACCTCTCATTCTCTTCATGCTGTGCCAGATATCACTCATCTTTACAAGCCACTCTGTATTCCCCCAACCCCAGGCCACCATTTCCACAAATTGGCTTAATTTCTCAGGCAAATACATGACACATCTGAGAGCTCATTATCCTCGCAGTGGACTAACTGCTAAAACTCTTCTAGCGTTTGAAGGTTTGCCTTGAATGGCTTTGGTTGGAGTCCAGCTGATCCTTAAAATGAAATAAAGATATGTCAAACTGACTATCAATGTGCTATATGAATATTTCATAAGATTATACTGTGTTTGGCTTAATAGTGACCGCTAAGCACAAGACAATTTTAATTTAGGTTGCTTCAACAGTTTGTCCAAAATAGACTAACGTGCAGTCATCGCACACACTATCTTTTGTAAGAAGACTCGTGATTATTAAAAAAAAAAAAGAACTACGCACAGTATAACAATTAGTGTCATTACCCTAATTTAGTAAATTACCCTTATGCACACAACTGCATATTCTAAAGTGGATAATAAATGCATTTTAATAGCAATGCATATAGTATAATGTCAATATTTACCTTGCCCAGTCTTCCACAAACAGCTCCTCCATCAAGGAGAAACCTGAGAGGGACCGAGGGGTGCTCCCGCACCTGGACGGGCTGGCCCTTTCATTTACAGTCATGGTGAGGATCAAGCACTGAATGGCTAAGACACCTGCTATTGGGAAATATGTTCTCCATCAGTGAGCTATAGACTATTTCTGGACAGGAGGACTGGGAGACCATTGTTCTCACCAGCACCGACAGCCAAGGTATTCTGGGACTCTTGGCACACATAAAGGACAATGTGTTATTCATGTTAAGCTTGAAAATTGGGCTACTTATTCAACATTAACTAACAACCTGTTTGGAGCGATTGGCGCGAAATGATCAGAACAGCAAAAAATAAATAAATAAATACAATTTTCCAATTAAAAGCTCAAATTTTGATCAAATATAATCGATGAAGCAAAACCATGGATTATGATGCTTTATGAGCGAAATCGCACAAATGTCCCTCTTTAGAAAAAAGAACAGAAATACCTATCTTTAATATAAAGTAATAACCTGGTCTCAGGCTTAACATAAAACAGTGGAGCTCCTTATTTCCACAGTTTGATACATGATATGTGCTTCTTAAACAAATCATCTACTCTGTGCTCCTATACAGTCTTACACAGGGGGCAGGCTTCGGGGATTTTGCAATGTCATCTGGGATTAAAAAGGAGCAGCACATCAGAGCCCCGGGCCACACCACCTGGAGCCCCCTATACGATCCCCTGGCGCTGCACCACTCAAAACCAGCCCCATTAGCTTACCACCAAATAATTCCCGGTCAACCAAATGACACCGAGCTAACAAAGGCCCCATTTCAGAAAAGATTACAACTCCAACAGGAAACCCTTTGATTATGAGTTTGTTTGAAATGTTATCAATACCACGATCATCCCTGCGGATCAACAAAACCATCTCTAATCACCATACCTTGGCTGCACCTTCAGTTGTGCATCAAGCTCCTGGAAAAAAAGAGATGGGGGGAAAAAAGCAAATCATGGTCGAGGATAGAGGAGTGACTTGTTTAACAAGAAGCACGTGCAATGACAAAGCGATTCCTTTCTCTACGCTGATCACCCACCTGCACACAGATTAGGTCAGATATTCACCTGAGCTGCCAACCTGTCACTCACACTTAAAAAAAAGAGAGAAAGAATCACACACAGCGCACATTCATTCCTCTCCACCACAAGGAGCATAGAAAGTCTTTCTAAGAGTAGACCAAAGACAGGTGTGTTTGTCCCTTTTACCAACAGAAAAACAGACACCATATCAAGTTTGATAAAAAAGAGCAATAATATTAACATCTGGGGAGGTTACATTAGATATTTACACATGAATGGGTTATGAAAGATAAAATGAAATGAGCAAAGCTTTTATGCAAAAAATTGAAAAAAAAAAACCCCATATATATATATCTATATATATCTATATATATATATATATATATATATATATATATATATATATATATATATATATATATATATACACACACACTTGCGGAGCTTCTTTGAATACCCTTAAGTGCATATAAAACACATTACAGCAGGGAAGAAATCCTTTTATCTCAGTGAGAGCCAAATTAAAATAGTGTTTACCTAAACTCCTCCTACACTGATATTCTTTTACACTATGTCATTATTGGTCGATTTATTAAATTAATTGTAGAATTACGACCAACAATGTTTATTTCCACTATGTGAGCCAACACTGTGCTTTCTGAAACAGAACATTTCCTCATTCTGCTGAATTCCAGTGTTTTCCTCACTCGTCGATGGGCATTCACCACATGGCTCAAAGCCAGAGAAACACATTTACATTTTTGCACATCACTTACATTCAGTTTAGCAATTTACTATTATTATTATTATTATTAACAATAATGTCATTGTTTAAATTGGATGACTCCCTTGCTATCCTGATGTACCTTAACCTTTTGAAAGCTGCGCGTCACTGTGAGAGGTCGAGATTGTGTTTCATCAATTTAGTCTCTGGCGCCCCTTTGTGGTAGAAGTGAATTAATGGTTTTTAATGTATAACGCCAGATTATCGTAGACTTAAAAGAAGTATTAACAAAGCACGTTGGAAAAATATAATAAAGTAAAAATATATATACATATATTATCAACTATTATGAATGCAGAGTTGATTAAAGCTGTCGAAGCAGTTTGATTCGGATCAAACGAGACAGAGTTTAAGACACTTGGTAATAATGCAGATGTTTTGGTAATAATCTTATGCTTCTAAACTAAACAATAAAATGTGTGTGTGTATGTGTGTGTTTGTGTGTCGCTGCCTGCGTGAAAATGTGTGTGTGCGTGTGTGTGTGCATCTTGGGGGCGGAGGTGGGGGTCTCTACACAGCTGGAAAGTGCCGGTACAACTTGATTCCAATAAAGCAAACGATAGTTTTACCAAATTTACAAGATTTACTTTATAGAGCTTAGCGAAAGTGAAAGCACGCGAATCTGACGTACACCGTCGCGTTATGGGCGTAGTCGTATAAGAGAATGTATAGCCACGTTATCTGTAGAAAACAATCAGAGCGCGACTGTGGGTTACTTTACATTTATTTTTCCGCCTGTGCGCATCCTCCATCACGTTCTATACTGGGAACACGATGTTACAGTATGCAACGCTGACATGAAGCAAGGGAGGGGCTGCTGCAAACCACACTGATAGAATGAATGTAAAGAGCCTAAAGAACACTTCCTGTTGATGCAAAAATTGCAGCAGCAACTGTCTGACACATCTGGACTGGAGAGGGGGGGAGGCCTGGCTGTAGCGTTAGCGAACCACTGAGGGGAATGGACAACGTTTAATGCTAATCTGCAAGACGGTGAGTTTGGTGGACTTAAGATCTGGCATGGACTGGTGACCATAAATACGTTTGTAAAGTCGGCTCTTCTGTGCTCTCGCAGTGTGAGTAATGAGGAGTTATTACCCGCGACCGCTAGCAACTAATTGCTAGTTAACGTTAGCTCCTAGCTAGCACTGGTCGCTACTGAGCGGTTGCTCCTAAAGCTAGTTCTGTTAGCATAAGCTAACTAGCATGATACCGCTTTCATATGACAGCCTACATAGTTTGTGCCCGTGTTCGACGTTGTTGCCTAGTTAAATCGTGTGAGGGTGTCAAGCTTTTTTAAAGCCACAGAAAACGTGTTCAGCTTGTTAGCTTACACAGGAATAAAGTCTCTGTGAAAGTTATGTATTTTTTCTGGAATAAAGCTCGATTCTAGGGTAGCTAATGTGGCTAGTTAGCCGCTGCTTGAGTGGTGCTTGATACTTTTGGATGTCTCGGCCCGGTGAACCGAAGCAAATTTGTAACCCACCTTAATCTAACTAGAAGATACCGCAGAAGTGAGAAGCAGGGGAAATGTAAACAGAAAGCCGGTGGCTGTAAATTGTCAAGCTAGCGCTAACATTAGCTGCTCCTCAGAGTAGACCCCCCCCCCTCCAAATCAGTAACTACCAACGAAGCGTTTGCATTAAAGTTTGAGACACTCTGCATTTGCTCCGCAATGGAAAGACATATGCATGTGCGGTTAGATAGACGCTGCATGCTAATATTCTCCCATGCACATACCAGGCTGACACAGGTAAAGGGAGCTCATAATAAGTTAACGCACCAAATTAGCTGTAACGGTACGATTTATTTTTAACCCTATTGTTCGTACCCAGGGTGGCATCGGTCCCCCATGTATTTTACATATCAGATAGTAGCCTGCATCTAATTTCGTTTTCATAAGGCAGGTTTTAAACATAAAGACTAAAGAACATATCAATGTAGCAGGGCTCTTTGGAAAAGTCGGTGCCTACTAACTCTTAGTGATGTTACAACTGTGTAGGGCAAAGTGCAGAGACATCATGGCGAGCTGTCAGACACATTATAAGAAATACCTGGGTTCATTGTCACCAAGCACTTGTGCTTATTGCTGTTATCTTATATTTTCCATTTAAATATATTCATAATTTACAAAGAAACCGCCAACTTGTGTTATTCGTTAATAACTATATCGGAAAACAGTAGTAATATCTTATATATTACGAGTCATGTTAGAACAGAGTGGGACTAATACAGTTAGAGTTGGCAATATGGTTTAAACCGGCCCAACTGTCCTCTTTTGTTTTTTTTTGCTTTGCTTTCTGTTTTGGAGAAGCAGCAATATTGCGTTATGAAACACAAGACAGTTAGCAGGAGAGTTAGCTGTGTACATTGTTATATGTTAAAACAGGGCTCTGTGTTGTAACCTGGTCATTTAGAAAATTATTGGGGTATAAATATAGTGACTGCCTGTAGTAATTTTGTCTGTTTCAGTTACATTACAGTGCCATGCAAATTTCATAATAATAATAATTTCTCCACTGTGTCATGATTTGTGATGTTTATCTCTCAGTTCTTTATATAAGTGCTACTGTGTTGATGTTCTTTTATATTATAACCTAAACTGTAATATTTTCTCATGCATTTCCTTAAATTGTCTTATTAAATTGTACAGTATTTATAACAAAGTAAAATGTAGACATTCGATAACTGCTTTGCTACCATCAGTAGTTGTAACAGTGTAAGAACTGTAGATTTGCTCCAGGTATAAATACAGTGTAGTGAAGTGATGGCTCAGCTAATTGCTGCTGGTCATTAAAAGTGCTGTTCACATGATGTAGAAAATTTGTCAGGGAATGCGTGACAACTGATTCAGAAAAGGAAAAGTCATAAAGTATTGTTGTGTGTGCGAACTGGGTTGCCTTTTAACTAAACCTGGCACAAACAGTTTGTGCAAATTTTACTGGACAAGGTTGTGTGTGGATCAATAATTGTTGTAACAATGCAATAGTGATAAAGATTATACTGCTTGAAACCCTGTTTATTCCCCCCTAAATGATGACGCATTTGTAAGGAAAATGCATGTGTGGGTTGAGCTGCCGAGTCAAGTTTGTTGGTTGCACCCATGAAAAACTTGACAGAGTGGTTTTTATCATAGACTACCTCCAGAATTTGGGAGTGGAGAGGGTTGAATGGGCTTCCTGCAGTCCTGACCCGAATCCTGTTAAACACTTGTGTGATAAACTTGGTTGTGCAGTTTGTGCCAGAGTGATCAACACAGCCCCTCTGGCTCACCAATGCTGGTTTAAGCATGGGATGCCATCCCACAGCAATGTGTAGTCAAGTTGGTCACCAGCATGAGGAGTGGGTGGCAGGCTGTTCTGGCTATGTATGGTTCTTCCAGATGCTACTGAGTCCCCAGTTTGTTGAATTAAGCCCCTTTTCCATTAGGATCGACTTGGCACAGTTTGCCACAGTTTCCAGGGTTTTCCATTAGGTCCAAGTACCTGGTACCAGGTACTTTTTTTAGTACCTGCTCGGCCAGGTTTCCAGGCAATCCAAGCAAGTACTAAAATGTCACGTCGTCAGACTGCATGCCACCGATTAGCTGGTCAGTAGTGTCACTAGGATGAGTCATGAGAGCATCTAGTTGACGAAAATCAAAACCGCCATTTTTGAAACCCGGGAACGGGGGAAATGGCTACAAAAAACAACGCCGTTTTCCGCGAGTCTCATAAAAAGCCACAGACCAAACACCAGGTATGTTCTTGCCTCGACGTCCACCTTTGTTGTAACATTCCTGTCGCATATTAATTATGTCGTGGCACGCTTCTACACGTTGCCATGATAACGACTGCACGCATCAGGAGGCACTAAATTGTAATGGAAAACCGGTTGATCTGAGAAGAGTCGAGTCCATCCGAGTAGGTACTTATGGAAAATGCTTTAATTAATTGTAGAACTGCCAATAACTCTCATTTCTTCATATTTTAATTATCCAATCTAATAAACAACACCAAACAAGAGTCAATTACAGAATAAGCTGTTTGGCACTGACAGAGAAGATTTGCCAAGTTTTTTATGGGTGCAACGCATATACTCATCTCTGCTGCTCAACCCCAAATTGCATTTTCTATAGGAACGTGGCACCATTTAAGAGGAAATAAGCAAACTTTACAAAATTACAAGATGTATTGCAAAGAAGCATTGTTACAGTAAAGAATTAATCGACTAAACACAAATATCCTTACCTTTTGTGCTAAGGTTAGTTACTCTTAACTAAATTCTTCAGCTGCTGCTTGTAGTGAATGCATATGATGAAAAAGGAGCGGGTAACATTAACCTCCTCGTATGTTATCTTGAATCTTATCTTTGGGGAGCACACTGTCACCAACAAGTCATGTGAATGCGTACATTGCTGTATGATTGTGTTAGTCAATTGTTCCTCATTAGTGGTTTATGAATGTAAGTATTTTGTGTGTGTGTGTGTGGGGAGGGGTGCAGTAAGATTATAGATGTGGATGGTTTCTACTATAAAGTTCTCCACTGTGTTCATCTGATAAGCATGTGAGTAGGCAGAAATGAAGGATGAGCATTTTCTTGATTTCCACTTATGTACTGCAAACAAATTTAATAAGCGAAGACACCCAAAGGCTAAGCATCCAATATTTAGCTCTGCTTTCTGATATTTTACTAAGCCTTAACGTTTTTCAGAATGTGCCTTATTTTCACTCCTAAGAGTCACATCGTACCCTCCCCTAGGTGTATCACAATCTAGTTTATTTTTGTGTATCTATACATATATATATATATTTTTTAAAATCTCATTAAAAATGCTCCCCGAGCCTTTTGCTTGTGAGGCACTTCTGTGCTGATGTTGAAGAAAGCATACAGTGTTTGCCTGCTGACTTAGACTTTCAGTGAAATGGCAGCATTTTAGAATCCAAACTTTGTGTGACATCTTTCCATCACTGTTACGCTGATGTTTTGGTTATGTACAATATCCCTTTCTTTTTTTACCTGCCTACATGAAGCAGCTGTATCAGATTGGTCTATTACCAGACAAGGAACTTGAGCCACAGATGGAATTTTTGAGCTGAGTTTAAACATTTTCAGCTTTCCCATGTGAGCCAAGCATGTGACCCTCACTCAGCATGTGCATCTCAACTACTGAGCATGCATTCTTTGGCTGCCCTTCCACTTGGCTCCATCTCACATGCATGCTGTTGGCAGCCATTGCTAGTTTTTTTTTTTTTTTTTTTGCGTATGTGTATGAAGATGTTGTATTTGAATGCTGCCTATGGAGGAAGTGAAACTAATGCATGTCTGCTTTAGGGTTCTTTATGTTTTGTTACCACTTCTCCTTTCCTAAACCAGGATGAGGACATATGGTTTGTTGGACAGGTGTCTTGGCACGCTTTGACAACTAGATAAAGTGTTTATGTTCCCAAAGTGCTGACAGGGACTAAATGCACAGAAGATCATGCTGAATTGCCAGCAAGGGGGCAGGAGGGATGGAGGAGGTGCAGAGGGATAGATTATTTAAGGGCAGATGGAGTTGAGAGGGAGGAAGTCTATTCTGGAGAACTGACACACCAGTTAAGGTTTGCAAGATAAATGTTTTCGCTTTTACAAACAGAAGTGTTCCCAGTGTTGTTTAACTAGTTTGTCTAGGAAGGCAGGATTTCCATTTGTTGATACTTTTTAATCCACCTTAAATCAATATATTATTGTTGAAGCTTAGTGTGCCAGTTGTCAACATTGGCCCCTCCACTTTGAGGAGGGCATGAAAGTGAAACCCTGAAAGTTGTAACTCTTATGTTGTAAACCTTTTAATTTAGCTATTGGAGGTGTGCTCATCAAGAAAGAAAAGCTCAAACAGCAAATTAAAAAAACGGTTAACTTCCTCATGCTCATGTTAGGTATGAAAAAAGATTTTTCTTTTTAAGAACGGTTATCTTGCGCTCATCTTCCAGGCAGAACCAGATTTTCTTCTTTCTCTGCCAAACGAGGTATAGACATATCTTTATGGCACGACTAACTGCCTGATATAGTACAATGCAGTCAGTGTATGCGGGACACAGGAACATAATCTCTCTATCACTTTCATTTCTTAGAGTTACTTTACTTTCAACTCCCTCTTTACTAGCAGCAGCGAGTAAGTAGTAAATGTAAGGAACTTTAAAGACATTAAACTATAGGATAAAGCATGGGAAATTGAAATTCTCTATTCAATAATAATTACACTTTATTAACTTTACATGTTGCCTGCCAAGAAAATAACCAAGACATTCAGCACTCCTACTTCACACTACTATGCACTATACAGTACTTGAGCAGCTCCCTAGAAATAAATGTAGACATTTTTGCCTAATTGTCCACCAGACTCTGGTAGGCAACTTTGGTCAAAAATGGAAGCAGTTTTGAACAAAATGTTTTAAATTAACATCAACCAGTTTTCGAGATGATTCAAAATTCATAGCTGAATCAGCAAGTTGTCCATTTCCTAAGGTATTTCCACTATCGTGTTTGAGTGTTGTTATGATGTTGTTTTCTTGAAAAGCTGTCTCTGGTCTGTTTGACTTTACTTTCAATATATACCTCTCCTTGTTTCGCCAAAGCACATTTTTCCAGAAAGTGTGATGTTGTATTTACTGTCAGGCCTTAGTTTGCAAAGGCTGTTACCTAGCTTGCTTCCCATGCAGGTCAAGTTCATTGTGTCGCTTTATAACTGTAAACGCATGTCAGCAGAGCAGCAAGTCTGGACAAACTGGCAGCTGTTTGAGCTCACTTGTAGCCGTTTGTACTTACAGTGAAATGACTTTTTCTTCTCTGAGGTTTTTACGTCATTTTTTTCTGAAGATTTTAGAGAGCTTTTTAGATCTTTCCATGATAATGCTACATTCTTCAGAGCTGAAAGAATGAAATCAGATTCCACATTGTTCATTTTCAAAGCACCAACCATCCAGACATTACTTCAAAAACATGGTTTCATCTCATTGTCTTCTTTTGACCATATCTGTTGAAATGAATTGTTTGTTTGGTGGTTTATCTGCAACTGAGCAGTACAGTTGCAAGTGCTCTGGCCAGGACTAACTTCCCTTCATCATAATTACTGACATTTGGGATCTTTTTGGTTTCTGTCCATCTGGGTTTTAGATATACGTTTACAGTAGGCTCAGGTGTTGTCAACAAATGTAGTCTCTTATCTTCTCTCTGCTTCACATGTCCTGCTGCACTAATGTCCAAGAAATTGATAGAACGTTTTTAGAGGAGACGTTCCCAAATTGAAACTAAAGCGAGTTGATGTGTCATCCACAGCACAGACAGACTGGGAAAACCTGACAGAGGATTATCTAACAGTCACATCAGAAGAAATAAATGGTAAATGGACCAGTTCTTATATAGCACTTTTCTACTCAAAACACTCCATAAAACATGCCTCATTCATCCAGAGTTTCTTTCTACACCTTAGTGTGTTCAATCTAAAATTCACACACATTCACACTACACTGAACAACTTGGAGAGCAACTTGGGGTTCCGTATCTTGCCCAAGGATACTTTGGCCAGCAGACTGGATCATTCAGGCTTTGAACCACCGACTTTCCAATTAGTAGGTAACCTGCTTTACCTCGTGATCCACAGCCAACCCAAAGCCATGGCTGAGAATCTGATAATTGCCTCGTTGCTGTAATTTATTGCAGGGGCACTGTTTTGGCAAAAATTTAAGTGAGCTACGTGGTTCAACCAAGCATCTTTTTTCACATTGTATTAAGCACTCAGTTTGTGCTACTTTTAAACAGCATGTGTGTGCACATACAGGTTGAGAAATGGCTATTAAGAAATGGCTTTGGTAAGGTACCTAAGTTAAAATTTGACATGTCACAATCAGTCCAGCAACTGGCAGCGACAGTTGCATTCCCAGACAACCGTGTGTGTGTGTGCATGGAGTGCACCCAAAAACCAACTGGTAGTCAATTCAGCCAGTTGCCTGTAGTAGATATATTAGTCTAGTCACCCTAATGCATATGTAATTAACACAATTATTATTCACATATTCATGTTGGTGGTTAATGCCAATGAGAAAAGCATGAAAACTTGAATGTTTGAAGGTTGTTAGGGTAAAGAGTGAACTTGAAAGAAATTGGAATCTATCCATCCATTTTCTCCTGCTTGTCTGATAGTGGAGTTTATTTTTTGTTAAATTTTAAAAATGCTTTGAGGAGCAGTTTAAACCTTCTTAACATTATAATGTTAATGAAGGTATGATTTAGTGCAGGGCTTGAATGACATGGCATTAGTTTCTGCACAAAGCCGAGTGTATACATGGCCCAGTGCTTTTTTGTACCTTGAAGCTATTAAAATGTTGCAGTTTAATATTACTACATCTGATATTTTGTCTTTTTTCTTCTCCCATCAGGCTGTCAACAAACTGGAGAAACGTATACAAGAAATGGACGACGGCAGCTACATCGAGTTTGATGTGCCGGAGTTCAGCAACACTGTTCTGACCCAACTCAATGAGTTGCGGCTGCAAGGGAAGCTGTGCGACATCATTGTTCACGTTCAGGGCCAGCCCTTTCGAGCCCACAAGGCCGTGCTGGCAGCTAGTTCACCCTACTTCCGTGACCACTCAGCTTTGAGCACCATGAGTGGCCTTTCCATTTCGGTCATCAAAAGCCCTGAGGTGTTTGAACAGCTTCTTGCTTTCTGCTACACAGGTCACATGTCCCTGCAGCTCAAAGATATTATCAGTTTTCTCACCGCTGCCAGCTTTCTGCAAATGCAGGCAATCATTGACAAGTGCACCCAAATCCTGGAGAGCCTCCATTCCAAGATCAGCCTCCCAGTTAGTGTCAGCAGCCCAGAGAAAGACAGCTTGCAGACTAGCCGCAACGGGGTCAATGACAGCAACCTCTTCATAAATCCCACCCAGATCTCCCCCCCTTACTACTCCCGACAGAGTCAGGCAGGGAATGAAGTGCGCTTGGAGCTGGGAGGAAAAAGCCTGGGCCGGGTGAGACAGCAGCAAGAGGAAGGCCACTCGGATCGTGGCAGTAGTGATAGTGTGTCAGAGCACGATGCGCCCGTGGAGGGAGAAACAGAGCAAGTGGAACTGATTGGCAAAGATGGGCAAGTAACAGATGTGCATGTGAAGATAGAAAAGACAGATAGGCCCACTTACTCAGACAGTTCCTCAGCTGGTGATGATGGCTATCACACAGAGTTGGTGGATGGAGACCAGGTAGTGGCTGTCACTGTGGGCTCTTATGGTCCTGTAATCCAGCCTGCTTCCTATTCTTACTCAGGGCTGTCCTCCCCGTGCTTTGTCAACCTCAGCAACACCAGTCCTTCCCGCTCCATTCTCAGTGGCTTCAGAGGTGGCCGAGCCAGGGCAAAGCGCCCGTTGGCTATCCCCGCAGGGGTGCTGAGTCATATTAAACCAGGCTCAGACGATGGCGAATCAACTGTGGGACCCACAGGGTTGGAGAACGATGTGCGAGAACGTAGCCTACGGAGCCAGTGGTACCCTTACAATGAGAGACTCATTTGCATCTACTGTGGAAAGACCTTCAATCAGAAAGGGAGCCTGGACCGTCACATGCGCCTGCACATGGGAATCACCCCATTTGTTTGTAAATTCTGTGGCAAGAAGTACACAAGGAAAGACCAGCTGGAGTACCACATCCGTGGCCACACGGACAACAAGCCCTTTCACTGTCAGATCTGTGGAAAATGCTTCCCATTTCAGGGCACCCTTAACCAGCACCTGAGGAAGAAGCACCTGGGAGCATCAGAGGGCAGCAATCACATGGACTCTCCAGAGAGGATGGAGGGAAGCTCAGGTCAGAAGGACCAAGAAGATACATCTGAGGGGATGGCCTTTGAGGCACAATATGCAGAAGAGGCACCAGCCAATGAAATGGAGGAGAGTTCAAAGTGCAGTCCAGAGGAGGCTCAAGCATCAAGATGTGATTTTTAGGTCCTGCTTCAGGTTAAGGAAGCTTTAAGAAATGTTTATTTCAGCGCAATTTAAAGGACTCTCCTCTTTTTGAATCAGCTCCCGCTACTATGGACCTTTCTTTCATCGAGGGTTTCTGTCAGTTTTGTGAAAGTTAGATGCTAAATACAGAGAGAAAATGGGTGCTTTATAGAAATCGGATTCTTTCAAGTAAAGGGAGTAACGACTTACTATTTTTAAGGTGGTCCCAATAATCAAGACCCCCGGATTGATTTCTCTTTTTATCTTTCCATGTTTTTTAAAACATATTTACAGAGTTATATAGGCATGTTGCAATAATTGATAATGTGAAAGCTCTGGTAAGATGCTTGTCATATCACCTTTTTACCTAACCTGTTTTTGCACATGTGGCCACAGGAGGCCACTTACACACAAGGAATGATTTTTCTGCCAGTGCAAAGCTTCGTGTGACATATCCGTTCAATACCTCATGATGCAACTACATACTCATAACAGACAGTATTTTAACTTAAATGAAACTCACCAGGTTCTACCTCATAGCCAAGAACCTACCAGGCACAGATGTGTTCAACGTTTAAAATCCGTTCTAGGTTTTTTGTACAGTATCTTATTGCCAAACCCTGTAAAGAATATTCTTTCAACACAAAGCCTTGATACTTAGGGGAAATATTCCTTGCTGATTGTATGGATTAGGGACAAAGTCCTTGTCAAATGTTTCATGGTTAGCCAGGATAACATGATTAAGAAGGTGCTATGTTATGAGTAGAAAGCTTGCTGGCCTACTTGTGTGCTATTGGGCAAATATGGAGAGCAGAGTAAGAGAAATTTCTCTTTTATTTTTCAAGATAAAATTTTTTTTCTTCAAAACACTTCAGGATTTTATCTCTCATCACTACTGGAGATCTCACTCTGTCAGCCTAGGCGTGGTTTTAGATGCTGCCATCCATGTAATGGATGAATCTCATCCATACAGTGAAGTAATTTGTATTCCTCTATATCCCCTGTATGAGGTTTATTCAGAACTATTGTATATGTTTTTGTTTTTTCCTGGGGTAGGCTTCCAGTTTGATACTCAGTGTCTAACAGAGGCAGGGAGTACTCATTGTAAACTCAGCACACCAGGAACAGCTCTGGATGTGTTCACCTAAATCACTATAATATACTAGTCTGAACAATATGCAAGCAGAAAGAACAAAGGAATCTCAGCCATTGTGACATGGTTTTTCTTCCATTATTTGAAAGAGCTATGGGTTTGTTTTCCATTGTGTCTACAATTGGACAGTTGATCTGTAATATTCATTTTCTGCATTGTTCAGGGTCAGGTGCAGACTTGTAACACGTTTTCCTCATTTTGTCAAGCCTACTTTTTGGCATTGTCAAGGTTAAGAGGTAAATGTTTTAAGAGGTAGCTGATGATCCAAAGTATCGATGCACTTTGCAGAGTTAGCGGTTTGGGTGAGTGCTGTCCCAGTGATAAAATGTGTTAATTTGTCTTAATTGTGATGATTTTTACTCTGAGTAAAAATGTCTTGAGCTTTGATGAGACTCTGCAATCACATAAATACTTTTGGCTACAAGTCACGTATATGGTAACATTGCATTTTATCTATACTATTTGAATTACGGGGATGGGGTGTTGTGGGAATATAGAGATTTATTTCCATTGTGATTTAAAAATCCATATTCACATTTAAAAGGCACTTAAAAGGCCTGGTTGATGATTAGAATTTGCTAATTTAAAGCTCAGCTGGGTGGTTCCTTTTGTGCTATTTTTGCTTTCTTACTTGCCATCCAGCTGGTTAATGCCTTTATTTTTGAAGAGCACCTGCTTTATGCTTTTATTTTGTCCCAACTGGTCCATGCTGAATTTGTGTCAATGCATTGAGAATTGATTGACTATTTTATAGTTTTCATATTATTTCCTACGTTGTGTGCATTTGGTGGGAGAATCTTGTGTTTTGTTGCTTATGTCAGATTTTATATCAAGAGTGCAGTCCTTTTTATTCCTTTGAATGTGCATTCGTCGTCTTTACTCATCGACAAACCAAAATTTGGATAATTTTGCAAAATCGGTATAGCTAGCTTTTCATTGTCTTTAGTGTACGAATTTGTCACAAACACTCTTAATCATCATCATCAATGTCTGTCAGCATGTACAGTACTTTTTTAGATGAATGTTTTCCAAGTCAAGTATATTTCTGTCAGCGGGCGATGCGCGCAGGGTTGCCAGCTGATCTGACCTCAACAAAATCAGTTTCTGATTCATGTTAACCTCACTACGATAATTCTTGCCCTTTGTTTGAAGACAAAAAAACAACAAGCATTTCTTCTTGGAATATTTTCAGCAAGGTTTTGTGAATAGGGTACAAACTGCTAAAATATTTTTGTGCCAAAAGACAACACCAAAGACTAATAGGGGATGATTTTTTTTTTTTTCCGGTAAATTTTGGCTGGATTGTGTAATTGAATGCTCGTTAGAAAAAATAGGTTCTTAATTTAATGTAAGACTAATTCATTGCAATTTGCAAAAGAATGTATGTTTCCCAGCTTATAACAATCACTTGTGTAGAAAATAAATAAATGAACAAGCAGAAATTAAGTAGCAGAGTCATAAATAACATAACAATACTAAGCCATAAAAACAAGGTATAAAAGTTGTGCAGTAGGTAATGTAATTGTTTAAAGCCAGTGTAAAAAAGAGAGACTGCTTCACAACAAGTGGCATCTTAAACTTAGTGCCTTGCCACAAGCTTTATGTTTTAGATTCTGGCACTTGGATTTTTGTGCCTCTTTACTTTTGGAATGGATTAAAATGAAAGATTATGATGAAATATGGCTGCATCTTTTATTGTGAAGTGGAGCCAAGAATGAATAGAAATTAAGTCATGTCATTCTTGTCCATTTTGTACTAGTCTACTTAAGCTCTGCCCCTAATTTTCACTTGCTATCACTGGATTTTTATTTTATTTTATTAATCTGTGACATGATGGGCAACTGATTTTAAAGCGTAACTGATTTTGTAGCATTTGATTACAATCGGATGAGGCAAACTTGTTCCCTGCAAGCCGCTGCCCCATAGTCAGAGGCTATACTAAATCCCCTCCTCTTTAACGACCGAGGACAATCTAAGCAATGTACTGTAGTTTATGCGTTTAAGTAGAGACAGGAGATGCATGAGAACAGACAGGATATTTAGCTGATAGTAAACTGAGTATTTGTGCAGAAAAATATCTTACCTACATATACTGTAGCTGAATTGCACGCTGCTCAGCCAAAAAATTGTGTACAATTGCCAAGTTTTTAAAACTTTTTTTTTTCCTGTCATTGATTGTGCACTTACTTTTTGTTGTTGTTTTTTGGTTAAAAGTACATACCAGTTCTATCCGATGAGTCTCCTTTATCTCTGTAGTTACCTGTTAGGGACTCAGTTATCTCAAAGGCCTCAATCACTTGTGTAAGGACCTCTCCCCTCGAATGGTGCTTTGAGATTCAGTTTTCTGTCCTCAGTAAGTCCATGTTTTTGTTGTAGGTGAACAGGGGCGTAATTGTTTAAATGTTATCCATGTATCATAGTTATGTACGTGGCAGTACACACCTACAAAAACCAACTAAACTTGATAGACACTCGAATCGACCCTCTTTGTCAGCTTGTAGTTCCACCTCGCTGAGAGGGACAGGATATGCATTTTGGGCCACAAGTATTCAAAAAGAAGTGTTTACAAGGCTGTCAGACTACTTTGTGTTTTTTTTTCTTTGTTTTTTTGATAATTTTTTTTTTTGCAAACTTGCAACTCGTCCTGTTCCTTTTGTAAGAAACTCACTTCAGGTAGTTTACAAACACTGATACAGGCTTAGAAAAGAAATCGTAAGTCTTCCATAGCTTTTCTGTCAGTTTCTGTCCACTGTGTATTTTTTTTATTTTTTTTTTTGAAAAAAGAGAAGCAATAACCTTTTTGAAAGTGAAAGTGGTGTATTGGGATCATCAAACCTTTTGAAATATTGGCCTGTCATGTATCAAACAAACTGAAAGTCAGGGAGCTGTTGAATTGAAGTAGGACCAGGACAATTTGATATCGATTTATTTTTTATATATTTTCTGAAACTCTGAACAGGTTGACTTCTTGTTTTTAGAAAAAAAAATATGAAAGTGAAAACGCGGTTGAAATGCTCAATTGAAAATCCAGTGGTAGTTGGTAAACTGCAACACGAGAACTGAGCGCGTGATTCAGTCATCAAACTCAGTGGCACTGTTCAGAGTTGCACCTCCAGCTGAGTGAAATAATGAAAGGGATTTTGGGCTATATAGCCACTGTTTGGGAGCGGGCTCTCTGTTGCTATGTTGAAGTTCAGTGGTCTCCTTTTGCTCCTCAGGCTCCGAGACAGTAGGTGCAGTTGTTCAGGATCAGAGGGGACGTTTTCAGTCTACCTGTTGTTCCTTTTCGTTTTTGAATCCCCCCTAACTCTGCACTTGTATGTCTCTGGTTCGTGTGCATTTGGTGACAAGGCAAAAAAACAACATAAAAAAAAAAAAGTAGAACTCAGGGTATATAGCATTAAAAGTGGTCTCACTGGACATACGTTCTACCATATGTCCGTAGTATAATTGTGCACTTCTCTTCAGGTGGGGAAACAAGTCCTCAGTCAGTTGTTCCCAAACATTCTGCCTCAAGGTCTCAATGAGCCCATATTTTCCACAGAGCTGAAGCATGAGGTGCACTGGAGCCCACGAACTGAACCATGATAGCAGAAATGCCTCCGCTCCTGTTTTGTCCACTCTACACACAACCTCACAACCCAACTGTGAACCTCAGAACTCTACTGTTTTGTACAACTATGAAGTAAATGAAGCTAGCTAGAGCTGATGTTGTATCTATTGCCATTTATGAATTTATTTTATAGCATGAAATAAAATATATTTATTCAAATTATATATTTTACTCATAATCATTCAGTGCTGCTTCATTTTGGTTCTTAAGCTTGTAAATTGCTTTTTTATTATATAAAAAATGTCAATAGAATAATGCGTTTGTAAAATAAAGACGCTGATTTGGCTCTGCTTTGTGGTTTTTTTTGTTTTGTTTCTCTTAACTGAACTGATTTATCAGTTATTTAATATTAACGCTTTTCTTAGAAAATGGGGAAAAGGAGAACTCTACTCACCCACCCTTTCTTTATTTATTATGTTGAACAATGTTAAAATGCACTGCAGTGATTCTGTATTACGCATGTGCAACTTTTACCCTCAAGAGGGAGCTAGAGAATAATATAATATCAGTTATATCAGTATCAAAAGGTCACTGATTAGTTTGGAGAGTCGTAGAAAGGAGAGTATCTCAGATTCTTTGTGATTGAAAACAAGGAGATTTAATTTCACTTTTAAAATGTTAGAAAACTTTAAAGAAAACAATGGGAAATATGAAAATTAAGCTACTTTGAGTTAGGTAAGCATAATTTTTTGTGATGCTTGTAGAAGTTGACAAACATATAAAACAATAAACCTGATTAGTCTCAAATACTTTGATACATTTATCACCAACCCGGCTGGATTTCCAGTCAAAGTCTTTACCCAACTGAACTGTGTTGTTCTTCCTGTCCGTACTGTGTTAAGGTCATGGGAGCAATGTATACATTAAATGATAGCGCACATGTGCGAAACCTTCACAAATGTGAGTGTCTGACATGTGTGTTGCTTTTGTGATAAAACATCGTCAGCTTCCTCTGTTGCACCTCGGTGAGCTCTGAACGCGTGTTAACCTCCTAAGACCCGAACTCTTCCACAGCATGCATTTTTAATTTCTCTTTGATATTTGGGCATATTGGGGCCTGATGAATGTAAGAACAAAGAATTACCAGTTTGTTTGTTTTTACCTTATTTTTGTTTTTAAGAAAAATGAGAGCCACATATGAGGATATTCGTTTAAAATTTTGATAGAACAGTAGCAGTATAATGTCTCGTAAGTGGATATCAGGCCCTTGTAGAGCACAATTGAGTATTTTGGTCTAAATAACCCAAAATGTGATCGCCAGGTCCTAGGAGGTTAAACCTGTGTGGGCTCTTTAACAGAAAAGAAAAGGCCTAGAACATGTATCACAAGTTAATCTGGCAGTTACATAGGCACACGTTACACTCATTTCCATTCAAGATGAGCGTTGCTATACATTACACAGGGTGCTTCAACCTGTAGCCTGGATGGTTGACGTCACATTAGAAATATTAAGGACGTGTGAGACAAATGCTGACGACTAGAACGCTTTGACTTTTGCAGTGTTTCTGAACGGGTAACACATTTAACTTCCATTGCCATTTCAACAGCTGCCTCACACATGGAATATAAAATGAGCCCCTTGGCTTTAAATACACTGGCAGATACCCTGAACAGTAAATAGTGAAAACCACAGATCAAAGTGATGTCTTAAAATTCCTTGTTTTGTCTTGTCCAAAATCCAGAGATTTTTCGCCTTATTGGCACGTGTGACAAAGACAAGGATCAAATACCATGTTGTAGGGATTATTACACTAGCTGCATACGCACCATGTAGTTATGGGTTTTATATGTGTGTACGTACAAGCGAGAATAGGAGACCTTAATCATTCATTAATTCTGTGTGAGCTAGTGCAAGAATGCTGATTAAGCTTTCTTTTGAATTTGTTTACCACGCTCTCAGGCAGTTTGTATCAGTTTGACATAAACTTCAATTATCTTTGGTAAGTAAATAACACAATACTTGGCAGTAGGTGATGCATCACTCGTTGCTGGAGGTTTTAATAAATTGGACGAATTATTTAAATGACAGCGTTATAGGACTGCAAAGACATGTGATCCTAAAATAACACCCTAAAGTGCTCTGTTCAGTGGAATAAGAGAATGAAAAGAACCACAAAATACAAGGCCAGGAACCCAGAGGTAGTCCCGTTTCCACAAGGCGTCTTTTGCTGCATTCTGTGAGTATGATGTATTGCGGCTTCGTAACACAAACTGAGCTGGATCCGAGTAAATAGTGGGTAGCTGTTTCATTAGTGTCAGTATGACAGTTTTGGAGTTAGAATCTGATTGCTGGGTGTTTGTTGGACAAGTTGTTGGCTCAGTCATGAATACTTGCCTTGTATCATCTCACAGGCCACGAAGACTAAGCTACTCAGCTACGGCCTAGAGTTCACAGATACTCCTGACTTACCTCCTGACTTAATCCCAACGTGTTATATATGAAAGATAAGTGATGGAGTCTTTTTAAAGAAAAAAAGGACTTAATTCTGTAATATAGGTCTTGTTTGAATGAATTTCTTGTTTAAAGGAACCTAACTAACAACTCAGCAAAGTTGACATCTGTCCTCCTGACTCGAAACAGTACCATAACTCTTTAGGCCCAGTAGTATGTGACTGAATAGATGTTATGAAAAAGAAAGTAAGCAGTCAACCACAAGGCAAGGTTACAATCTTTCTTAATATCTTCATATTACAGAAGCTATGTGAAAGTTAAGATACAATATATTATGAAAAGTATTTGTTCGTCTGCCTTCACATGTATATGAACTTGGGTGACATCCCACTCTTAACTCATGGAGTCTAATATGATGGTGACCCACCTTCTGCAGCTATAACAGCTTGAGCTCTTGTAGGAAGGCTTTCCACAAGGTTTAGGATTTTGTTCAATGAATTTTTTAGAATTTCTAACCTTTCTTACAGAAGCACATTTGGATGGTCAGACAATGATGTTGAACGAGAAGGCCTGGCTCACAGTCTCTACTCTAATTCATCCCAAAAGTGTTCTATCAGGTTGAGGTCAGGACTCTGTGAAGGCCAGTCAAGTTCTTCCATGCCAAAATTGCTCATCCTTATGGACCTTGCTTTTAGTCCAAGGTCCATTTATGTCTTGGTATTAGTGATGAGAATTGAGAAGTATTACAGTTCCTTAGAATTGTTAGTCTGCCTGCTTATCGATTCTTCTTATCATTCTGCTTGCACTTGCTACAATCATCTGATTTCAGTTTGTGTGTTGGAGGAGGAAAATAGACACAGTCTACAGCATGCATGTGTGCATGACTATTTTTATTGCACAAAAGGATGAGAGTGCGATGGTAAAATGCAAACTGTATCCAGGACAGAAACAACTGCATTATGCTGCTAACACAACTCTGGCTCTTTGCAAACATCTGCATGCTAACGGTAAGCTAGCCAAGAACCCAGAGTAACATTTCCTGAGTGAACGCTAAACCCAGCCCTGCAGACAGACCCTGAGCTTCAACAGGTAACAAACAGATGAGCAGTCAGGCTGCAGCCTTCAGTTCTACCTGTTCATGGTTCTAAAGCAGAATCACTGTGGCGATTGCTTAAATGTCTCTTTGTGCTGGTTTTCATCTTTGCTTTGTGTTCATACCTAAATACTAAGACAAGGATCATATGTGTCTCCTCCTTTGGATAAGGATTTGTGTTGGTGTGTGCGATTGTAGCCTCTAGTTTAATATTGATAAATGGTAATTATGCGTTTCAGGTCATTTTACAAAGAAATGTGAAACTAATGTAAGGAATAATATAACAAATTACCTTCTCCTGGGAGTAATTATGTAACGTACTGCTTTGCCCTTAAAAAAAGTTTTCTATGTAATACATGACTTTTTTGGCTAATGTCCCCAACACTGATCAAAACAAGAGGAGAAATACCTCCAACATGCAGAAACATTTACCACACAGCATGTAATTAATTTGCACAAATGTAATGTATTTGATATGCTGCTTAGAGATGGTGGTGACTTTCAAAGGGGAGCCAGGGAGAACTCAATGAGAATCGCTAAGAGAACTGACAAGAAATCCAATGGATAAGTGATATCGTAATGGAATCAGAATCGCTAAATTCTTATCAATTCCCATCTTTACTTGTTATCCCCAAGCCTTAGGAGGTCTTTTCACTAAAAGCTCAACTACTGAAAAACAACCCCATACCACAATCCCTGATTCACCAAACTTTACGGTGCAGTTCACATTTAGACAAGTACCGTTCTCCTGGCAACAAACCCAGACTCGTTCATCGGATTGTCAGATGGAGGAACTCTAGAGTCCAGTGGCAGCGTGCAATGCACCACTGCATCCAGTGCTTTGCATTGCACTTTGTTAGGTAAGGCTTAGATGCAGGGTACCCTCCGCCCCCTGACCCTACCAATGATTTGAATGACTGAGTGAATATTTTTGGAAATATAGTACACTTTATCTTCTTCTAGCTGTTGCTCTGCTCTCACCCTTTCACATTAAATCTTCGGCCATTTTGTTAGTTGGGGAATCTCTGAACTTCTGCTTTCTTATATGTATGCCTTTGGAATATTGACATATAAAAAATGCACACTTTTAATCTCAAAAATGACCTAATAAGCTTATTTTTTCACGTGTGGACCACAGAAAGCACAGGTGATGAGAATACTGCGTCATCCTTAAATCCATGTGTGTTTTTCCTAAAGGTGGCAAGTCAAAGGCTCTGCTGGGAACAAGAACATTTACTGTGGCACTAGAGATACAGTAATGCCATTGTCATTGGTATGAATAACACCTGCAGTCCTGCTGCTGTGGAAAAACAATCTTAAAAAAGGCCAAGAGCTAGTGAACAAAACTGCAAACTGGGGACTTCACTTCAAGAAACAGAGAACACTGGAAGTGATTAGAGGACAAATATAAGCTTAAAGCCTCAAACTTTTCAAAAAGTGTCTTTTATCTTTACCTGATACAACAGAAAGTTGGAACTGGTTGAACTAATGAAGAAGTAACTGAATACATGCAGAATACATCTGTTTATGTGGATAGTGCATTTTTATGCCAACTAAAGCAGGACAGAAATGCAGTGAGATCGGCTGAAGTGAGTTTTAATGAGAAACCACTCTGATGGTTAATCATGTGTGAAATTTTGTGGTGGGGGGCGGGGTGTTTTGTTTAAATGTACCATTTGCTCAGAATGATATCATTTAAATAGATTTGCTGAGGCTCGGCTGAAAAGGTTCCAAAGCAACCTTTGTAGCATCTGTAACAGCTTTTTAAAAAAACCTTTTGTAACTTGTGAGTTAGTGTCTTCGTGAGTTGGCATGAGATTAACAAAAAAAAAAATGAGAGTGAGAGGAACCTCTGTCAGATTCCCAGAAACCACTCCTTTTCCCACATAAACCCTTTTATGTTGTTCATATTTTCCTTTATTAAAACTAAGTCAAGCTGTTTCAATGATGTTGATTCATGATCAGGTCATTTTGACTCACAGGAAACTTACGGTTTAGAGGCTGTCTTTGTGATAAGCGATTTGGCCACAACTTACAGTCATCTGCCCCTTTGTTAGGTAAATCTTGCTAGCACCAGGCCAGAGCCCGTTTTGCCTCCAGAACTGCCTTAATTGTTTGTGGCATAGATTCAAGGTATTGCAAAGATTCCTGAGCGATTTTGGTCCATATTAACATGACAGTATCACACAGTTGCTACTGATTTGTCAGTTGCGCATCCATGATGTGGTTCATCTCCAACAGGCTCTGGTGACTGTCATTATAGGTCCATTTTCAAGCCGAAGAAACTATTTTCAGATGATTTGAGCTTTGTGACACGGCTCAGGATAATCATCAGCCATCAGAAGATAGGCACACACACAGGGATAGACATAGTTACACATATCATCCTAAACCGGTACTAATAGGTGCAAAATGCATCCCCACGCTATTACACCACTAATACCAACATAAACTGTTAATACGAGGCAGGATAGATCCATGTTTCATGTTGTTTATCTCTAATTCTGACCCTGTTATCCAAATGTCGTATCAGAAATCGAGACCCATCAGATCAGGCAGCTCTGCTGAGGTTGGGTGAACAGTACCCGTTACCTGACAGGAGTGGAAGCTTCAAGGTTTGACCTGTTGTGTGCTCAGAGATGCTCTTTAGTTACTGTTGGCTTTCTACATTCTCCTCTGACCTCTGGCATCAACAAGGCATTTTTTTGCCCACAAAAATGCCAGGGAACTGGATATTTTTTCTTTTTCAGACTATTCCCTGTAAACCCTTGAGATAGCTGTGCAGAAAATCCCAGTAAATCAGCAGTTTCTGAAATGCTCAGACCAGTTCATCTGGCAACAACAGCCATTCCACATTCAAAGCCATTTGAATCTTCTTTCTTTCCGACTCTGATGCTCATTTTGAACTTCAGCACCTTGACCATGTCTATGTGCCAAAATTCACTGAATTGCTGCCATGTGATTGGCTGATTAGCTTTCTTATAGAGTAGACATCAACCAAAGAAATAAGCACTTTGTTTTTTTTTTTTGAGGGTTTGGTTAACTATTTGGCAGCTTTTTACAATATAAAATTAAATTTTAATAGTTTCCAACAGACATGCGGTGGTGCATGTTTTGCTTTTATATACCAATACACAAACATTTAGGATTTTGGATTCAGCTAAAAATTAATTGCTCTCCAAAGTCTGAATAATTTCTTGTAAATGAGTTTATCAAACTAATGCCAGATAATAAAGAAGTTCATATGTGGGTCTTTGTGTCCGGCATCTGTGAGCAATTATTGATTGAGGGAGCAGTGGAATAAAAATGCAGGGAGAACGGAGTTTGGCTTCTAAAGGTCACAGGTTCCACATGGGAAAAAAATTTACCGTGCACGAAACTGAAGCATCACTATCTTCAAAGATGCAATAAATTACACTGATAGAGATTTTTTAGTTTTCCATCAATAAAGATGCCATGCCTGCAGTATTTTTTGGGGGGAGGGGGGGTCTCCGCATTGTGTTGCATAACAATTTCCATTGTGCTAAGGAAAATTCTTCTTGTTGACCCTTAAGAAATTTCCTGTGAGGGCCCTGCACAGAACTTGTAGACATTGTGGAAGAATATGAAACAATGGTCACGACATGTGCTCTAAAGCTAAAAGTGAATCTGCACATCTCAAATGCTGAGCTTTTGGAAAATGGAGACAATGGGAAAAACGGTGGTGGGGGGGGGGGGCACGTTGTTAAATCCACCATAGTTAGACTGAATACGTATGATAAACAATGACGTGGCTATTCTTCCAAAGGAAAGCCTTGCCGCGTTATTATGTGTTTTTATTTTTAAGCTTCTCTAATAACTCCCATATGCATCACAATCATTTTACTTCAGCAATTATGAAGGGGTCAAATAAACGACTCGGAAAAATCTCTACTCCTTTTCCTTTTGGTACTGGGTGGCGCACAGAGTTGGCTTTTGCTCTTTGACAGAGAGACGGTGACAGTGACGGACTCGAGTCAAGTCACAGTCGGGTCATCTCAGAGGAATGCTCCATTAAACAGATGTCAGCACTGATTTAAGAGACAGACTCTGAAACGATAGCATAGCATTCATACCTCAGGATACCTGACAGACGGTAACATTAAAAAAAAGATGGCAGACCAAAAAAAGAAAAAGAAAAAAGGATTAACTTGATGTCACTTTCTTACCGTTATAGTTTAAAATGTGTTGTAATTATGCTTTCATTACACACACGCACACAACAGAAAGATGCAATGATCTGGGAAACATTAAAAGCCTATATTCAAGGTTATAAAAATACAAATACTACCTATCAAATGATGAAATTGCATTTTTATCATGGAAGCAGTATAAACAAAGAAAAAACTCAGTGGGAAACTTGGGATGGGAAACAACAGGTCAGTAAGTTGACTGAGTATCAAAATAGCATCCAAAGGATTTTTTTTTTTGGTCCAAGAATTATAGAATAACAAGAGAGTAATAGTAGAAATATCTTCAAGGGGCAAAACTACAACACAGCATTGAAAAGCCATGATCTTCCAGCCATTGGACAGCCCTGCATTAAAACCGGACATGGTCCTGTAGTGGAAATCACCACATAGGCTCACATAGGAACACTTCTTACTATGAGTGAATACAGTTGTACTGCGCTTCACTGATGCATATTAAAATGCTGCCATGCAAAGAAAAAAAGACCCAGCCTTCTCTGGGCCAAAGCTCACATGAAATGGACTGAGGCAAAGCGGAAAACTTTCCTGTGGTCTATGCAATCAAAATTTGAACTTCTCTTTGGAAATCATGGAAATTGTGTCCTCTGGGTTTAAGAGGAGAGAGAGCATCAGCATAGAGTTCAGCAAAAATGCTTCAGTGCACATCTGTGAAGGCCCCATTAATACTGGCCGATGATATACAGGTTTTAGAGCAACAAATGCTGCTGCTGAGATTTTTTTTTAATTTCCTTTTTGGGAAGGGATCTGATATGATTGCTAAATTTATCAATTTTATTCATCATTCTGAGGAAAGAACAGGGAGAGGTTATTTAGTATGTAACATCTGGATCAGCTTAAACATAGGTGCAGCAGCCTGAACTCTCTTAGGCAAGCGTTCTTGTCATTTCTTTAAGTAGTCTTCAATAGTTCTCGGGGATTCTTGAAGGGCATTCAAAGGTCTTGTTTGCATGTTGGGTGTTTTTAGTACCGTCCTTTGTCAAGATGATCCCACACTGCTGCAATAATGTTGAGGTCCGGGCTCTGGGGAGGCCAATCCATGACTGATAATGTTACACTGTGTGTTTTTCTATACAGGTAATATTTTACTGCACTGGCAGTGTGTTTGGGACCATGGTATTACATCGTGGTTCAAAATCTGACTGTACTTTCCTGTGTGTACAGTTTCATAAATTTCAACAAAATCCCAAACACCACTGGCTGAAATGCAGCTCCAAACCTCCAGTATGTTTTACTGATGGCTGCAGCCTAGTTTTTGTGTAATTTGGCATACTTCAGCTTTTCCCTTCCTTACGAATGGCTTCTTGACAGCAACATTTCCTCTGAGACTATTTTTAATGAGGTCAGTGACCTGTGGATGGATCAACTGAAGGTCCAGATGCATCTGGATCTTCAGTTTTATTTTTCCTGTTTCTTAAGGACATGACACTATCTACTTTTTGTCTGCTGTAGATAGTGTTTTAGACCCACCATTTCTTCTTTTATCCTCCACTTTTCCAGTTTCCTCAGATGTTTTAAAGACACACTGCACACCATGCCAAGATATGCCAAGTTTCTGACCTAGAACTCTATGGAAATCACGTTGTTGCTGTAAAAATGCTATTCTACTTATGCCTGTCAGAATGTGCTATCTTTGGCATTTTTTACATAGATTCAACTAATGAAATGGTAATAAATGATTTGTTTGTGCAACAGATTGTGACAAAGTGCCTAAAGCTGCATGTTAAAATTGGTTCTTTGATAAGTTGTCTTTTATGTGTAGACTCAACACTGGTTAATCCCTTGAAATAAATTTCTTTTTTTTCTTGTTTTGCTTGAATAATTCATAGGTCAGCGTTAAGTGGCTGAGCAAGCAAAAAGTATTCCTCTGAAAATGATCAGGTTCAGGGACTGAACTAAAAATTAAAAAAAAAAATCGTTGAATAACCTTCAGAAAGCCTAGAGAACTACTGCTAAAGACCACTTTGAAAAATTGCACTTACACTAGTTTTGACCTTTCCCTGCTGTGAGATGTCAGAGAGACAGAGAGAAGCAGACAGGCAAACTCTGGTCAACTCATCTGAGTTTGCATTTAAATGAAAATAAATGAAAACTTTTGCAAGCATGCAAAGAAAAGCTGTTGGTGTGGCATCCATAACAGACTCTTTAGCTGTTGGCTTTCTCTGTATAATCTAAGTTGTTCACAGTGCAGCAAACCCTGAATAACATAGAATTGAATTCAAAAGATCAACCCGATACATTGGCCTGTTTTCACCGATACTCAGTCTAGCTTTAAGAGTCAGGATTGGATTTATCTCCAGTCCACGTATGGAGTCAAAGCATCCCTATTTACTAAAGCAAGACAATACCATATCACATTCTGTACTGATGTAACAGTAGGAGAGCTTTAATAGTAAAAGAATCCAGGTGCCAAACGTCATTTTAGATCCATTCAGACCAATTGGCACAAAGTGAATCAGAAATATGGAGGCCCTGAACTTGTTGACCAACCTAAATCCTGTTGAGCAAAAAATTATTTAGCCCTTTGATTTCAAAACCAGAGCTGTCGGTGTGCTGAGTTACCAAATGCTTTCACTTGTTACTGTGTTGTTAACAGAAGGCATGATGCAACACGGAGGGCAGTTTACTCCTGCCCAAACTGTTTTGAAACCTACTGCTGGCATGAAAATCAAAATGAGCGCATATTTTCCAGAAAACACACCAGAGCTCTCACTTTAAACAAAATACTGTGTATGTCGTCATAAATTGTATATGGAGCATTTTCAATTAAATATATAATTTATTAATTAATTTATTGAAAAGGCTATCAGCATTTTTGATTTTATTATTCAATCTTATTTTGCAGTTATACTGGCTTCTTCTTCTTCTTAAAAAAAGTTTTACCCTGACACTGGCTCACAGCCACTGGAAAATGGAAAAAGGATACAGTGGAAAAGTCACCTCCCCTTCACAGTCCTTTCATAATTCTGGATGTCAAAACATTTAACATCCTGAACATAAGTGTTGACATCTTCCGTTCAAGGATGTTTTATGCTCAGAACGTTTGTCACACAGGAGTTCTAATAGAAGAGTTTCTTTAAGCCTATAATTCACCTCAATTTGTTCATCATATTTAGTTGAGCTCTAAATAATTAGCAGTTAATTACAACTTATGTGACTTGGACAGTCCCCTTGGTGGACGTGTCTGTTTTGCTCTGAGTAAAAGCATGAAATGTGCATGGTTGATTTCCTCCAGAGAGAAATTTGTTCGGTGGTTTTTATTGGTATGACTACATTAACTCCAACATTGACGTGAAACGGCTGGTGGTGGTGATGGTGGGGGGGAGACAGGAAACAAAAAAGTTTTTCAATTGAAAACACAAGGACACTGACTTTTACAGATGTGAAACAACAATGGACGCCAAGTTTGAAGGTTCAGGTTTGAAGGTTCAGGAAATGTGGTTCTTTTTGTGCTGAGCGAGCGCTATGTCAGCTCAAGGTTTTCCATGTTGGTTGAGGAGTTGGGGCCACCCTTACTGAAGGTTTTCCATAGTGGTGAGTCCTCAGACATACCCGGCATCCAGAGAGTCTGTCGTCTGTGTTTATGGAGACGATGAAACACCATCCTGTGTTTTACCACGATTAGGTTAATTGACAAAGCAGATTTAAACTGGTTATAAGATGTAATTGCTCTAAAAAATGGTGTTAATCTAATTGGGAAGACTGGAGGACTTGGTACAGAGTAAAATTTACTGTCCCATCCATCTTTACTAAGTACATAGCTTATAAGCGTTTCAGTCACTGGGATGAATGCCTTCCTTTGTCCCATCCACAGCCTCTTTGTTATGAAGAAGAAAGCTTTTTAACTTTTGAGTTATAAGCCAGATATAACAGCCAGCGTTTGTCAGTTTAATGTTGAACAAGTGTCTTGGCTGCTGTCACATATTCATATATCTTTACTTTGGCAGCCCAAAATGCTAACATGGTAAATTTTGGAGTGAGGCAATTTAAACCGCAAATGGCAAAGATTTACTCTGTAATAATCGGTCTCAATAGACAATCTTCGATTATCTTTGAAGCTGTCAGTCACAGGAATTTAGATTAAATTGAGTTGAAATGCTCTCCGTTCTGTCCAGACCCTTTTCAACTACAATTTGATCTCAAATATGACATTAATGGAGTTTGGTTCATGTCAGTGTTGAGTCGTTTTTGCTTTGTTTTCCAGCTGTCTTTGGAAATCTCATTGACACATAGCAAGCTAAAGGTGGTTTCTGCTGTCAGAGTAAAGGGGCTGCTGGATGCATTAGTTTTACAAGCCTGTCACATTGCATTAGTCATATTTGGTACGCTAACTCTTCATCCTATGCAAATTCTTTCTCGACAGCGTTTGAAGCATCTTGTTTTTAAGCTTTTTAATGATGTAATGTAAGCTGCTGAGTTGTTTTAGAGCAAATTAAAGCAAAACAGAATGTGGTTATTGCAGTAAAAGACATCATAAAAGCAAATTTGTGAAAAGCACTGTATGCTGCAAGGTAGCAATTATGATGAACGTGAAATACTGGCACGGTGAGCACAGGACTCAGAAGAAGTTTCAAAGAGCAATACTCCACTTATAAGTCAGTTATTGGGGTAATTTGATTAGAAACCTTTTACGTAGATGAACATTTATCCGCAGTAAAAACACAAAGTATTTTACACAGTTATTCTAATGAATATTGCTCAGATTATTAGGTTATATCTTATAGGCCACATTCTTAATGCTTCGGTATAATAAGGAACATCTGATGATTATAGACTATGTGATGGTTAAGCTTTTAGAAGTGTCTTAATCATAGAAAGTTGCATTAAAAAGGAAAAAACCTTGTCTTGTTGACTGTACATTATGACTACTCGGTGCCTACTCGCTGACGCTGCTGACCCACGAGGCACAAATAACAAAAACGTGCACAAGCTGTACATATTTTATTGCAATTACAAGTGTCATGACAATTTTTAATACATTATTTTACAAATTTCTTATGTACAAACGCAATTTGTTGGATCTGCTGACATCAACAAACCACGAGATTTATACAGTAAATACAGTGCTTGATTTATACAAGCAAATTTTATGATACCTGCTCAAGCTATTCAAGATTTCAAAATGTATATAAAAAAAAGTTGATCTTAAAAAAACGTTCCATAAAATACTGTCAATCAGGTTTTTGTACTCGCTAACAGTTTAAGGTTTATTTAAAAAAAAACAAAAACAAGACAGAGAGAGAGAGAGAAGAGGAAAAGAGGAGATGTCGCGGGGTACATGATCTGTGCAGTTTTTCAAATTGGAAAAGAAAAATAAACTGGCCAAAAAAATCAAGGCTCTATTACAAGTTAATACATCTAACTGTTTCTACAAATTGCACTTTTGAAAAATGAATGAAATTTTAAAAATAAATCACTGGATACATTTCCTGTGTCAACTCTATATATTGTAGGGTCCCTAACTTAAAGCTACTCCCTCACATCCTAAAGGGTCACCTAAGGTTCTTGTGTCTCTATACTAACTTCTGAGCAATGAGCACGCCTTCATTTGTCTCATATTTTACACTCAGAATGTACACACCTCAGAAAAAGCAGGGAGCAAATTTGTAAAGTTGTTATGGAGATGAGTATTGCCCTAATGTTTTGATATTGCACTTTTATCTCAAATTATCTTGACCTGGTCCAACACCCCACCCCCCCCCCCCACCCCTCCAAAAAAAAAGAATAATAATGGCCTGTAAATAGTTTGTTTAGGGAGGCATACAGTATAGTATATGTTCCTTGGATGCTCAGTGGAAGGTGTTGGGGTTTGGACGGATCATCATGACTACTTTCTTTAATGAGTAAGCTCCTCCTCTGAACTCTGCCCAGTAGACTCCATCTTGGTAGCGGCTGCGGTAGTGTCCCCCTCTGTACCAAACGCCATTCAGATTAGAATGGGCACAAGAGTTGTACCACCAGCCTCCCTTCTGGTAATGGGCACAATTTCCTTAAAAACGTGGAAAATAAACGAGAAACAGTCAAGCTATGCTTATAAACATGGAGAAATTATTGGAGCTAATTTGCCGGAACGTCACCCAGATTTTTACCTGTATACACATCGTGGTCTCTGTCCAGTGTTGTGAACTGTTTGCCGTTGTGCCAGGTCAGTGAGTCTCCAGCATTTCCATGGTAGCGGCCCACCCTCAGCTTGTAGAAATCAGCTTCAGACTCCACCCTAAAGCTGGCATACTCCGCAAACACCTTTCTGCCAGACCAGTCCTCCAGCGTGACCAGCAGCTTGTAGTTTCCCTGGTTAGTCAGCCAGTAGATGTTCTCTAGACCCAGCCAGTACTCGCCGTCAATATTGCCAAAACCTTGCTGTGAAGTGCAGTGATAAGAAAAAAAACATTATCAGTACAATTAGTAAATCCCTTCTGAATGTTGTTTGAAATGCTTTGAATGGTTAGATTGGACGGCCGGGGGGGATGATTCAGGGTCGTTGCTCCTGCTCTGGAGATAATTGTGAGTTTTATCTCTCTTTTCTTTTCTTTTTTTCTTTTTTTTTTGTGGTTGTTTATCGTCAAGGAACATTATCATAAATGGACCCTTTGAGTCGAATTTATAGCTTCAGTCAGTTTTCCAGATTTCCACTGTTATGTTGTTATTGAGAATGCAGCAGGATACAGTGCATTTAGTGTGAAAGCCAACATACTTGATCCTGGCTCGCCACTATTTTCTGGCTCTGGTCATATTATAAGTTGGTTTGTGGTGTTTCAAATTGTGGAAACACTTCTTTTGATGAGTGCACAAAGGCAATTTGAGATCTTGTGTGGTTTAGAGGTTTTTTTTGCAAAAGTTTCTTTTGTTCCTCTGAGCTAAGATTTAATCAGGAGTCACAGCCTATAAATGTTTACCTATGAACGCCGTCTTCCACTGTAAGAGGTTTCCCATTCAAGAGATAGAGGAAATTAGTTCCCCTGGGTAAGTGGTAATGTTCTCCACAGCCCTCCATAGCCATTTATCTGGTAGTTCTGATGTAATATTCAAAAAGTATTTTTCCAGAATGTCAGTAATGATAATACAACACACTAACATGACTTCCAAATGCAATCCAATAGTTTTGTATGTGTGAATTTGTCTCAGAAGACCACTGAATGTTGCTGAAATTAATGAGTTATTAAGCTGTGACTTATGCAGGGGCAATCAGACTATATTAGACACGTGGAAAGCTTAACAGTCACCTATTCATTGGTCACTGACATCTGGTTAGTGTCAAAACACCCTACATAAGTAACCAGCTTCCCTCCAGACCATGAAGTCCTTGATCTGGTGTGAAGCTGTCGCACCTTGTATGTCTCCCAGTTCCTGAAAAAGTTGACAGAGCCGTCCACCCTCCTCTGAATCACAGTCCAGCCGCCTGGGTCGTGCCTCTGGTCACACCACACTTGCATAAGTCGGTTGGCATTCTCTGGCTTCACCAGGTACATGCCACTGTTTGCG